>NC_059295.1:35010538-35035538 GCF_017591435.1 Portunus trituberculatus
AAACATTTTATGAACGTAAGGAATTAAAGAGATTGGCAAAGACAGCTCTTGATTACTTAAAACGTACTATCTGTTGTTATCAGCCATGAATTTATCTATACTCCTCTTGAAGCTCTCTAATATCCGTGCACATTCCACCTTCTTGCAAAATTTATTCCATTTATCCACGACTCTATTTGCGAACCATTTTTAGATCTTTTCCACTTTGCAAATTCTAACCATCTTACGATATTAGCAAATCAGAGGCCTTAGGATTGAAAAAGAAAAAATCGTTATACACACCAGAGATGAGCGTTGCGTGACACTAGACATGTAATCATAACTGTGTATCTCTAGCTTGTCGTTTTTCGTCTCTGATCTAACCTGTCTCTGTCATGAATTTCATTAGACGTACACTTTTTGTTTTTTCTCGAGAAGGGGTTACATCTACGTATATATCAGTTAACGTGAGCATGAATTATACAGCTAATCTTGTTTCAGCGGTGGCGCGAACCTTTCAATTAGTGTTTATCATGAAATGCATTCCCTTCATGCACGGCGCGGCGCGTGCGGGGAAGGATGAAGGGCCGCGGGGACGAGGGTCAGAATGAGGTGAAGTGAGGGTTCATCCTATGACCCTAGCCCTACCGCCTCCTAGCCCTTTATCCCTTTATGTGTGGTGAAATTGTCATTACCCAACACAGTTGTGTTTCGCGGGGAAGAAAGACAGTTCTGGCCCAGCGGTGACGTTTCTTTGTTATCATCCCCCTTGCTCCGTTAGAATATTAATGACAAAGTGTGGAATCAATGTTAGTGGGGACAGGTGGAGGAATCAGTATACGGATGCAGATATGAACTACCACGCAATGTACCAAAAATTGTCAGGTATTGGCGTTACCTGGAAAGGAGGTTTCCCGGGCCCCTCCCCTCCCGCAATAACCACTCGACCAGCGTCTCCCCGTGCGAGGCGAATGCTCATTATCTGGTATATTCATAACTCAGAGAGTAGGGTTGGTTAATTATCAACGGATGGGAAGTTCCGCTTCAAGGAGTCAGGGTGTGACGGCAGACGTTTCCTGACTAACTGCCATATGATTACTGCCGCGGCTCCACAAGTTGGGTCTTTGCTGTAATGAGCCACACTCAGATCATCCGAACAACTTAGTATTCTGCCATCAGAGCTTCGATTAATTCTGACAGCCGTCGTACGCAGAGCTAATAACAGGAATTCCTTCAGTATTTAGATTGCCCAAGTTAATGACGGAATTCAAATGCCGCTCGTGATACAGACAGCTGGCAAGGATACAAGGCAAGACAAGCCACTCAGTACCACGGCTGCTCATGCTACTTGGCTGTCAGATACAAACTTCGCCTACGTCTAGATTTTCCCACTCGATGCTCTCAACTCATAAATCCTGCCGAGCTAATGGCTGTAAGATTCACTTGTGACATGATACTCAATACGAGATTTACAGCCGCGTTAAGCTGTACTATGAGACTACAAGACTGGGGACGGAGCTTTGTGGTAGAAATGTGAAGCAGAGAGAGAGAGAGAGAGAGAGAGAGAGAGAGAGAGAGAGAGAGAGAGAGAGAGAGAGAGAGAGAGAGAGATCCCCTTCTATTTGAGTCTGAACGAGCGAGATTAGACTTCCCTGATATCAGAAGCAGGACTGTTCGCTCACACAAATTGCATCCAAACTTTAAAAAGAATCCTTCTCATCATAAGATAAGGTCACATGAAGGAACCACTTATTCTTCCTCACATCACGCGTTGGTCTGTATGGAGTTCGTGAATTAGTTGTCTTTTCTTTTCCTCTCCTTCCGTCCTCCATCAAACGCGTCCCTTGATCACCACCCTATATTCCTCCTCCGCTCCACCTCGTACTGAGCAGCGGCACAATGACCTCAGAATACGTGCATATATTAATTCATTTGTCACTGACCTCGTTACAAAAAATGTCTCGCGTGTTAACAGGATAATCTAGTTGTGTTCGTGTGAGGATGAAAGAAGAAAAAAATAGAGGAAAGGATGCAAAACCAACATAAAAAGCTTGCAACATAGTCCAGGCGGCTGTAAGGTGGTTTGTGGTCAACTTTCTTTCGTGTGAGTTGAACTCCTTAATTTTTCGAAGGTTTCATCCTATTGGAAGGATGTGTGTGTGTGTGTGTGTGTGTGTGTGTGTGTGTGTGTGTGTGTGTGTGTGTGTGTGTGTGTCCATCGAGGGGAAAGAATCAAGTGATGATTCAGCAGAAGACATTTATTACGCGCATTAATTTTCTCTCTCTCTCTCTCTCTCTCTCTCTCTCTCTCTCTCTCTCTCTCTCTCTCTCTCTCTCTTGGCGATCAGCAGCATGTTATAATGAAAAAATCGTTATTTTCATTGGGAAAATTGCGAAAACATTTGATTTGTTTCAGCGACTAACGTCAGTATGTAAAGTAAGGAAGCAGGGAAGCATAAATAATGAAATAAAAGACAAAAGCTACTGATCTTAATTTGCACTAAGCACAAACATCATTAAGCACAAACATTTGCAATTCTGAAACGGACACAAAAAACAACACCAACTGCATAAAAAATGTTACATATACTTGTACTCTGAAAGACACTGAATACTCACATATATTTTTGAAGCTATTCATATATATATATATATATATATATATATATATATATATATATATATATATATATATATATATATATATATATATATATATATATATATATATATATATATATATATATATATATATATATATATATATATATATATATATATATATATATATATATATATATATATATATATATATATATATATATATATATATTGTACGAGCTGCCTTCCAAGAGTGCCGCCTGTGGAGGGCTGGCCCACGCTGCTGCACACCAGGAAACAGTCACCTCTATCTTCTCGGGAAACAATCATTACTGTTGCCGCCACATGCACCAATGAGCGGGCCAGTTGAATCGTTCAGACCAAGTCATTCTAAACAATTCAACTGGTGGCGACGTCTGTCTTTGTTTAACTTGTACTCAGCACGGTACTGGTAAACGTATATGTAGCACGCAATAAGTAACATCATACTGAACTCTTAACAAGACGTCATTAGGCACCTTCATGGAATAAACATATAATTGTTGCACTGATAAATCTCCTTTGTGTGGCACAGTATCCAGCAGTTAGCCATGTATCGTTGTTGGCACCGTGACTAAATGGAATGTCTTGGCACGTGAATCAGGTACTGTGGCACCGTTACTGTGAGTTGCAGATCCTGGCACACTTCGCTCACGCCGCTGCTCGGTCTGTGGCATGCTGTGTGCAGTGCTGGCGCTACTACCCTCAGCCATTTGCACTGCTGTTCCTTCATTTCATCACTCCACTCCTTCATACCTCACCTCCCTCCACCCTTCAATCATCTCATGTCTTTCCTCTTATCATGCCACATTCACCGCTCCCCTTTCCATCATACTCAGATCTTTCCTCCACTCATTATATCTAACTACACTTCACCCTCCATCACACCACTCTCTCCGTTCTATCATGCCACTCAACTACTCTATCATGCCACCCTCTCCTTCTATCATGTCACCCTCTCTTCTGCATTGATACTTTCTCCAACACGAAGAGGACAGTACTCCGAGACACTTCTTTGCCATACCCCACTACTGTAAATTCACAAGGCTCTAGTTGAAGCTACACGGTACTAGTGACAGATACACAAGCTTTCTATATTATAAAAAAACCACTCATGGGAAACTGGGTAATATAATTTCTGTGGCCTTTGAACATAGTCGTGGCACCCATTTCCTCCCAACACACACACACACACACACACACACACACACACACACACACACACACACACCACTATACATCATTATCATTATACGCGCATTATCATTCACAAAATCGCATCACCACCATCATCACCACCACCACCATCACTATCATCACCACCACCATCACCATCACCACCACCACCACCACGCCACCACCGTCGCAGGGCCCAGTCTGAGGCCCGGCTCCCTCAGGGTGGTGTGGCAGGGCTCGGGACCTTGGGGAAGGGGCCAGGGAAAGGCAGAGGAAGAGGAAGAGGACGAAGCAAGTCGAGTGGTGGCCGCCCGAGGTGAGTTATTTCGTTTGTCTGTCTGTCTGTCTGTCTGTCTGTCTATCTGTCTCTCTCTCTCTCTCTCTCTCTCTCTGTGTGTGTGTGTGTGTGTGTGTGTGTGTGTGTGTGTGTGTGTGTGTGTGTGTGTGTGTGTGTGTGTGTGTGTGATAGATAGATAGATAGATAGATAGATAGAGAGAGAGAGAGAGAGAGAGAGAGAGAGAGAGAGAGAGAGAGAGAGAGAGAGAGAGAGAGAGAGAGAGAGAGAGAGAGAGAGAGAGAGAGAGAGAGAGAGAGAGAATAGTTGGAAAGAGATCTCATTTTCCTTGATATTCATCTGATATTTTCTCATGTTTTCCACCTACCATTCATTCGCACCACCGGTGCTCTGCTCGCCCTTGACTCAACAAGCAACAACGACGAGGGAGGAGGAGAAGACTCGGCACGCACCCTGAAGGGCAAGATGGTCAACAGGTTTGTAGTGACGGAGCTGCGGCAGAAGAGGAAGCTGATGGGTCACCTGGGAACACCGGGTCGGGAAGAGATCTACTGCGACAAGGACCGAGCCGCAGCGGTGGCCATGGGGGACCAGGACATCAAGACTTCCCTCAAGGTAAAGTGCGACTCCCTGCGTCTCACACTCACATGTGACCAAACGTTACTTAACTATGACTAATTACTTACACAATTTAAAATTTTTCATTAATTCATCATAATTACGGTCGTGGAATTCCTTATTAATGGCATTGTTTATACAAAAGAATGTTGGTGTCTTTCATGTGTGTTAATGAATGAGGTGCACGTCACGCCAGGCTCATCAACACGTAATGTCTGTGTATCACTTTATATTTCAGCACTCACTACTCTGTGAGGCACAATAATGTCCGGTAAGGTGCCCGTCTCCTCCTAGAGGTGACAGGCTGTGTGGCCTTCGTACTGTGTGCCGACTATACCTTTACTGACAACCTCTGTTGAAGACGGAGCAATTTAGCGATTTGTATTGTGCTTTTGTAGACGATGGTTCTCTTCAGCTTGGTCTTCATAGCGCCCACATTTTTCAGTACAAAGTCCAAAAGAACACACTTCATTTTGGGCGTTGTAATTTACATATATTTGTGACGATGAACGGCTTTCCAGAAGACCTTTGTCCTCTTATGTATTGTACGTTCTGTCCGATCACTGTTCAAGTGTGAAATCGGAATCCATTGTGTGTGTGCATTTATAGATAATAATCAACAATACTGAAAAGAAAACTGACCACGCTAGCAACTCCAACAGTCAAATGTACAGTACATTAGTCTGTCCAGTACGTATCACGAATGACTTAAGTGGCGATGTGCTAAACCAGTGTTTCTCACCGAGAATGTCGTCACTGCCTACGCTGCTAGGCCCATAACCACAGACTGGCACACACAAGCACAAACTAAACCATGCAGTTATCACATAATCCATTAAATCATCTCAGCGAAGTTTACTGTAGACTGCCAAAAATTTCAACATCATTAAGAAATTTTCTTTCGAACTTTTCTGTCTTCCATAAATCTATTTTATAAATTTATGACAGACAATAACTGAACTTCGCAAAATATGATAGTGAAATTTGTGGTGCCTTGGGTGAAATGTGGCTGAGAATCGCTGGTTTAGCTGCTGCCCTCATGACTTCTGGTGGTTGGTCTGTAAGGTTGGAGCTGTGGCGCGTGAACCTGTCAAACCCAACACAGACCTGACCTGCCAAGGCGTACCATACGACACACTGGCCACCGGGTTGCTAACACAGACAGTAACATATTAGACGGTAGATGAACTGACACAAGGAAGTACTTTTGGCATCGGTGTCACTGACATGATCAGCAAACTTGTGAACAGTTTTGCATCTTGTTAGTCACATCTCACTAAAATTCAACACTAAATAATACCTTCTCGGTGTCTAACTAATCATCTGCTAACTAATCATACCTTACAAAATTGACTCCTCCTTAATTCAGCAAAAGACCTGAATAACTAAAAAGAAGAGAAAACAAACTTTTTACTAGTTTCTATCTGGCTTCTCTGCCACCCCGCAGGAACGGTGCTGACCACGGTCCTTATTTTTCATTACCTCTGTGCTGCCTCTGTCCCGCCGCTACACACACACACACACACACACACACACACACACACACACACACACACACACACACACACACACACACACACACACACACACACACACACACACCGCGTAGTGTAGTGGTTAGCACGCTCGACTCACAATCGAGAGGGCCGGGTTCGAGTCCCGGTGCGGCGAGGCAAATGGGCAAGCCTCTTAATGTGTGACCCCTGTTCACCTAGCAGTAAATAGGTACGGGATGTAACTCGAGAGGTTGTGGCCTCGCTTTCCCGGTGTGTGGTGTGTTGTGGTCTCAGTCCTACCCGAAGATCGGTCTATGAGCTCTGAGCTCGCAACGTAATGGGGAAGACTGGCTGGGTGACCAACAGACGACCGAGGTGAATTACACACACACACACACACACACACACACACACACACACACACACACACACACACACACACACACACAAAGACACACCTGCTGTATATACCAACATTTGCTAAAACGGGTTCACTATGACCGCACTTGCCCTACAGGACGGATTGGATGTGTCAATACTACATCATTCTCACCACCACCACCACCACCACTACTGCCACTACCACGCTTCCGATAATCGACTCACTGTTGCCCTCTCACCTGCATCCAATATTATTGCGATAACCATTGTCAGTCATCGCCACCTGTCTGCACCTTCTCCTCAACCCCTTTGCACCTTCCACACCCACACAACAGAAGCACTTCAAATCACCTCACGCCACACAAGCACATCACTACTAGTTAGCGTCACACGTCAAAACTCTAATCTTCATACATGAAATTTACACATGTATTTATTGACCGAGATATCCACTCATGTTCACTGCTTTTTGTTTTCCTCAAAATAATTCACTGAGTTTACAATTTCTCTAGTCTTCCCCTCTCACACTTCCCCACACACACACGTCGTTGCCTCTCCTCACAGTTCACAGCATTCTTGATTGTGCACCTCAAATTGTCTTTCTCATTCTTCTTTGTTACTTAACTTTCTAACAATTTTCCTTCACTTCCACTATCACGAACAAAACTACCAACACCACCACCATGACTGCCACTACAATCACCGTCACCACCACCACCACCACCACCATCACCACCACCACCACCAACCACCACCTGACGCTTGAATAATATTACATTTGCATATCAAGATTGCTTTCAACTCTACTACAGTGAAGACGCTATTGTAAAGTAAGGTGATCGCATCCTGACTCTTAATGACCACTCTCGAAAAGTGCAATACGAGACAATGCTAACGAGATTAAGAATGAAAGACAAAACATTCTGAATGACCAGCAGTTTTGTACATAGTTACGGGGAGGGAGGAACTGCTCGTGTGCATGAAATGGCTAAGGTTACCCACGTTGTATATAAGAAATGAACCTCGACATCTGCTGCTAGGAAAGCTATACGCATTTAGATACATATTTTTACCCTCGATGTCTTGTTTTTCGCCTCCAAAACGTTTTCTTCATCATCGCTGCTGCTCTTGTCCGTTCAGCCTCGCATTAGGAATTGTAACATTCTCTTTTTCATATATTTTCTTTCTTCCTGCACGTGTCTGCGTGACCGGGATCTAATAATACTGAGATCTCCACCTGGTGTTAATTTTCAGGCAAACATGAATGCATAACGAGCCTGGCAGGTCAAACTGTGGCCTTTGTACATACATACATCTTTTGTTTCTTGAATGTGCTTTGACTGCATATCAATTTGGTTTTGGTTGCCTTGCTTTTGTGTATACCACCCCTGTTTGTCTGTGCCTGTGCCTGTGTTTGTGTGTGTGTGTGTGTGTGTGTGTGTGTGTGTGTGTGTGTGTGTGTGTGTGTGTGTGTGTGTGTGTGTGTGTGTGCGCGCGCGCGTGTCTGCATCTTACTTGTCTGATGTGATGTGAGTGTGAGGTGTGCAAATGCGTGTGTCCTTTGTCTCACTCCCATGTATTGTAAGCGTGTTGTCTAGCTGTTGCTTCTCTTTTACGTATCATTTACAGAACTCTTTATGTATAGCCGCATTTATTTTCTGTTTAATTAGTTACTGAACTTTATTTTAGCTTGTGTGTATTGCAGAACTGTGTATATGTGTAGATCATTACGATTCATGCTTTTATGTATTTTTTTTTATCTCACTTTGCATACGACTGACACATGAGCCATACCTAAGAAGTAAATGGTATAATTACGATACTGGTGGGCGTCTTTGGGATTCGTTTGGGTGTTTAGTGACAGGTTCTCTTTGTGAAGTGTTGGTGAGGGTTGAGAATCAGGGTGGGGAAATGCCCTCTGTTGTATGATTGATGTACAGGCAACTTACAAACGTATCAGGTATCTTTTTATTATATGAAGAATGACACTACGTATACAAAGATCATGAACAAAGGATGATAAATCAAATGTAGGAAATACGTGGAATTTGTACACACTTTTCTCTCAGATTCTTCGTTCTTTGTCCATTCTTTTGGCAGTGAGGTGTTGATTTTTTCATCGACTACACATGAAACATCAAGAGACTAGCATTTTTTTTTCGTTTTGTAAAATTATCATTAGTTTTCTCAATCATTCCTACTATCCACTCGTCCACATATATCTTACATTTACTTCTACATCAGTTGTATCAGTTTTCAACCTCTCTTCTATATTCTTTAGTTATCAGTCCGTGAAATTCGAACCTGCAATCTTTTCTGTCAATGGCTGCCTACTTACATCCATCTATAACTCTGATCGTTCCTTCACTTAGTTTCCATGTCATTATTTCATCTCATCAGGAACCATCAATTCACTTGCACCTCCTTCAGTCCCTCCCTGGCCACGCCGCAACGAACGATAGGGGGTGAGGCATCGTGAAATACCACTTTAATCACACTTAATCCGAGCGCATGGACACTTTTTTACGGTCATCACCACGAGGAACATTCAAGGAGGAAATCACGCGCCCATTCAGACCTCTGGGTCGTCGCCTTGACCCTGCTTCAAGCCATAATTACAAGGGGAGTGAGGATTATAGAGATACGCTGCGAGAGGTGAATTAAGGTGGCGGGGTCAGGCAGGAAGCGGGCTCTAGTAATTAAGACTTTGAGCGCACGTCACACCTGAGGATGTAAAGTGAGGTAAATAAGCTGGAGATATTTGCAGTCAGACTTGGATGATGCGAAGGGAACGAGAATGTTAATGGGGGACCTGCGTTGTGGCGGGTTAGTGTCAGGAAGAACCAGGGCTCGAGAGAAACTGCAATTACCGTGGATACTAATTATAAGGAGCATTAAGACCAGTCCCGGCCTTGCCCTCGCTGGCTTATGGAGCTAGGCATAAAAAGCCCTCCTTCTCCTCCACCACCTTCTGCCGGTTAATATGAGAAGAGAGGGCTAAGATATTGCCCAAAAAAATCATGATTACTTGAACAACTTGGCTGGTCTTTTGCTGTGGTGAATTGCACGTAAATCATTATACATTATTTCCATCTATATGTGCATCTGTTTAACCATCTGTCTATTTATTTATCTATCTATCTATCTATTTATATATGTATTAATCTATTTGTCGGTTCATCTTTTTATATGTAAAAGGGGAAACCAGCCAAGGGCAACAAGAATATAAAAAAAGACCCACTTAATAATAATAATAATAATAATAATAATAATAATAATAATAATAATAATAATAATAATAATAGAGTTAGCCAAAATTAAGGGACAAATGTCTTGAAACCTCCCTCAAGTCGTGGAAAGATGGAAATACAGAAGCAGGCAGGGAGTTCCGGAGTATTTGTTATATCTATGCATCCAGTTTTCTACTATCTATCTGTCTATCTACCCACTATACTTCTAATCTTCCGCGTCTCCCATCCATAGCTCTGAAAGAAAACTAAGAAAAAAAAGAAGAAGCAGGCAGGGAGTTCCGGAGTATCTCTTACATCTATGCATTCAGTTCTCTACTATCTATCTATCTATCTATCTATTACTTCCTACCTTCCACGTCTCCCATCCTAACTCTGAAAGAAAACTAAGAAAAAAAGAAAAGAAAAAAACGTTCCCATTCATTTATTTACCTATCTATCTGCCGATCCAATTACTGACACTACTCATCCTGTCCTACCTTTCCCAACCCTCGGAGAAAAATAATAAATAAAAAGAGAAAAAACATTTATTTGTTGATCCACACATCCATGTCATTATCTACCCGTCAGTCTACCAAACCAACTTTGTCTCCCACTGTAAAAAAACAACAAATGAAAAAAAAATAGAAAAAGGAAAAGACAGACACACACACACACACACACACACACACCAAAAAAGTTTCTCCCACCAATGTAGTAGGTAAATCAGGTTCCCCTTCCGGAGGCGCTGGTCAGGACGTGTTGTTATTTGAGGGAAAAGAAAGAAAAGTCTCCCTCGAGCCCGGATTGTAATATTCCTGGGCCGTAATTACGCGGGCCCGGCAGAGAGGTCACGCAGCCCCGCCGGGATGACCGTTCGATATCACTGGAGAATAGGAGAGCCAGGGAGGGCAGTGCATAACGAAAATACTCTCTTTATTTATACAGCAAGGAAGAAATACGCGGGCAGGAAGCGACAGAGAGAGAGAGAGAGAGAGAGAGAGAGAGAGAGAGAGAGAGAGAGAGAGAGAGAGAGAGAGAGAGAGAGAGAGAGAGAGAGAGAGAGAGAGAGAGAGAGATTCCATCGGCGGTCCTTTTTCTTCTTTTCATTGTTATTATTGTCATTATTATTATATATTTTTTAATATTATTGCTATTATTATTGTTACTATCACTATTATTATTATTATTATCATTATTATTATTATTATTATTATTTTCATCACCATCATCATCATGATCATCGTCGTCGTCATTATCCTCTCCCTCTTACAACAAAGAAAAGCATTTTGTTCTGTGTAGCCAGTTCACCATTTCTGTCCTCGCTCCCACCCACTCTTGCTCACCTCTTAGCGCCTTGTCCTGTGATCTGCGGGAATTCCAAGCACTTTAAGATGGACAAGTACTACCATTATGGTCCATAGTCTGAAACTTTTCTGCGCCGCACCTCCACTACATTCTAGAACCTCTAGTTGATGTAATGTGGGTTTCTAAGGGCGTTTTTATGACTCTAGTGACAAATTAAAAAGATCTTTACATTATTCACGGGATAAAAGATTTGAGAACTAGATTTATCATGTGTGTCGGGTGTGAAAGTACTCCTGACATGAAAATTGTAACAATTTAAAAAAAATTGCCAATATATATATATAAGACCTAAATAAAAAAAATGTGTGACCACAGATTTGTTTGGTATAAATCAGAGAATCAGATGTTAAAAGGACAAGATTGTAATGAAAAGCATGAAAAAAAAAAAAAATAGTTACAGTTTACCTTATTTGAAAAATTGTAACTTTTAAAGAAATTGCCAAATATCTAAAAAAGATTACATTTGGTGCCTTCACAATTGTCTTCTCTTCCTGGGTATGTTTCCTTAAAGACTTTAATGGTCCCTCTCACTTTGCATTTTGTTGACCTTAATCCTGAAAGCCAACGAGTATTTCAAGACAATGGATGATGGGGAAGATAAAATTAAGATTTAAAAAAGAAACAAGTAGAAATCGACTCTCAAATAGAATAGCAGATGAATAGAATAGACTCATTAGTCAGACTGTCAGTACTGAGTCATTAGGGAGACTTAAAAAAAAAAAAAGACAAGACAAATTTATGAATGGAAAAAATATGTTGAAGTAGGTAGATAGGCATATTAGGTACAGACTACCCGATGTAGGCCTAATATCTTCGTAAAGTTTTCCTATGTTTTTATTTAGGGTGTTTTTATTAAGAGCATACATACAAACACGGGGCTGAACTTTGCAAATGAACACAGCCTCGAATAGATTTGAATCACTGAAGCTCTCCTCCTGCCCCACTCCACGCTGGCCAGGTATTCCTTACTTATCGATTAACGCGCGAAAGAAGAGGATGAACAGGTAGGCGGGGTGGGCTGACCGCTGATAGCCCCAGGATTTGTAGCTTCTTCTTTCCTTTTCTCTCTTCTCTTCTCCTTTTCTTTTCTTTTCTTTTTCTTCTTTCATTTCCTACACTTCATTCACCTCCTCATCGACCTTCCATTTTTTCTTGTTCTTTTTCGTTGTTGTTGTTGTTGTTGTTGGTGGTGGTGGTGATGTTGGTGTTTCTTCTTCTTCTTCATCTTCTTCTTCTTCCTTCTCCTCCTTCTCTTCCTCCTCCTCCTCCTCCTCCTCCTCCTCCTCCTCCTCCTCCTCCTCCTCCTTCTCCTCCTCCTCCTCCTCCTCCTCCTCCTCCTCCTCCTCCTCCTCCTCCTTTTCTTCTTCTCATCATCATCTCGTACATAAAAGAGCGTCATGTCATGTTTAACTGACTCATAATTTCCACAGCACTGAGGTACAAAGTTTTGCTTCCTTAGACAACCATCACTATTCAACGTGGAATGCTAGAGAACTTCCATTAAAAAACGTAAAAAAAAGAAAAGCGCTATTTCATAATTTTCAACAATCAAAAGTTATTCCGTGAGAAACATTTAGTTCTCGTTCAGATTTTGACCTTACCGTTATTCTCTCGGTCCCAAAACAGACTGAATTTATCATAGTGCAAGGAAACTCCGCTGAAAGGGGGAAAAAGAAAAAAATAATGAAAAGAGAAACAATTAATGGTTTATTGTCATTTAAGGGATACAAATAGTTTACCTAGATTTAATTCCACTACATTCATTCATCAGGAATCTGTTCATAAATTCAACTAATATTTTTTTCTATTACATTACTGGTTTGTAGCGCTCGATGGTAATTCTGACATGTTTCGTTATCTGGAGACTTACGAGTAATACGATATTCTCTGACTATTTTCATGTTTTCCATCTGAATAAGAGAGGCACTTCAGGGATTCACATTTCTATAAGGTATTCTTTCTTTGTTTCCGCAGTGAAGAATATTCTCCTAGTCCTTAATTAATCAGTATCGCCGTTGTAGCTAAATGTATATAGCGAGTCAGTCGTGTCAGTCAATTGATACACCAATTAGCGAATATACTACATCTAAACTGTCGACTTATAAAATCTGTATGCTCTGAATTTCTTTTCATATTATTAACAGCTACTGGTGCTACTACTACTACTACTACTACTACTACTACTACTACTACTACTGCTACTACTATTATTACTACTACTTTTACCAACACCACCATGACCCCACCGCTATAGATATCCAGCCAAATTTAGACCATAATTACGCTATGCAAGTAAAATTGTAAAATGAGGGAATTACCATTTAAAAAGTCATGCATTTAAATCACGTCGCTCTTTACCCTGCATACCACAGCGATTTACTCGTGAAACACCTGGCGCGGCGCGTGTCTCCTCATACTCTGCAGTTTGTACAGAGAAGCTGTGGACACGTCAGGACGAAGGAAACACCGTCGGTCATGCAAACACAATTACCTCGGGTCAGGAAGACGTTCGTGCCGCCGGGATCAATAAGCCTCGCGATCCGCTTTTTCAAACTCTCCTCCAGCCAACATGAGCTCGTGTCTGACCTCCAGCACGACCTTCGCACGTCGCCAAGGTCAAGATGAAAGCATGAGTCAGTTAAGAGATGTATCAGAAATGGAGAAAAGGGCCACTAAATGAAAGGTGTCCAGAAAATATAGGAAAAATTCTAAGGTGGAGATATCTTTCTCACTTGCCTGCATTACTCCTTGCCACCGCGCTAGTCTTCGTCTCCTTGGCGTATGAAACTGGTGTTATAGAATCATTACTAAAGGATTAACTTTGGCACAGTGGTTATTACAGTTTATTTTCTCCGAGTGTCGCCAAGTGTCCCTCGTCCATCCATCAGTACGCAGAGTAGGTCAATGGATCAGTCCTTTCTTTAGTCTGGCTGAGGATTTGAGCACTGACGTGCGGGATGAGTAGGACAGTGACTGCTTCGAATGACAAAGGTGCTGCCCATTAAATATAAAGGTTTAGTATAAATCAATGTTAAGGAACTCATGACGTGCAGCTATTCGACCGTCACTTAGTTTACCATTATTAACCTTGCTCTTCCTCTGTATATATTTTTAAGAAGCTGAAGCAGATCAGTTACTTCAGTTCAACAAGCTATGCGTGAGGGCATAGTAAGCCATGTGGTGCTACGGTGACGCTGATCAAGCACAGTAGTAACATTTCAATCAAAGTATTGACACAGGGATAGAAGAAGAAAATGATCATGCGTGTGGTGATGAGGGCAGTGCACAGGAAGCTATAACAATATCCGGCGAGGGCAGCAAGCACCCCCTGTGCCTGAGGGAGTGTTGGCGCTGGGCACGCGAGGCTCCGCTCCGTCACGCAAGAGGCTGCAGGCAGTGGCGAGCGCTGCCTTGCAATAAACATATAGTGTGGCTGATTGATGCAATAGAAACCACGTAATGTCACCTGTCATGATTAATACTCCTGCGGCGTCATGCTCCTGCTGTCCACCATCACGTGACCGCCATCTTTAGCGCCCATGATTTCTTTGAGACTTTTTTTCATTCTTATACTTCTTTCTTTTTATTTCATTTTATATTCCCATTTCCGAGAATTGAGCGTGAGGCTAAAACGACGAAATGGCAGGAAGTGATGGATAGTCTGAAACACAGTAACATGAAATCGCGACACAACCAGAATGATGAAAGTTACACCCATAAGCTGCTGAGTGATGGTGGAGAGGCGAGATAAATGATAATGAAGAACGGAAGGCCAGGCTCTGGAATATTCACAGAAGTCAATTTGTCCACCAGACGACCACACATGAGATGCAGATACATTTATAATCCGCTGGGGAATAATTATGCCAAAAACAGACACACAAACACAAACACACACAACAACAAGATTATTAGGAGAGATAAAAGTTTAACCAAAACGTGAGATTTACATGACAACAAAGAGCAAGATAATACGTGACTGACACGGTAACTCAGGTGAACGTCCGCTGCCCAACACGTCCCGCCCACGCAACACAACAAAACACAACAAAGAGATCACAAACATAGATACGCCACAAGAAGGCCCTCAGCTCTTTGTTCTTACGTGTGTTTATGAGACCAAGAACTCGAGAAGGAGGAGAAAAAGAAGAGAAGTCGGAGGAGGACAAATAGGAGAATTAAACGAAAATAGGAGAAAAAGGAGAAAATAAGGAGGAGCAGCAAACTTTGAAAATACTCCGCAAAACCATCTCTGCGTAAAAATTGCGTATGTAATTCGTCAGGTCTTAAAAAAAATGTAAGGAGGAGGAGGAGAAGGAGGAGGAGGGGGGTAAATAAAAAAAGAAAAAAAAAAACAAGAAAAAACAAACGAAAATAAGAATGATAACACGACGCCGAAGAAGAGCAAGAAGACAACGAAGACGAAGAAAAAAAAAACTTGAATATACACCACAGAACCACTACTGTTCCCCATTCACCCAACACCTCCCACCGTCAACCTTCCGAAAAAAAAAGAGAGAGAAAAAAACAGTAAAAAATAAAGAAATCAAGCGGAAGAGTTTCAAGAGCCCATAAGCAAATACCAATCCACTTCCAGAGCTCCGTACTCACACACACACACACACACACACCCTCGTCAGGTAACAGGAGACGGACCAGACAACTCACGGAACAGAATCAACATAACGAAGACCTCTCTCCCGAATCATTATGTAAGAGACACCACATTGAAAGACACCGGGAAATAACTACACCACTATACTCTTACGTACACATCTCCTCTGCGCTGGTACAGGGGAATTATTTCAGTAAAGGGCACGTGAGGAAAAGGAGGAGCAGGGTTAGTGCAGGTGGTGGTGGTGGTGGTGGTGGAAGTGGTGGTGAACGTAATACTCTTGAGATACGATGGAAGTTCTCTCACGTAACGACTTCCCATGATGGAAAAAAAAAAAGTAAGCCAGTCCGTGAGGTCATCTTGGGAGGCACACGCAACCACCTGATCCCGCAGTGTGTGTGTGTGTGTGTGTGTGTGTGTGTGTGTGTGTGTGTGTGTGTGTGTGTGTGTGTGTGTGTGCTGCGGCTCGCGTGTCTACTCCTGTCGCGTGTCTTGTGCAGAGCCTCTTTCATTTTTTTTCCGTCAGTTTTCTTTCTTTTTCTTTCCCTTCGGTGGTCAGTCAGTAATTAGGGTTCCAAAGACACCTGCATTTCCGGGTCTTCATTTTTTTGTAGACATACATATTTTTTGAGAGGTAAAGCTGTAGAATCTTGGGTCTCTCTCTCTCTCTCTCTCTCTCTCTCTCTCTCTCTCTCTCTCTCTCTCTCTCTCTCTCTCTCTCTCTCTCTCTCTCTCTCTCTCTCTCTCTCTCTCTCTCTCTCTCTCTCTCTCGTTAATTCGTAAATATGTTAATGGTTTTATGTATGTTTCAATCTTACTATGTAGTATCACCTTAGTAAAATTAGGAAAGCAGCACTTACATGGCAGATGAACTAAAAGCTTAAGCAAACTGTTACTGAGAACACCGCGTATCATTCAGTAAAAATATATCTAATAGCTCTCCATTCTGAATATAATGAAGAGTTTGAAGGAGACAATTTTTCTTAGTGATTTCGAGAATAAATAAGTTAAATGAGTGTTTCCAAAAGTCAGTGTAGGAGCTATATCTAAGTCCTCCTCGCCCCGTCTATCACTATCGCCTTCCCCATCTTCTCTGCTATCACTATCACCATCATATCTTCTACCACTACTATCACATCCTCCACATTCACAACATCTACCTCCCACTTCAAGGAAGCCAGAATGCATTCAAGTCACCAGAAAGCGCTTCAGCTCATAATGTTTGGATCGTGTCTTATCATGTTTGTTTGCATGTGTCAGGTGTTTTGAAATATAACATGTTCCGATGAGATTTTTTAGAAAGTTGGGTTTAAACCAAGGAATAGAAGAATAATTTTTGTTGTGGATCCGAACAGATATGTGTGCTGTCTAAATTTCTTGCAATTTCATTAGTTTATATTGAATGTTTGCTGCGTTTCATATTACGACCACTGGTTTTAAAATGGACATTCACCTTTGGTTTGTTTTGTTAGCAACACCATGAGCGTTCAGGGAAATATGGATTAACATGCATTCTTAAAAGTCCGTCACGAACGAGATGATGAGGTGAAACAGACACTTAAGTTTACGCGAATGACTTCAATATGAAGATCTTGAGGTAATCAGCTTAACACCAGAAACTGAATGGAGAAGGCGGCGCTGTATGCTGTGTTAGCCTTGGGAACTCTGGAAGCTTACTGTAGTTAGATGTGTAGCTAAATAGATTCCTTTATCGTCTGAATACACTGCAGCTTCCACATACAAATTTACACCATATAAGATACTACAGAAACACTTCTATAGGAAATCTAGAAATATGAAAACTACAGTTGCGATGATGAAGGAGAGAGAGAGAAAAAAAAAAAAAAAAAAAAAAAAGGGAATAGGACAAATCATCAGACTGATCTACTGCATATGTGCTTTAAGATTTAAGAGCCTTCATCTTACGCCTGGGGACTCAACCACCACTACCACCACCACCACCACCACCACCACCACAGCAACAATAACAGCAACACCTGGAAAAACATACGCACACTCCACCCAAGGCAAGTGTTTACAAAATCTACTCACGTCACACCGCTGCTCGTCATTTCATTTTGTGGGACGGGGTTGGGGCTGAGCGGGGAAGAGACGGGGGAGGAAAGGGAGGTGGGTGATAGGATGGGGAGGACAAGGGGAGAGAAGGACAATGGTATTCTTTCATTACCACAGAGACTGAGAGGACTTATAGACATCCTGACCGCCACATCCTAGCCATACGTAGTGTTGCATGGATCATCGTACGGAGCAATACGTCTCATGTAAATACAATAAAGCAAATGCATTGTGTATATCTAAATCGGTAGCTGACAAGGCCCAGTATTTTGCAAGATACATTAGATGTCAGTGGGTGTTTACCTGTGTGCTGCTCACCTGTTTGTTCTGTCCAGTGCGTTGGCATGGACGTGCGTGTGTGTTTGTGTACGTGAGTGTGCGTGCGTGCGTGCTGCGTGCCTGTTCGCATGGTCTGCTGTGTGTTGTATGTGTCCGTCCAGGCACCCATATGTTTCTTGGGATGTTATTTTTTTTATTGAATGCGAATGGTTAAGTTAGTGACTTGTTGCTGAACATTCAGACGGCTCATGTGTGGCGCGTGCTGCCCTCCCCTCGCTGGCAGAGGTGACGTAAACATTCAACAGCACGGTCTGAATGTTCACCAGCCTTATACTTCTTCAACTCTGTCCCTTTCTCCCTTTTGAAAGATTATTAAAACGTTTAACTAATAATAATTTCATATAAATGCTTCAATAAGCTTGATAATAAGTAGAACTAAAACTAAAAAATATATAAATATCCAAAGTTGTATAAATGCAAGTAAACAGCAGTGACTATAATAGCACAGTAATGACGAGAATACTTGGACTATAAAAGTACGGACTAAAAACAAACAACTGTAAACAACTCGACCCCTACTCCAGCTATCGCTCCGTCAGGGATGGGGAGGAAGAGCGGGGAGTGCAGACACCAGGTTCCCAGTGGGCAGCCAGTGCCACGGTATCCACCAGGAGCCTGGCACTGCATTCCCAGACCCTCTCCTCTCCTCCATCCTGCGGACGCCCCACAACCCGAAGCACTGACTTGCTTCCACCTTCAGGTTAAAAGAAAAAAAGAAAGACGCTTAGTACAGCCTGAAGAAACTAACTTCTCAGCGCATCTGACGGAGGCACAGCGAGCCATCACGCTGGGCAAGGTGGAGACCGCTCTTTCCTGCGCCCAGAAGGTGTGTCATGGGAGTGTAATGACTGTTCTTGACTGAAAAGACTTGTTGGAATACTGTTATGACAAAAAACACAATTTGCGTCTGTCTACTCCACTGGTTATTGGTTACTACTATTCAAAATTTCTTATAAGGCGGTGGATAGCGGCGGTGACCCGGCTTCTCTGGTGGTGCGGGGCCGCTGCCATCTGCTGCTAGGGCACCTGAAAGACGCCCTGGAGGACGCTCGGGCAGCACTCACGCAGGATCCTTCACTGGTAAAGGGTGGGTACATTTTCCTTTCCATGCCTCGACATCAATTTTTCGTGATGTGCACCTTTTTTTCACTACAAATTCATTACAGGATTCTCACAGCAGCATGCAGAGAGGTAACGCGTTGATAATGACACATTTTAAGAAACTCCGAGTTATTCAAGGAGCATCAATGAAATGTTTGCTGGACGTTCAGTTTGAGCTGGTGTGATGATGATGGCTGGTGATGATTGGGGCGATTCTAAGTGCCACTAAAGTAGAGATAACT
This sequence comes from Portunus trituberculatus, assembly GCF_017591435.1. Lineage (NCBI taxonomy): Eukaryota > Metazoa > Arthropoda > Malacostraca > Decapoda > Portunidae > Portunus > Portunus trituberculatus. Next base: position 35,030,093 of record NC_059295.1, read on the forward strand.
TTAAGTAGGAGTATAAGTATAAGCAGATTATGAAAAAATGAAAAGAGATGTTGTGGAGAGCTGTAGTATTTTTATAAGATACACGGTCTTAACACAGCAGCAAACACTTGGTGGCAGTGAGAAAGCGTGGGTAAAGATGTAACCAAAGTGTGAGGGAAGGATGCTAAGTACGAACCAGTAACTCTCTTGTGGCTAACATTATCTATTTCTTATTCCTATTCATTCAAGTTTAGATGGAGAAATTGGAGCCGTTTCACTAACATTAAGTTATTATGTCTTGCTTATGTTAATTGGCAACTTTCCCACTCGACCACCGAATTCTGCAAGTGTAACAGGATGATTATGGCGTGTATGAATTAAAAGGTTAGCTGCTTAAGGCTGGGTCGTGTTACCGTTATGATCGTAATAATGTTCATCCCGTGACAGCCGTGCTGGTTCAAGCGGAGGCTCTGTATGGCATGGGGGAGTTCGAGCGCTCCCTGGTGCTGTTTCACCGCGGGGCACGCAAGCGGCCCGACCTGACAGCCTTCACGCGCGGCATCCACAAGGCAAGGGAAGCCGTGGTGAATGCTATTGGAGGTGGGTGACCACGTTTTCATAATCTTAAAACATTCTTTTCTGAAGACAAGATCTCTTGATAAACAACTACAATAACAACAGCAAAGGTTTACTTCCTGTAGATTGAATAGTGCTATAAACACAACGCTTAGTAAACAATTATAATTAAAATTTAACAAGTAATGCTTATCTAAGAATTCCGTGCTAATTATTCAAAGTGATAAACATAATTGAGTAAAACGTTCTCAGAATGCCAGCTTACTTTGCAGATCCAGTGTCCAAACGTCTGTCTCCATTAACCATTTGAACATAATGTATATAAATAAAAAAAATAAAAAAAATCATCTTGCCACATCAAAAACAGTCTTTTTGTATATACAAGTATAACTATAACTAAGCCAACCCTCGCCTGCCGTTTCTTGCAGCTATTGGCGGGCCTCGCGACGGAGGTGACAATAAAGGTTGACCTCAACTCACAAGTGTTTCGCTGTTGTTGTCAAAGCCTGTATGAGGCCTCAACACCACCGACCCGCCGCTGCCACCCACCACCCCTCCTGGGCCATGCTTACTGACAGTCCATTTAGAAATTTACATCTGAAATACATATATAAGCTTAACTAAAGGGTATACAAAGTAAATCTTTTCCAAGCTGTGTCCGCCGGGCTTGGAGAGTGGCGGGGCAGCTCGAGGTGTTGGGGTCAAGGCTGCAGTAGTGAGGGCAGCTCCTGAGGACCTCAGAGTTGCCCTGGAGAGCGCCAGAGGACTCGCGACTTTGCTCTACTTCGTTTTGGTGTAGAGTTGCAGTATTTCTGTATTGTTAAGAATTGTAACTTGTTGCAAATTTTCCCTGTAGCTCGTTGGAGGGCGGACCCAGTCTGCCTTCAAACCCTCTGATCTTTCCTGTAGCCACGCTCAGTGCCAGAGTTGGGCTTCTTAGCTCATTGTATTTTCACGTAGCTATTACTATTTCTCGCCGTAGAATTTGGTCTCTTCTGATGACTTGTATTTTTTGTGCACATGTGAACATTATGACTGTTTTGCACAAGTGTCACATGTGGATCTTTTTGGCAAACGAGTATCATGTGTGCTTGCATCTTCATTGCATATCAGACGCATACACGTGAACTATTCCTGCACGTAACAAGTTTGTGAATTCCTCATAATGTTCATAATGACAATGTTCGTAGGTTATGAGATGGCATCATGCACACATGTTCTTGAAGTATTTCTAGTTTGGTTTGTCAGTATCTGCATTAATTGATCTTATCTTAAGGCACACACGCCTCGGGGGCGCGGCGGCCAGCACGCCCGAACAGTGTTCCCCTCCTCTCAGACCAGATGCTCACATAGCGCGCCGCAAACCATATGCAAAAAAAAAAAAAAAAAAAAAAAAAAACATTCATAATAATTTAATGAACTGGATGCATTGTTCAAAACTCACTAGATGTCATTGCAACAGTCTGATGAGTATCACCAGTGTTCCACCACACAACACACCTCATCGTTCAGAGAGTTTTCTGTATATAGCAACTCCATATCATCACTCTTTCATTTTCCTACTAACTCATACAGACACTCACCCACAACAAACAATAAAAACCAATCACACAAAAGCGATTCGATCCACTGAATAACAACAAATATGTAACTGCTATCATTTCATGAAATGAAGAAAAATTTCAATATTAGTATCGATTGTTTTTTACTAAATACTAATTGGCACGTGAATGAGTGCGTTTGTTGGTGTTATATATCAATCATGTGATTACAAGAATAATATTCGAGTTTTATTCACAATAATAAATATGATATCAAAATCAAGTTACTATCAGACATACCTGATTAAAATGACAGGATGAAAACTGAAATATCAATAGAACATTGAAAAGAAAGATTACTCCATCAACAAAATTACTTAAGTGGAAATAAAATGTAAATGCACCGTGACGCTGATCCCGCCTGGCCACCTGTACCTTGCTTCCCTCACACTCCTTTCCTTTCCCATCCAGACGGCCACTTCGCCTCCCCTCCTCCTCCTCGGCAACCGCGCCTTTTACTGATCTTTCCCCACAGGTGATAAGTTTCCCGAACCGGAGGAAGTACAGACGGCGACGACTCTGACAGACGGCACCACGGGATCAGGACAGTCCCAGGCCACCAGTGTGACGGCCGCCTCCACGCCCCACGGCCCCAAGACATCCAAAACAGCCTCCAAGGTGAGGGCGAAACACCGCTACAAATGAAGTCACGTAAAGCCGCTTACTTCGCCACGTGTACCAGTTCATTAATCTGGAGTTTCGAGCTTAGAGTCGTATTCAGAAACGCTTCATTGTCTCACCACAAAGACGATTAGCCAGATTTTCAGGTAATTCTTTCATTAATAGTGTGGAATCTTGTTATTGTATCACTATAAGGAAAAAAAAAAACTTAAAAACCCCGTGTCACTTCAACTAGAGCAGTGGTTCCCAACCAGGGGTCCATGCACCCCAAGGGGTCCATGGAAGAATTTCAAGGGGTCCATAGAGATTCTACTTATCTTTTGATTTATTATACTGGAATTAGGAGACATGCAGCTCAGAATAAAATTCATACTACTGTACACAATCCTTAAAACTGAATGCTTAAATGCTAGAATTGCTCTATATTAGCTAACGGGGTCAGGGTGTCAAATTCACGGCCCACGTGAAAAATTTGGCCCTTAGGATGGTCATGAGTAGCCCGCGAGATGACAGGCTTGATCTATTTCGTTGTAGGGGGTCCACAAGTGAAAAAGTGACTGGAAAAGGGGGAACGGGACCGAAAAGGTTGGGAACCACTGAACTAGAGGCTTTTGAATGTAGTGGAGATATGGCGCAGTGGTGTTCCAGAATACGATCCAGAGTGTAACATACCAGCGGTGGGATCGCTTCACTTATTGACGTGTTGCTATTTCAGAGGCTGCTCGGTGGACTGAGCCGCGACAAGGAGTTCTTAGCATCTCTCGTGAATCACCGGAGTCTGCAGAAGGAGCTCACGACGGTCAACACTAGCGTGGGTTCGGGGTCCCAGGTGGCCGCCGTGGCTAAAGAGGCCCTTACTTCACTGCAGGTATGTGGTGGTGGTCATTTTTCTCAGGTGTGACGATAGATGGTGATCCCTTGGCGGCAGAATCAGTTCTTGTCTCTTTTTCTATCCGTGCTCATTTCTAAGAGTATCACACTTTGTTGGAATTTGACTTATCGATGTATGTATCTTAGAAACAGCCGAATATACAGAGTCTTGTCGTATTCGTTATTTACTTTATATAAATCTAAATAATTTGGCGTAATACTTTATTCATAACTACTCTTTTCAGTGTTTCTATTCCACGTCCCCAAAAGTAACTGCTAGCTTCTCGGTAAAAGAAAACGTGCAGGCAATCTGTTCTCGCTCTCTTTTACTGTGAGATGGGTAACTGCAGCAACATCTGATCAATTTGGCATCTGTAGTATCTGGGTCTGGTGATGGGCTGTGAGACGCTAGCCCAATTATGTCACAGTGATTATAGTTCTCGTCTCTCTCAAACTTAATTTCTTTAATGACTTGGTTAATAATTCTGCGTTTACTACTACTACTGCTGCTCTCGTTCGGCTACTCCTAATCTTACTACTACTACTGCTACTACTACTACTACTACTACTACTACTACTACTACTAGTACAACTATTACTGCTACTACTACCACTACTATCACATGTAAACTCTCTTAGGACAGTAGTAACTCGAAACTTTTTTTTCTCGGAGAGACGATTCTGCCAAACAGCCTCAATCATCTCCATCTCTCTCTCTCTCTCTCTCTCTCTCTCAGGCTACTTAACTCTCACGCCATTTATTTCGGTTGGGAAGACGATGATTTTCTTTTAGAGTTTTGAAGTTTAATTTTAAAGAAAGTGTTGGTAGTGACGGAAATTGCTTGCGAGAGTGGCAGCAGCTGTTTATATAATTAGAAAACTAAGGGCGTCGCTCTTTCGTGCGTTCACCTAAACGAGGTAATGCAGGGAGGGGAAAATTGGATTCTTACTAACGGCCTCACTTGTGCCTTGTCCATCTGCCCCGGACGGCTGGCACGGACGTCAGCGGGAGGGAGCAAGAGGCTTCAACACCATTACCCAAAGATTCCTGCTGCTACTGCTCCTTCTTCGGCATATCAACTACAGTTCTCCGTAGAGCTCGGCCGTCCGTGAAGTCTCAGGGATATTTGCACCTTCTTCGTCTCGTCTTTTGATTTGCTTCGTCCTCGTTTCGTCTTTGATTTGCTTCGTTTTCGTTTCGTCTTTGTTTGCTTCGTCCTCGTTTCGTCTTTGCGTCTCTCCACAAGTCAGCATTGTGTGTGTTGCCCGCGGCGGTGCTCAGTCGTCCGGGTCATTATAGTCGGTGTGACACGTGTCTTCTGGTCCCCTCCTACTATACCCGGTCGATTGACTCTGACTCTGACTCTGACTCTTGACTTCAAACCCGCTTTAGTATCGTTCCCATCCTTCTTACTCCTCCATTTCTTCCTCTTCCTCCTTCTCCTCCTCCTTCTCCTCCTCCTCTTCTTTCTCCTCGCAATCCTGTACTCATTTTTTTTTCTCTTAATGTCTTTTCATATTCCGCTGTGTCTATTTCTAAAAAGCTTTCTTTCCTTCCTTTCGTTTCCTTCATCCGCCACTTGTATTCCTCTAATTGCATTTTACTTCAGATCTTATTTCGTCTTCTTGAATTAATTTTCATATTCTTTCCAGTCTCTCTCTCTCTCTCTCTCTCTCTCTCTCTCTCTCTCTCTCTCTCTCTCTCTCTCTCTCTCTCTCTCTCTCTCTTTCATATCCTGTCCCTCTTTCCCTGTTCTCTTTGTGTTCACTGTTACGTCTATTTAAAATAAAGCTTTTCG
>NC_059295.1:35043038-35045538 GCF_017591435.1 Portunus trituberculatus
TCTAAAAATTCACCCGAAAGCCTCCACAAATCCTCGAAAAAATGGAACTATTCGCGAGCAATGAGAGGTTACGAACTTTCCTCCACACACCACTACTTTCTTACTACCTGCTAATATGCTCACCAGCCAACTTACTTGTCGGCATATACACCAACTTTTCTGCCTATACATCTGCCTGCTTCTGTCTGCTTGCTTATAAACGAGTATATATATGCCTGCCCACCTGCCTGCATTCCTATACATTTTCTGCCTATGCCTGATTTGCAACCCTACTCTGCTTTGCTTTGTTCAGCTCGGTTCGGTTCGAGAATTCTGGAGCAGGGCGTTCAAATTGCCGCCGCTTTCCTGTAGCGAAGGAATTATTATGAGGCTCATATTTCATTTTGATTGATTCCACAACCCCACCAGCAATAAACGATATTAATAGCTCGCGGCAAAATTATTTAATAAACCAAATTCGCGAGATATTTAGGAGCCTTATTCAGTGCGTGCGTTCCCTTCAAGCTGCCAATGAAGCCTGAAAAGCGGTCAGTGAAAGGTGCATCATTCTTCTTCATGAGGGGAAAGCGTACCCGTAGATAAGAGACTGTAAAGGAAGATGTATGTACGTAGAGAGAAAGTGTGTTAAGAAGAAATGTATTTATACGGGTTATGATTTAAATGAATGAGTGAATAGAAGCATGAAAAAAAAAAAACATATAAAAACAAAATGTAGACAGGAAAGATGTTCAAGAAATAGATGTATACGTTTTATGATTTTAATAAGTGAATAAATCAATGGATGACTAAAATAAAAAGAAAAACGAACTACTTTAGACGGCACCACAATCTAATGAAAATCAAATAAGGTAACACGCCATCAATCATTCATAAACCTAATCGGTGCAATATCAAGTCGCACGCGTTAATGGCATTTTAAACGTAGGAAAGACGGAAAAGAAAAGAAAAAAAATAAAGAAGTCTACCTTAAAGAAAAGTAGTAGTAATAATAGTGATGATGATAAAAGCCACAAAAACAACAATAATAATCCAAATGTCTGGCTTTTGTACAACACAATATTAATAATTAGAGATTAGTCCCGGGAAAGTTTGTTAATTTTTACACATTGGTGACGAAAACTCATGAATATTCTAAAAAGAAGGAGGAGAAAAAATGAAGAAGACGAAGATAAAGAAGAAAAAGAAGACGGAAAAGAAGACGAAGAAGGCGAAGACGAAGAAAAATACGAAGAAGAAGAAGAAGAAGAAAGAAAGAAAGAAAAACAAGAAGAGGAGGAGAAAGAGAAAAAGGAAAAGACAAGCAACAAGAACAAAACCACCACCACCAACAACAACAAAAACAAGAACAAAAACAAAAGGCACACAGAGACAAAAGAGCAGAGAGCGAAGAGCAAAGAGGAAGCGGTATAACAAGGAAGGAATAGAGACACACGGACGGTGCAGGACAACGGTACATCCAACACAGCAGACGAATGGCGCTCGGGAACACTTGAGCATCGGGTCGGAACGAAGGGATAAGGCGAATGGAGAATCAGATGGGCGGAGGGTGATCCATGTGTTTGCTCAGATGGAATGGAGCGAAACAACGGCCGCCAGATCACTGTGAGGGAAAATTGGACACGCCTATTGTGCTTCCGATGGTGGTGGACACACTACACTCGCCCACTCACGTTCTCCTTTCCTCCTCCCTAACAATTCCGTGCTATTACCGTTCTTAGGTATTCAGAAACGCTTTGCTCTCTCGTCACGGTAACTTTCCAAGACCACAAGGATGATTCTCAGCAGTGTTTGTCCTGTTACGAGTAATGATGTTTTTAATGTAGAAATGCTACTGAAATATTACTAGAACGATGAAAAGATCCCTAAAAATAGTGTAAATTCAACTAGACTTCTGAAAGTAATCGCTGTGCAATCAAAAGCGTTCTAGAATCATATGTTTCCTTGGACGTGTTGCTGCTTGGTGGGTTTAATCCTGGTTAAGATTATATCTAAAAAGAGAAAGGAAACAAGTGCTCAGGTTGAATGGTACATGAATGATTATACTGAGTAATTAGATTGTTAGTTATAAGTTAAGACTCTCAATGCGATATGCAACAAGTTACACCACTAAAAGTAATATATGACACTTTCAACAGACCCTCCATCAATTATAAGGATTAAAAATATAAGATTGAGTTATTTCTTTTCTATTGAGCGGGGTGTTTGGAAAAGATTATGGAACAAGAATAATAAAATGTCTTAGAGTGATTAGTAATTAAGATAACGTACCAGACAGCAGTGAAAGGGTCAACAGAGAGTTTACCTGTTCATCTCTCTCTCCTAAGCTCTCTACCTTTCTTGTGTGTGTGTGTGTGTGTGTGTGTGTAATTCACCTCGGTCACCTGCTGGTCACCCAGCCAGTCTTCCCCATTACGGAGCGAGCTCAGAGCTCATAGACCGATCTTCGGGTAGGACTGAGACCACAACACACTCCACACACCGGGAAAGCGAGGCCACAACC
>NC_059295.1:35050538-35073038 GCF_017591435.1 Portunus trituberculatus
AGGGTGCTGCGGTACTTTGACATTACACGTTAGCAGGCAAAAATTATGTCTGAAGTAGATTCTAAATAGATCTGATCTTTTAATCTTTCGGCAGTGAGTATGGCGAGGAGGAGCACGTGGCTGTGGAGGCGTTGGGCAAGTCCCTAGCAGAGCGAGGACAGCATGCCGAGGCGGTGGCCGTGTGGGAGCGACGCATCCCCGCCGCCACCAACAGCTGTCAAAGGGCGTCACTCTTCCTCCTCATCGCTAAGTCCTACTTCGGTAAGTCGCTGAATGCCTTTAAGTTCTTGCATGCTGATACCACGAGTACCACACGCGAAAGTAGAAAATAAAGAGTCTGTTTTAGCGCTGTCCTAATGATTTTCTGAAAACGTGTTACTAGTTTGCCAGCAATATGCAAAATGGTCTAGCAGGACACGAAGCACTGTGAATATCACACAAAAGAAAAAAAAAACAGGAAGACGCAATAATACAAATGAAACAAAACACATCAAAAGAGCAGGAAGACGTGTACATTTTTTGTCCGGGCGTCAGTTGCATATGGTTACCAGAGAAACCATTCAGCAAACCGTACTTCCTGAAAGCTTTGAAAATAAACACTTGAGTAAACACATTCTATATCACTTAGGACTTCTACATATAACACATCATCATCATCATCATCATCATAACGTATTGAAAAAAATCATACGTACTTGACGCAAATGAGACGCGTGAAGAGACGACCAGACCATTCAGGAGCATCAAAGACTGGCTGGTGATGGAGAAAATAAGAAGTGTCAAGGGGAAGAAACAGGCAGTGATTAGCTTATTAAGGGGGGCAGCCACGCGTGGGACTGCAGGGAGCCAGGGCTTGGGGGGGGGAGGTGCAGGAAGGGAAGGACGAACAAAGGCCGATAAATATGTGAAGAGACGCGTCTCGCAACGAATTTTGAGGCGGGAAAAGATTAATGATAAGGAAGTTTGATAGAGAGAGGATCCGTTTTTCAGTATTTTCTTTCTTTATTTTCTGGCGTACGTTACATGGGGAAAGGAAGACAGGTTTTTATAGACCCGTGGAAAATGAAAGAAATATAACGTAAAATTAGTCAGAGAGAGAGAGAGAGAGAGAGAGAGAGAGAGAGAGAGAGAGAGAGAGAGAGAGAGAGAGAGAATATGACCTTATAAAAGATATCTTCCGAGACTCGTGGATAACTCATTAGCAGAGTCCCTAAATGAGCAGCGTCCCCCTCATTGAAGGCTGGCAAAAGTGTAGGCGAGTCATTAATGATGTAAAGAAGAGCCTTTCCTCCCCGAGACCTGAAGCTTGATAGTGCTTGTCGCCTCTCATTGGGACGTCTCATGGTGATACCCGGTATTCAAAACACCTTACTCTCACCACAACTAGTTTCCAAGGTAACTGAGATGATTGGTTGGATTCTCACGAGTGTTTCTTCTGTTCGTAATGTAGAAGTGTTGTTAATCTCTCTCTAGAATCACCGAAACTCTCTTAAAAATCCGTGTGACTTGAATTAGAGCTATTTGAAAATAACAGACGTGAGGCGCAGAAACGTTGAAAATTATTAACCAGAGAGAGAGAGAGAGAGAGAGAGAGAGAGAGAGAGAGAGAGAGAGAGAGAGAGAGAGAGAGAGAGAGAGAGAGAGAGAGAGAGAGAGAGAGAGAGAGAGAGAGAGAGAGAGAGAGAGAGAGAGAGAGAGAGAGAGAGAGAGAGAGAGAGAGAGAGAGAGAGAGAGAGAGAGAGAGAGAGAGGACAGTAAATCACAGTCACAAATGAACAGGAGAGAAAGAACAAACACAGCACCAGACCTATTGATCCTTATAAGACCGTTCTGCGAGAGCTTCAATATCTGATCCAAAGAAATGCTGGGCAACAGAGACTAAGGTTAGGAAGAAGTTTATGTACAAAGAAGAATGTAAGAGGTAATGCTAGTGAACATGTCCTTTTTCATCTTCTTTCTTCTTCTTCTTGTTCATCATCATCATCATCATCATCATCATTTTTTCTTCTTTTTCTTCTTGTTCTTGTTATTATTGTTGTTGTTCTTCTTGTTGTTGTTGTTGTTCTTCTTCTTCTTCTTTTTTTCTTCTTCCTCTCCTTGGTTTTATTAGTTCCTGATGGGGATCAGCAGTTCCTGTACAGTCGCTGCCAAAAGTCTGTTCACATATGCCATATTCGTTTCCACTGACTGAAATGGTTTGTTTTCAGCGTGAGTTCTCTGATAAGTGTTCCATAACCTGACAACTGATAGGGGCTAGTCTTAAGGAGGACGTGGGACTTATAGCAAAAATTTAACACAGTGAAGTAAGGGTAGTAGCTCAGTTCACTTGACTTCTAATCGCGATTGTTCAGACGCTGTCGCCAATAACTTCCGTCTACTGCATCCTCTTCATTAGCGCCAAGCTGTCTCATGTCTTTCTCTATTCATTCTACTTATTTAACTTTTTGTCTGTCACTAAACAGCAACATTTTTCTTCTCCTCCTCCATCTTTCAGCCTACATCTGCTCACGTAGCGGGAAACTCCTGAGTTAATGAGTTCATATGCGTTTACTCGAGTTTCCCCATGTTCTGTTAAGCTCCTTTTCCTGACTCTGAAGTTGCCCCTTCCTGGAAGTAATGAGCCTCAATACTTTCCAGTAACTTCCCCAGTAACTTCCCTTGCTTTACAGTAAACCTTGCCGTGTAGTGCTGAGCGGCCATGTATTGTTGTAAGCTTTTCCTAGCTGCGATATAAGCTTTCGTGCGCCGTGCTGAATATTCAAACAGGCATGGACAAAACGCACGAGTGACCGTCCCTGCCTGAGATTATCAAGGCCAGTGAAACAACAAATACTACTCGAGCCTTCGTATTGTTCTTCGTAAATCACGCACTTCTAGGAATCCGACGGTTCGTTAGGGACAAAGTGTTGGATGCTGCAGGTCACCGTGGAGTGGCAGACGGAAGGTGTGGCGCCTCCTGTAGTTCATGCGGTACAAACACGGGTCAAAAAGACTCAGGCCGAAGGAGAGGTTGAGAGATTATTAACTTGAGCGCCAGGTGTCTTGAGATAGATCAATGAGGACTTTGAGGACTTAAAAAAAAAAAAAAGTTGTAGTCTTAGAATTGGCCTACGATTCTTTCGCTTAAACATTTGGACACCTTAACATGTCTTGAAGAGCGTCTTCATGATAACAAGTGTAACAAGTGATTCTGCATCACTAATGGGAAGATGCATCGTAAGGTCAGACTCGTTATTTCTGTGGCATTTGAAAAAACAAAAAAAAAGAATCTCAATAAGAAAGTTAAATATTCTCAGATAAAGCTAAAAATATCTAAGAATACGAGACTTAATCCTTCCAGATTCTTTCTAGGTCAAACATTTACACAGACCAGGGGACGTTTTCATACTTTTCAACTGGAGTGTGGAATCTGAACACTTTACTGATTACATGCCATCACTACTTTCAGTTCATTTCCCTGCAACACAGGTAATCCCATCAAGTTCTTCCGCTAGTCAATGATGAGAACTCACAGAGGCACCGCGGCGAGTCACATCAAGCCAGGTGACCTACCGACACGGGGCAGGCTCGGGGTCACCTTCACCGTGTATGAGGAGGAGGGGATGGCACGGGGGAGGGGCGGGGAACGAGGCCTCCAGAACCGTGCTGCCGCTTACACAATCTGCCGTGTTTAGCGAGAAATGTGGGACAATTATGTCTTCATTTAGGCGGCGGCGTGGCGGGCCAGTCAACAACGAGGCTTGTTCAGGTTATTCATGAGACGCGCCGCCTGCCCCTCCACCACTCACCCGCAGCCTCCAGCGCTCATTAAACCCAAATGGGACTCGTTAATAATATAATTTAAAACACATCCTCTTAACGTGGGTATAATGTATTTTGCAATTATTTCTGTTTTCAATGTAAAGGGCAAGCAAATTTCTACTGCCCGAGGTGATGAGAGTGAGCCTGGCTGTCCATCCCAGGAGTGAGTAGGGCTCAGGTGGGAGGAGGAACTGTGTGGCTTGAGCGGGGAGATACTGGGAGAGGCTCAATGCACGGCGTCCATCTTGGGGAGACTAAATCGAGAGAGAGAGAGAGAGAGAGAGAGAGAGAGAGAGAGAGAGAGAGAGAGAGAGAGAGAGAGAGAGAGAGAGAGAGAGAGAGAGAGAGAGAGAGAGAGAGAGAGAGAGAGAGAGAGAGAGAGAGAGAGAGAGAGAGAGAGAGAGAGAGAGAGAGAGAGAGAGAGAGAGAGAGAGAGAGAGAGAGAGAGAGAGAGAGAGAGAGAGAGAGAGAGAGAGAGAGAGAGAGAGAGAGAGAGAGAGAAGAGAGAGAGAGAGAGAGAGAGAGAGAGATACAGAGGAGGCTGAATGCAATGGGTCCTTCTTGTGGAGGATTAATTAGTAAAGGAATAAATTAGCAAGTGAGTGTGTGAATCCAAAGGTATCATTATCTGCTTCAATAAGTTTATATATTCACCTCCACCGACAAAGGTGGTAGAGGTTCACCTAGTATGTTCACCTATGTTTGATTGACTACTCGTTTATCCTTAAGCTATCTCATAAAAAAATAGTTAGCTAAATAATTTAAATTCAGGTGAAAGATGAAGCTTGTGACATAAATCTACCGAGAACTGAGTGTACGAACAATAGCAAAATAACTTCATGTTCTGCAGATTGACAGTAGTGAGCGGGAGGATGGGAGTGTAGGTTGAGCTTCATCACTCGAGGCAACGGTTTCCTAGCGGGTAGGCTTTGATATAGGAGGTACCTCAAAAAGTATCCCCTTTAGCCCATAAATTCCCGTGAAAAGCCCACATAGTATATAAAAAAAGGAGGGAGGGAAGGATGAGGGATGAGGACGTATGGTAGTGGTGGAAAGGGAGGCTGGGATCGGGATGCTGCCGAGTGCAACTGTCGCTTGTTAAAATGGAAAGGATAGACAACTTGAATGGGCTTTATCATTTTTAGCCCAGTATTGTTACTCAAAAGCCAGAGCCCAGCCAATATAGAAAAAAAAAAAAAACGCTATTGGAATTTCTATGAAGAATGATGCAGGAGTTTTATTTATGTACACACACACACACACACACACACACACACACACACACACATGCCCGGTAGCTCAGTGGTTAGAGCGTTGGTTTCACAAGCCAGAGGACGGGGGTTCGATTCTCCGGCCGGGTGGAGATATTTGGATGTGTCTCCTTTCACGTGTAGCCCCTGTTCACCTAGCAGTGGGATGTAAATCGAGGAGTTGTGACCTTGTTGTCCCGGTGTGTGGTGTGTGCCTGGTCTCAGGCCTATCCGAAGATCGGAAGTAATGAGCTCTGAGCTCGTTCCGTAGGGTAACGTCTGGCTGTCTCGTCAGAGACTGCAGCATATCAAACAGTGAAACACACACACACACACACACACACACACACACACAAACTTGAACCCTCCACACATTATCATTTATGAATCTACAAAATAAACAATTAACACACTTTTACATTCATTTATCTACCTTTCTCCTACTTGTCAACAAATCCAAAATTAGGTCACGTTTTTAATCTTTACACAGATTAATAATTCTATCTATAATGAACTCTTTAAAATCGTGCATTAATTAGGGTCATTATTATTAATCCATCACTGCCTCTCCTCCTCCGGCCTCGCTACCTCAGCCATGCGCAAGGTGGAGACAGGGAGATTCTACGGCACCAAGAGTGTGAAGGAGGCGGATGATGGACATGACAACCGCACCGCCCTGTCTGCTCTACTGGCCCTGGTGGACGCTGATGGTACGTGTGTGTGTGTGTGTGTGTGTGTGTGTGTGTGTGTGTGTGTGTGTGTGTGTGTGTGTGTGTGTGTGTGTGTGTGTGTGTGTGTGTGTGTGTGTGTGTGTGTGTGTGTGTGTGTGTGTGTGTGTGTGTGTGTGTGTGTGTGTGTGTGATGAAGTGCATCTTGTGAACAGGACGACATAAACCTGGACGTGTAGCTTGTCCTTTAACTTAATAGCTTCCAGACATGTGTCAGAACACCACCCCGCCATGCCTCAGTCTCGTTCCTCTCTTCCTCCTGTTCTCCGTCTGTCTGGGCTGCGTGTGTGCTCTCTCTCTCTCTCTCTCTCTCTCTCTCTCTCTCTCTCTCTCTCTCTCCCCGCCTTCTGTCACCTTAACTGCTGCAGGACGTGAATTACTGTTCTAGTTACTCATTTCACAAACCATAATACATTCAACCCTACCTGCTCTGTTTGCTTTGTTTACTTCTAGTCTAATATAGAGTCCATTTAGCAAAATCAATGGAAGAGGCTGTACATTTTGGAAATAATACACGAACGTACCGTCTTAAAATCTTGAAAGTCATGCGCCTCTAGTTTTTTCTTGCCTTGCTATACACGTACACGCAAAAAACGCCGCAGCCAGAGCCTTTATTAATGCAAGAAAAAAAAAAAAAAACATATTGACCAGAGTGAACAGGCGCACTGGATGCACCTCCACCCATAATGCTTTCCCACTAAGCCCAAGGTATTAGAGGTCGAGGCGGAGGTATGGAGCACCTCGCCAGCCTGCTGCTACTGCCGGTTGGGGCCTCATGAGCGCGGCATGAGGTTTTAGTCTCTTGCCACTAATAATACTTTTCTTTCTACATATTGTATGTTTTATGATGTAAATATATATCTGCAGGAACACTCGCCTACTGAAAGCCGACTCCATTCATCCCTCCGTTCCAGACACACACACACACACACACACACACACACACACACACACACACATGAAAGAAAGGAGGACGAACGCAGGTCTCTTACAGCAACACAAAGGGATAATTACGTTTTATAAAGCCACAACGGGACAGCCAGACGGTCGAGCTGAGCACCTTAATTAAGGGAAGATGGTAAGGAGGCAGATCCATTGCCCTGCTGGCTCAGACGTGCCCCCACATCTCATACACGAAGCCTACGTACATTCCCTCTTGCTTTCCTTACCAATGAAAATCGCTTACGGCCACCCAGACGCTCGTAGATAAAACAAGACACGCATAAAAACTACTCCCATCCGTAACTAGAGCAGCGGCAACAATATATCACCTTCTGTTACTCCAGGAGATAAAGAAAACCTATCTCGTTTCCAAAATCCTCAAAGCAGGAGACGGATGCATAAAAATGGCTTACCTTGTTAAGAGATTTTTTTTCCGCACTGAGGTGGAAGGTAGGGCGGACAGGCAGGCTGGCAGGCAGGAAGGCAGGCAGGCAGGTAGGCAGGCAGGCATCTCGGGGGAGTGGTACGCGCGACGGATCACGGGTAACAACGTGGATAATTGCTATGTAGAATGGCTGGGAAATTATGTGTTGCCGGTGTCAGGTGCGTGCAGTGTGAGAGCCGCTTTGGGGGAAGATGGAGCTGGGAGTCATGGCAACGAAGACGAGCAAGAGGAGGAGGAGGAGGAGGAGGAGGAGGAGGAGGAGGAGGAGGAGGAGGAGGAGGAGGAGAAGGAGAAGGAGATGGGAGAGCGAACCAGAAGGAAGACATGGAGGAGGAAGACAAAGGAGATGAAAAGGAAGAGCCACGCACAACAGGAACACACAAGAAGCAATATGAGAAGGAAAGGTGGAAGTAAAAAGAAAAGGGAAAAAAATAGAGAGATGGAGAATAAGATGAACAATTGACGGCGGAGGAAATACGGAACAGAGAATGATAAAAGATGAAGGCGAGGGAAGAGCATCGTTGAAATTGAAATGTGTCGAGGCTTACATATATACCTCGCACAGAAGACCCAATGTGTTTCTTAATAACAGAAAGTAATGACATTTTCTCCTCTGTTTCACCAGCTTTGCCGCAGCTGTCGCGCGAACAGGCCTCCGTGCACTCAGACGATAAATCCATAAATATATCGCTGAATATATTTCACCGGCCTGAGGCTCCCTTCCAATAAATCTGCATTTCAAAACGCTGAATTTTGTGAAGGGTTTAGGCAGAAGTTATTATTATCGGCAATAGCTGTTTTGGGCTCGCAGTTAGGTAGCTAAGCGACTGTACAACTCAGTCGGTATTAAATATATACACGCATATATTTCATGATTTGTGTATCTACGAACCTTTTACTTATTTAGGTATTTATTCACTACACATTCATTTAATATACATTTCCTGTGGACGAGAAAAATTCGTGAAGTGATTAAAGCCGCCCAGAAAACAACAAAATTTGCATGTTGTAATCTGGTGTGGCGGGCTACGAAGGTTTAAAAGGTTAATCTAGAGAATGGGCGGCAGTAACCCGGCGCTAAATGGACGGAGATACCCTGCACTAATTACTGCTTAGCTTCCGCTATAGCTTTGTGCTTCTTAAAGCTCGGATGCTGTTATGGTGCAGCCCCTTGGCTTATTTCATGTCTGTGCGCCAGCCCGGATCTCCCACAGGCTGCATGGCGGGGCAAGCGTGGTACTGCTCACGGTGTTCCTCTGGCGGCCACACTCACAACTACACTCTGAAACTTAGTCTGCTTCCTGCACCGGACTAAATGAACTTCGCCTTTCCTCCACCTCTTTAGTTTTTTACTTCGTATTTCTTGCGCACCACTGCCACTGGTGATATTGCTACTCCTGTTCCTGGTGCCGCTGTTACACCACCACTTCCACCACCACCACTACCACTGCCGCACTTAACCACCATCATCCTATCTTCTTCCTTTTATTATCCCTTTTCCTCTTACTTCTTCGCCATAATATCCCTCCATAATAACTAACACCGCTGTAATAACAAGAATGACTATTGCTGTTGTTGCTGCTGCTGCTGTTGCTGCTGCTGCTACTACTACTACTACTACTACTACTACTACTACTACTTTTACTACTAAACACGATGTAATTAGCGAAAATCAACGCCTTATATGTTGGTGAAACAAAGGAATAGAATGAAAAAGAAAAAAAAAAAGCTATTATGTCTTGCAAGAGAAGAGTTCAAAGTTGACTGCACGTGTTTTAATTGTATTATTAAGTCTTAATGATAGTAAAAAAAAAAAAGCGTCAGCAAACAAATGAAATCCTTTTCACTGATGTCAGGACGTGTGTGTTGCGAAGCCTGAGAAAGAACTCGGTGAGACGGAAAACATACATGAGGATGATAAACAAAAAAAAATATAATACAATAGCATGGAAACATTATCAAAACAGTTACATGAAAACTGAGCTGCATCGCAAAGAGGGACTAAAAAGATAGAACATTAAAAAGCCTTATGGGAAACTATTAATTTAGTCACCCATTAAAGAATTAAATGCATTGGGTGTAATAAGTTGATGTTGGAACTTCGAGAATAACCAGTCAAAAGAGGACAGACTTTTGTATGGAGATGACAGGCCGGCGTGGTGGGCGAGACGTGGGTGTGATGGGGGCATAGAGGGCAGCATGCCAACACACAGGGAGAGGCGGGACGTGGCAGAGGACGGACGGGTGGGTCAAGAGCCTTTCACATTCAATACTTCTCTCATTTTTTCCTCCCCTGGGTGGTTTAAAGTTATTTCCATTTAAACCCAAAGCTTTTATGATACATGCATCAATAAAAAGTTGCGAGTAACGCGGACTCTACACTATGAAAAATTCCACGCCACCATTATAAATATTACTCGTGTCTGCGTCAAGGACACTCTGAAAGCCTCCGTCACTATGTATTGATTCAACCACCCACCCATCCATCCACCCACATACTTAACTAACCATCTGTCTACCTACTTACATACCTGTTTGCCAATCTATCCGTCTATTTTCATATCCATTCATATAAACACAATATTTCTTTATATGGCAGTAGCAAATGATTCCTTTCCTTGGATCCTCGCGAGTCTCACTGCGACGCAATCCTCTTTCTGCTTCCTGACTCTTCAGATAATCACTTTAATTTTCTCATATTTTGATCTACAAGGTGCCGCACTTGCCAATGGCCACACCGCACGCTCGCTGCCGTACACCTCTATTACGCGACATGAGAAACGTGTCACCGGTAATGAGTACAAACACCAACGTCAGCATGGAAACAGCTAATTTTTCCGGTATCACCAAGTTGGCCAAAGTATTCTATTTCTACCTAACTACCAACATACCTGCGCACACACACACACACACACACACACACACACACACACACACACACACACACACACACACACACACACACACATAAGACCCAGATTGGAATATGCAGGAGTAGTGTGGACCCCTCATAAAAAGAAACACATAAGGAAGTTGGAGAGACTACAAAAAATGGCTACAAGAATGGTTCCAGAATTTGAAGGGATGACATATGAGGAGAGACTATAGGCTGTGGATCTACCAACCCTGGAACAGAAAAGTGAGAGAGGGGATCTGATACAAGTTTATAAATTGATCAACGGAATGGACCAAGTGGATAATGAGAAACTGAACCTGAGAGAAGAATGTGACATTCGAAGCACAAGATTGCATAGTAAAAAGTTGAGAGATGTTAAAAAATATAGTTTCCCACAAATATGTGTTGAGACGTGGAACAGTTTGAGTGAAGAAGTGGTGTCAGCAACGAGTGTGCATAGTTTTAAAGAAAAATTGGATAAGTGTAGATATGGAGAGCGTAAAGCCTAGGCCCTGTAAAACTACAACTAGGTAAATTCACACAGGAAGCACAGACGCAGGTGAACACACTACAGAAGAAGGTAGCTTTAAAATATTCTTTCGCTGATAAACTTTGCTATACTACTCGTAGTACGAGGTTTACCAAACAAACGACAAACGAAGGGGAACGATGTGGACGATCACTTTACTATTCAGAAACCAGAGTATAAGTCTCTGATGCCGTAAAAAAGCCGGAGAATCCTCTTTAGGTGCTTAACGGTACATGTGGCAACTGAGCGGAAGGAAAGCCTGGACGCGAGGGACATATTCACTGTAGATCCTGTAATTTAGCGAAAGAATATGGAATTATTATAATAACATCCATACTCTGGTGGACCGCGCGCGAGAGGGAGACGAGTTTCTATTAATACTTCCATGTGACCTTGTGTCGGGATGAGCCAGGTGGCCACAGGTGGAGGTCTGACGTGAAGAAGCCATGAACTGCCCTCACCGGTCCCGGAGTGCAGGTGGCAACGCTCCCCGCACTCCAATCCTCATAACTGCCAGTATTGCATAAAAGAGTATTACGTACATTAGTTTGCATAAAAGACACAAGGTAATTACTAGTGTTTGTACGTGTAAAAAAAAACCCTAATGTGTTTCATTCATATATTCAAAGAAGCCACGTTAACGTTGCAACATTTCAACAGTGTAAATTAGTTCTCTAATTAAAATAATCTCAACATACTTTGATACAAATGGTCTCCATATTCATGCAGGTATCTTTTGATGTTCACAGGAAGTGCATGACAAACACAAACATTCTTTAGGGCTTTCTTTATGTGATGTATAAATGCAACAGTAAAATATATTATTGTAATGGCTAAGCGGACAGGAAGCAAGAGTAGTGAGCACGAGGCACCACGCTTGGGGCCCTACTCAAACACCCACTGATGGGTTCTTAATCCGAAACACATGCCTACCAGAACACGAATACACTCACACACACACACACACACACACACACACACACACACACACACACACACACACACACACACACACACACACACACAGACACACACACACACACGTACTCACCTCCCTCCATACTCACACCTCCCAATTTCACTGGCGAGATAAATTTTTCTCCTTTCCACCCTAAAACGTTTCACTGATGACGAGCATACCTGGCATGGCAAGGGCCTGGGACGGACGGTGGTGTTCGGCGGGCGAGGGAAGGGAGATAGGAGCGGGAAAGAGCGGTCGGCACAAACGTGGATACCCGTTAGGGCCATGTATTAGGCAAAGAGTGATTAATGTCCCCATGGAGAGGTATTAATTCTGCAAAGTCCAGGATTGATGGGGGAAACTGAAGTGTAGGAGTAATAGAACCACGCCGGGGGTTACTTCGATTGGGGAAAATAGGCGAGGAGGGACCATGTAAAGAAAGGCTGTGGTTGGATACTGCTCTGGCGGTGGGCGGAAGGGAGAGAAAGGCTTATAGGCGGGATGCTGATGGGCAGGAGGGGATAGAGATGTAGGTACAGTGGGCTGGTGGTGGGGAAGAGACGGAGTGGGATGAGTATGGGAGACAAGATGACGCTGTTCTGGAGGGGAGCTGGCAGGCTGGTATCTGAGGGCCAAGGGTCGTAGTGGGAAAGGAAAATGAGTGTAGTGGAAGCAAAGCGACTGGAAGAATGGTGAAGGTGACAGTGGACAAGGAAAGGTTAAGTTGTCTTTGGTGAATTTGTCTCCATTGTGTTGTGTTCCTTGCCATTATATTCATTCAAGGGAAATTCAAAACAAACAGGACAACAGATAGATTTAGAGATAGATATATAGGGAAGGATAAAGTTAAAGGGATGCGTTTAATTTATGCATGTTGTATTACGTTCCCTCGTCACGTATTCAAGATGAGGGAAATACACGGATGCAGCTCCATAATAAAACACTGAAGAGAATGAAAAGGAGATGGACTGATGGGGGAGACAGATAAAATTATTCATTCATCGAGAAAAATAGATAAGCCTGCAAATAACCAAATTCTGAAGTAATAAACAACATGCCAACAAACACACCCACACTCTGACAGAAGGGAGGGACACACACACACACACACACACACACACACACACACACACACACACACACACACACACGGCTGACAAACAAGCAGACACGCACGTATACTCATTCCAAACATTTTCTATTGCAAACTTTTTCGGCACACATTGGGAAAATCCTCTTCTGATATTGACAGTTTCGTCACTCGCAGGGAAACCAGACAGGCTAACTATTGATTCGCAAATGTGTGCATATAAATGTGTGCCGCGGTGAGGGATTCTCGCGTGTGTCACTGTCAGAGGGAGGGATAATGGTGCTTATGATACTGAGGGTGGGTGGTGCTGACGACTGTGATGGTGCTGGTAGTGGTATGGCATTCATAACTAGGGCCACAACAACAACAACAACAACACCACCACCACCATCCCCACCACCCCCTAACACCACCACAACAACAACAAAACAAAGAATAATGTTACTATAGTTATTTGTACTTTAACTACTGCTGCTACTACTTCTATTTCTACTACTACTACTACTACTACTACTACTACTACTACTATTACTACTATAAGCACTATCACTATCTGCATCAAAAACAATTCATCATACCGCTCATATATTATTAGGTTCATTATCTACTTGTGATTCTAAGATAAAAAAAAAGGGTAACTCATAATGGAACTCTCTCTCTCTCTCTCTCTCTCTCTCTCTCTCTCTCTCTCTCTCTCTCTCTCTCTCTCTCTCTCTCTCTCTCTCTCTCTCTCACGCACAATCACTACCATAAACATCACCAGCCAGACTTAGCGACCTGGTGACATTGCTTCTCATTATACAGTGACACCGGTCTTTCCACTGCGAGGCGAGAGACGGGCAGTTATTTTATTTTTTTTCCGCGAAGGCGTGAAGATGATGAATGATGAGGTGTGGGTCTGGGGAGGGAAACTTTAAGCCACGTAGGGTAAAAATTATTATTACTGTTTGAACATAATTATTGGGAAACTGGAAAGAAAAAAAATGTATCAGGTCCTTTTTATTTGTTCCAGTAATTTTTTTTTTTGTTTCGTGTCATTATGAGGCGATAAATTATTCACCTCCGATCCTAAGCTGTAATAATCATACAACGCAATATAGAAAGCATGCCTGAGTGAAAAATTGTGTGTTAGAGAGAGAGAGAGAGAGAGAGAGAGAGAGAGAGAGAGAGAGAGAGAGAGAGAGAGAGAGAGAGAGAGAGAGAGAGAGAGAGAGAGAGAGAGAGAGAGAGAGAGAGGTAAGAACAAAGAACAAAGCAGACTAAGTAAGTACACCACACCCTTCTGTCTCTTCACACTGCTCGCCTTCCTACAGAGTAACTTCACACACACGTAACACCACTACCTGCCAGAAAACTGATCCTATTTCTTCAGCAACATATATAGTAAATACACCAATAAGCAAATAGATAAATAGAAATAAATGAAGGAGACGGACATTTCCATACAACTCTCTCATGTTTACGTCAATTGAAGAGAACAAAGGAGATAAAACACTACACACCCGTCTGTCTCGTCACACTGCTTGCCTTCCTACAGAGTAACTTCACACACACGTATCACCACTACCTGCCAGAAAACTGATCCTATTACCTCAACAATATATAAAGTAAATACACCAATAAGTAAATAGATAAATAAAAGTAAGTAAAAGAGACGGCATTTTCCATATAACTCTCGGCAGCTTACGTTAATTATAGAAAAATTACACTACAAAATCCTTTCATTACTACTCCCTACAGTGTATCTTTAATGATTTACGTAGAAACACCACAGCGCAATGTCACTGCATCATTTTCTACGAGTCTTTTTTTTAATTTATTTTCACTAGATAAAAGCGAGCGACGTTAACAAAAATGGTGATACTAACTACGAGGGATTCATTTCATAAATTGTGACGGCAGAATGATAAGTTAAATCAAATTATTCTTGTCTTTTTATTTCATCAGTTAATGCTAAATATAGTGTTATGCTTGTATCAAAGAGAGAGAGAGAGAGAGAGAGAGAGAGAGAGAGAGAGAGAGAGAGAGAGAGAGAGAGAGAGAGAGAGAGAGAGAGAGAGAGAGAGAGAGAGAGAGAGAGAGAGAGAGAGAGAGAGAGAGAGAGAGAGAGAGAGAGAGAGAGAGAGAGAGAGAGAGAGAGAGAGAGAGAGAGAGAGAGAGAGAGAGAGAGAGAGAGAGAGAGAGAGAGAGAGAGAGAGAGAGAGAGAGAGAGTACAAACAGGAGATAACCAGCCAAGTTAAAAAGCAAAGGAAACGAAGTAAATAACAGGAAAAATAAAAGATAAATATAATTGATACAGGAACTGCCACATGTAGACCTGATGGCTTCTTGCAACTAACTACCTTTACGTTCTTACATCCACTACCAACAGAAAAAACCCCGCACTTATTACTATTAGACCAACAATCTTAAGTAAACCTCTTCAATCTACCCTTTCATTCCACTCTTTCTTTAACCCTTTCAATACTGGGACGCATTTTCACCTTGATTTTTGGGTATGAAAGGGTCTATGGAGGTCAAAAAGATGGATGACCAGAGTCTTTACTATTTTAATCCCCACATATATTTCTGAAGGTGTCTAAAATCGCTAAAATAGTAACCAGAATGAATAAGAAGACGCGGCATGGTACTGAAGAGGTTAAGAATATCCCTGGAAATATTATCATACGAGACACACAACCTGCCTCTAGATTCTCCCACTCATAAATCCTGCAGAACAAATGGCCGTTAGATTAACCTGCGACGTGATACCCTGCGAGTGATTTATGGTCGGGTTAAGCTGTACTACACTGGGAGACTATACTCTATGTTGGAACTGAGGAGAATGTGGAAGAATGAGAGAGAGAGAGAGAGAGAGAGAGAGAGAGAGAGAGAGAGAGAGAGAGAGAGAGAGAGAGAGAGAGAGAGAGAGAGAGAGAGAGAGAGAGAGAGAGAGAGAGAGAGAGAGAGAGAGAGAGAGAGAGAGAGAGAGAGAGAGAGAGAGAGAGAGAGAGAGAGAGAGAGAGAGTCCTGCAGAGAGAGAGAGAGAGAGAGAGAGAGAGAGAGAGAGAGAGAGAGAGAGAGTCCTGCACAAAGAATAAATGAAAACGTATAAATATTTTCAAATTTCCTCCAAAGTTAACATTGAATAATTGAATATCCTGCAAGAACACTTCAAGTTGGCTGTAGTTAGTGTTTGATACAATATTGATGCGGCAAAAGATCGTTCTTAGCTACTTAAAAAAAATGAAAAAAAACATTCCTTAAGATTATATATCATAATTTCTTAATATTTTTCTGAATATAAAATCAACAGCAGATACAATTTACCCTCCACTCTTCTCCCTCTACATAATACCACCACCACCACCACCACCACCACCACCACCACCACCACCACCACCACCAACATCAACACCACCGCCAACAACAAAAGCAGCACACCAGCAAGCCTCACCACAGCTAATCACAATGGCTGTGTAATGAGTGTAACATAATACTTTCAATATTGGGTACATTGCTTTTTCCATCTTAATGAAGCATCACATATTGATATCTAAATCTATCACGCGATGCATTCAGACAAATTGAACGTTTCATTAGTACGCTGGTGTCTTGTTCGGAGCAAAAATGTGCTGGCGCCCTTGTGGATTTTATGTATTTTGTATCCTAGCCAAGGACGCATCTTATGTAGAAAAAAAAGTTTGTGTCGTGATTGGAACAAAAACGCACTGCGGCCAGCCAAGCCAAGCGCAGGGTGGTTGATGGCACTGTTCCTCACGCTGCCACGCCCAATGTCCGGGAGTCAGTGCCACGCCTCGTTATTATTGCTCACAATGGTGTTTGATGTGCATTACATAGCTCTGCCGAGTTATGGGCTGTTCATTTGCCCTTCCGCCAATAAACCTGACGGAGGCAGGACTGGCGTTCTCCATCAGCTGCGTCCAGCCCTGACGTACTGTCCAGCGAGCCCGTAAGGCCGAGCAGCGCGGGGCACTGCCAGGCATAGCTAGGCACAGGAGTGAGGCTGGGTCATTAAACATTTTGAGAGTATACGCAACCAAAGGATTTTCAGAGGGAACGTCCAGGTATGGCCGTGTTGGTGAGGCAGCGTCTCTCTCTCATCTGTCTATAGGTGAGCATATTGAGGTCAATACTATAAATCATCGAGCCCGTAAAATCCTGTTTCAATTTTTAAACAAAAGTGTATTACTATATCGAAAGAACATTAATAAATTGATCTACAAATTGGTGGTGTATAAAACAGAATAACTACAGCAATACAGCACCAAAGGAAGGTGTTCAGTACTGGTTCTTAACATTTGCACACCAAGACAGTTCCTGCGCTATAGGCACGAGATCAAAGATAACGTACATTCCTTCTGGTGTTTCCTTAGCAAGGCAGTGCAGTCTTAATCCTTTTCCCGGAGGCCAACATTGTGTGTGCTTTTGCATATTCTTCATCGCAGGGATGGCACAGTTTATACACAGAAGGAAGAGATCTCTAGTTCAAGAAAAATACCATGAAGACAATGCCGAATTCCTTTTGAAATTTGCGTTTTTCTTGTCTACTTCAGACCAACGTAGTTAATAATTTTTTACTTGAAGATCTTGTGTGTGTATGGGATTACTATAAGTTATGCTACTAGTCTCAAAGGTTCACTTATACATTACTGTCCATGAGAAATGACAAATCGTATTCTTTTTTTTATTTCTAATGCTGCTTATGATGTGGAAGCCCGGTGGACTCCAGGGAATACCACGAATATTGAAGCACCAGGATAGCGAGCAGGCCTTCCAGAACTCTCTGCAAGGTGTTGGAGACTCCTGGTTGAACATTCCCTTCAAATGGCAAGATTATCATGAAGCTTTGGGAGGAGACATGGGAGGGTGGGGGAATTGGTCGAGGGAGCTGGGGTGGCCTGCTGGCAGACTCCATGATGTTTATTGCTAATTAGTCACGCGAGAATGTTTACTGCTTGTTAGAGTAGTTTGTTGCTCAATAATGCTTTCGATTTATAAGGGATTAAAGAGGGAAATTACGATTATAATTTACACGAAAATGTGCCGAGGAACTGCAATTTCAATTAGCAATAAGGATTAAAGATTTATTGTCACCATAATTTATCAAAGCATTCCCAAAATTTGAACTATCATTACTGCAACTCGCCGGAATGTGCGGTGCTACGAGCCGAAAGTCTGCCACGGATAATACCACATCATACCACACCACGCCACATCACACCACCCAACCCAAACCCAACCTGTCCCGCCCCGCCTAGCCCCGCCCACGCAATCTCGCTGGAAGCCTAGATACACAGCACAAACATCCTTTACCAAGACTTGTCAAGCTTCTAGCAACCAATTATCGTCTTCATTATATGTTTGTGTGTGTGTGTGTGTGTGTGTGTGTGTGTGTGTGTGTGTGTGTGTGTGTGTGTGTGTGTGTGTGTGTGTGTGTGTGTGTGTGTGTGTGTGGGTGGGTGGTCCACCCTTCAACGCAAGCATCCACATGGAATATATAGGAATTACCATTTTACGAGTGTGTTGATTCACAAAAACTAAACTCGATGTAAATAAAAAGTCCCATGGCGGCAGTCCATCTCAACCCATCTCTATGGCACTGCATCTCTTGACACTTGTTCCTCTTTCCCTGCAGCTCGCCAGGACAACATGGAGGCAGCTCTTAAGACACTGGAGAAGTGCGACGCCCACCTCTCAGACGCCCCGGCAGACCTACTGGAGGAGTACTCGACCATCAAGGGCAAACTCTCACACTGTAAAGAAGAAACCTCCTCGTAGCAGACGGCGCTCGGAGGATGGAGCATAGAAGCGTGGGAGGCGCGTCGGAGAGACTGACTAGTAGTGCTGGCCGAGTGGTGGACGTGTAAAAAAACTACAAAATTGATTGTAGGATGAAAAAAGAAATGAAGAATGAAATGAAACAAAACAAAACAAAAATGGAATATGTTGTTGCAAAGATTAAGGGGTAGAAGTTATTATATTGTTGAGGGTGTTGTGAGAGAAGGATGACGACTAAATGGTGTGGTGCGTGATGAATGGATGGCTTTTTAAAAAGAGTGAGAGATTAAAAAAATGGAAAAAGATATGACGGTTATATAAACGTGAAAATAAATAAATAGAAACGACTGAATAAACATGACAGGTGTGAGAGGCGTCACACACCCATACGCACACACACACACACACACACACACACACACACACACACACACACACACACACACACACACACACACACACACACACACACACACACACACACACACACAGACACACACACAGAAAAAAAGCAGAGCAGTTATGATTAACAAAACTGAAGCGAAAGGCAACAGAGCAAGTCAATCCAACAAAAATTAAAACACGGAGAGACGCGAACAAATTATTATACACCGAAAAAAATAAACCTGAGCTACAAACTTATTAACATCAACATAAAAACCCAGATACAAACATACATAAAACAGAAAGCGACTGACTGAGGGTGAAGTGAAAATAACACGGACATGATGCCTCAGGACGTGACAGGAATATAACATCCCACACACTTAATGCTCACTAAGAACTCATCAGAAACCCATCTCACCTCCCTCCCCCACCTCTCCCTATCTCTCTGTATCTCTATCTCTCTGCTACTTGTCTCCTCCCTCAAGTACCAACCTCTAAATGGACACGTGGCTTCCTGGTAGTTTTTTATGTGGTGGTTGAATATATTTTTTTTGCTCGCAATGAATAGCACTGATGTCGTAACTCACACTTAGTCATGTAATGAGTTCTTGGCTCGTTACGCTGTTGGATCTTGTATGTGTGTGTGTGTGTGTGTGTGTGTGTGTGTGTGTGTGTGTGTAACGATGTAGAGCTAGGGAAAGGTTAGAAAGAAAAAAATAAGGAGGGTGAAGGCAGAAAATAAAGCTAAGAAACTGGGAGAACACGCACCCCATTCATGCCTTGTGTGTTTCCTGCTTCGTTTTCCCCGCGACACAAGAGCGCGAGGGCCGCAGGATGAAAACAGATTTACTTCCCCCCTTGCGAGGCCGCCGGTGGAGGAAAAAAAAAAAAAAAAATCGGAAAGGGAAGAAAAGAAAGAAAACTGCCCGAGGTCATGTGAGTGAATGATTTACAACACAGATTGGGAGCGGTGAATGAAGAGGAGGAGGAGGAGCAGCAGGAGGAGAAGAGAAAACCTCAACTTGTTCCGGGGCACATGTTATTAGCTTTTTGTTTGTGTTGCGAGGAGGGAGATAGGAAGAGGATTTACTGTGGAGCGCCTGTTGATGTTATGGCAATACGTTGTGCCTTTGATGGCTCTTGTTGAATGTATGCTGGTGATATACTCTTGATGGATCGCTAGTTTGTCCTTTAGGTACAAACGTGGGTGTGATTCTTGTTTGTGGTGTAAGTGACCTGTATTGTCAAAACGTATTTTTTTCCCATAATGCTTATTTTCGAAGGCCATAGATTGTCAGTCGGTTTTCTGTGGGTGTTTTTCTAGTGATGATTTATGGAACCGGTTAAACTATCTCTAGAATCATTAAAACATTCTTGGAAACCGCAGTGAGTTTTCCGAATCTGATAAAAGTCAGCGAAATGAAATGTTGAAATGTTTGAGAATGCTGGTCTGTGTTTGTTCAAGATGATCAGGATTGCCATCGCTTCTATTTTTCTTCCATTCACGTCCAGTATTAATATAAGCGAATATATATATATATATATATATATATATATATATATATATATATATATATATATATATATATATAAACGTATGGTATATAATGCCGGTTCAAATCACTCATCCCTGCATTCTACCGCTTTCATCGTACGCAGTTTCCATATCATATTTACGAAACAAATTAAGGTTCGTCATTCTGAAATGGTTCATGTATCAGAGCACGGGCGAATGAAAAATGTGATCAAATGAATAAAACTTTTCCAAACCGCTAAAAATGTTTAACTTGTTTTCCTTTTCGACCAAGGGACAGTACGCCGGAAACAGGCAGCAGCTGGCGAGGATAGAAGAAGGATGACGGTGACTATGGCAGCGGTAACAATAACAACTCAGGCGCACACTAAGGCTGAATAACAACAAGAGGAATCACCAGTCCAGCACATACGCACATCACACCAGTCTTCTCCTTCACATACGCGTCCTCTATATGTTCACTGTCAGAAGGGTCAAAAGGTCTTATCACCAGCGTGTCGGCGCCCACAATAGCCACCTGGAACATTTTCCTGCTTCGGAAAGCAACGAATTAAACTCCGATACATAACGTTCCTTTGAGTTTTCTGTGACTGCTCGTGAGTCGTCTGAAATCCAAAGGAGTTCTGGGAATCAGGTGCCTGTATTCTGAAACGCCTTGCTATCTCACCACAGCAATTTTCAAAGGTCAAAGGGGTGATTAGCCAAGAGTGCTTCTATTATTCATAATGTAGGAATCTTTTTGATCTGTCGCTAAAATCGTAAAGAAGAGGTGTTTCAGAATGTTCCTTGATGCCGCTCCTCAATATTCTAAGATACAGAGAAGTTCTAAGAATCAGGTGAGCTTCGTATCAAAAGGTCATCAATGCTTCAGCAAGGTTGATGTACGTATGGTAATTGGATGAGAAGGTGGCAATAATAAAATAAGATTGAAATTGTTACAGATGCATAAGATATTTAGCTACTTCGTAGGAAGAGAACACATGTAAGACGATTGAAATGGTGAATAAAAAATCATTGTGTGAGTTAATGGATAATTGACCACAATAAAAAATATCACCTTTTCATCTGCGAGAAAAAAAAAGCATACATAGAACAAGTTTGTATTACTGATTACGAACTCGACACGACTATGAAATTAACTCAAAATAAATGTCATCTTCAGTATTGCAACAACACTCAGTTAATATATGTTTGATCTTCCACCATAAATGACAACGTTGGAAGTTCTGAAACTACTTATGTCAAAAAATTTACACAATCTCGTACTTCTTTCCTTGGTTATGTCTGAAAAAACGTTGCAGCATCGCCTCTGAAACGTAGACTAGTCAATATTTCCTTACGCTGGTACACATGTACAACAAAGTGATGCTACGGAACTGGACGAAGCAGATTTCTTTTCTTTATCCTTAGAGTAACAAGCAAGGAAGAGGAAGCAAGAAAGAAGGACAGTCACTCCTGCCTCTCACATTGTTTCGTCTTGACGCCAATGACACAGAAGCAGATGATATCCAGCAAGGAACAAATACCACATAAACATCACCCGTTGCATTCTTTCTGTCGAGCTTTCTTGGGTGTGGCGTAGAGCCCCTCCCGGTGGTCTGCCTGTACCAAGGGCGTGGTCGAGGACAGGCAATGGAGCGGGAAGATCAAGAATGCATGGAAGATATGAATTTTGAAGGAACCAAGCGTGCCAGCAAGAAAAACCGTCCATGGCCTGGGGGAAGATTTCTAACCATTGACTATATATATAAAAAAACAAAAGCGATACTTATTTATTTATCTACCAAGACATTCCTCTGGTTACGTATCGATTTATTTATCTGTTTACATACTTACTCATAAACCCATTTTTTTCTATTTATCTTATCTCCGTAACTAATTACCCGCATACTTAGCTACCGATATTTCCATCCACCTATTTATCTACTATCTGTCTCCTTATCTATCAGCTTCTCTATGTATCCATCTATACAACTATCGGTTCATTTTTCTTTACACCTTTTTATTTACCCATCTATCTATCTATCAATCTGTCTATCTGTCTGTCAATCTTTTCATACATCTATCCATCTACTTACTTACCTAATTACTTATCTACTAATGAAATCCTACTAATTACTTACCATTCAATCAGTAATAAAATAAAAACACAGAT
>NC_059295.1:35075538-35085538 GCF_017591435.1 Portunus trituberculatus
AAAAGAACAACAACACATATAAAACATGGAGGAGCAAAACACGAGCTCAAGAAGAAAGAAAGAAAGAAAAAATGTGAGGGACTGAACGAATAAAAAAGAAAAATATAAAAAAAACAAGTATCAGAGAGAGAGAGAGAGAGAGAGAGAGAGAGAGAGAGAGAGAGAGAGAGAGAGAGAGAGAGAGAGAGAGAGAGAGAGAGCAAGGAATATTGGTAGTATTTGGGTGGAGGGAAAAATGAGAGCAATGAAGGACACTGGAAATACGAGGAGAAAGTTGAGCCTGATCGGTATCGACATCATTACTGTAAATTCCCCGCCGCCGTTTACCCTGGCCGGCGGTGCAGTCATCTCTCAGACACGTGTTTATGGCCAAATGTGCCACGTCTGCCGACCAGAATTCATTTGCATGACTCATGTGTTTGCCGCAGACCCGGGCCGTCAATTTGTCACAGTTTCACCACGAGGACACGCTTACCTTTCTTTTTTTTCCTTTTTTTTCAGCTTGTTTGCCTCACTGAAAGGAGGGCGGTGGGTACAGAGGTGGTAGGGAAGGGAAGGGGAGTGTTGCAGGAGTGACAGGGTGTGGGTGGAGCAGTGTTGAGTGGACGGGGAGCGCAGGAAGATCTCTGGGTGAGTGGGTGGAGTAATGAGCAGCTGAGAACATGTTACATCCTGTTATGAAACTTGATATAATGTACAGTATGTCATCGATTTCTCAGTAACGAGAGAGAGAGAGAGAGAGAGAGAGAGAGAGAGAGAGAGAGAGAGAGAGAGAGAGAGAGAGAGAGAGAGAGAGAGAGAGAGAGAGAGAGAGAGAGAGAGAGAGAGAGAGAGAGAGAGAGAGACGGCACTCATTTCTCTTTGCTTTCAACCCTTACTTGCTTTTAACCTTCCCCTTCAAAATTCATGGTGTTTACAGTATGTGTGCTTAAGTTACGTGCAAAATACGCCTTCGTAGCACAGACATTAATCACCATCTAACGCACGCACAAGTAAAGGCAAAGTGGCGGTGAAATGCGAGGCGAAGATGGAAATAGATCAAGGAGGCAATTAATCTTTTCTGTGCCAAATATGTAACAACAGATCAGTAATATCACTACACTTTGTTCCTTCCCTCATCACCTTGCAGAGTGTGTGTGTGTGTGTGTGTGTGTGTGTGTGTGTGTGTGTGTGTGTGTGTGTGTGTGTGTGTGTGTGTGTGTGTGTGTGTGTGTGTGTGTGTGTGTGTGTGTGTGTGTGTGAGTGTGTGTGTGTGTTTCTAAAAGCATGCACGATGTCTTCCCCTTCAGTAACGCCACCACTCCCACTACCACTACCACCACCTCGTGTCAAAACTTTCCTCTTCCTTCACCGGTTGCCTCGCGGACTTACCTCATAAATCACCTCATAACGGGAAGAGCCGCGGCCACCTGAGCCATCCGCGACTAACCAAGGGAAGCGCGATTGTCCGCCACCCTTCCCTCTTTACCTATCATGAACACAATCTTTCTCCAACTCCTCCCTCTCCTTCTCTTCCTCCTCACACTCCACCTCCTCCTCCTCTTGCTTCTCTTGCGCTTACTTCTTTTCTTGTTCCTCCTCCGTTACGTCCTTCTCTTAGTCCTACTCCTCCTCCTCCTCCTCCTCCTCCTCCTCCTCCTCTTAATGATCTCTTTGTTCTTTCCTTAGTTGTTAGTGCTCATGTTCTTTTTTCTCTTCCTTCTCCTTCTTCTATTCGTCCTTCTGATTTATTTTTCAGGTTTTTATTCGTATTGTTTTCCTCCTCCTCCTCCTCCTCCTCCTCCTCCTCCTCCTCCTCCTTCTTCTTCTTCTCCTGCTCCTCCTCCTCCTCCTCCTCCTCAACTGAAGATTACGTCTAGGCCTATCCACGCTAAGGATTTACAAGACCATAAATCCTACTCGGTAATTGAAACACATCATGGAGGTGATGAAGGTGGTGGTGGTGGTGGTGGTGTTGGTGGGAGCTGTTCATC
Organism: Portunus trituberculatus; assembly: GCF_017591435.1. Taxonomy (NCBI): domain Eukaryota; kingdom Metazoa; phylum Arthropoda; class Malacostraca; order Decapoda; family Portunidae; genus Portunus; species Portunus trituberculatus. The sequence continues at coordinate 35,077,512 of NC_059295.1, forward strand.
GTTCCCCATTTGCGTGTCTTCTTTTCCTTTTGATTTTCCTTTTACTTTTAATGGGAAGGTGTTAGTTGGTGTTGTTGATGTTGATGGTGGTGGTGGTAATAATGGTGGTAAGAAGGCTGACAGCACGTTGGGTTTAATATTTTTTCTCTCTTTTTCTTTTCTCTTTTGTTTCTGTGGGAGTCTTGACGAGGTGGCTAATCATCTCTCGTCAATCACTGTCTCAGGCTGCAGCACAAAACACTGCTCACTCAGCTATGAACTTATGAAACCAAAACATGTGAGTGAATAAAGGTAACTTCTTTGTTGTTAGTATTGACGAAAGCTTTGAGATACTGTTGTCTGTCTCCTCCTCCTCCTCCTCCTCCTGCTGCTGCTCCTCTTTCTCCTATTGCTGCTCCTCCTTCTCCTGCTCCTCCTATTTCATTCTTCCATCACCTTTACCTCTTCCATTTCCAATCTCTCTGTTCTATTTGACTTTCCTCCTCCTCCTCGCCCTCCTCCTCTTCCTTCTCCTTCTCCTCCTCTCCTCCTCCTCCTCCTTGACGGTCACCACTCATGTTAACTTGTGGCTGACTGGTTATACAAGGGGCTCCGGCGGTGATCACTCTCAGGATTTAAAGTATCAGGAACCAGTGCTACAAAGAATGATATCTGTTCGGTATCTCGCTTTGGGAAAGTACATTAAGTGGAAGTGGTGCCTGATTGACTGTTACCTCCCTTGAAAACGCCAGTAAAGACAAGGTAACCGTTCCATTTCTCTGCCTCTAAACTTCCCCATTTCCACTTTACACACAGCACATCATCATTCCAGTGTATGTACCGCCCAAACACATTACAGACTACACACCGCTTCTCTTCCTTTATGCTGTACATTGTTTTATTTTTCTTTGTAGCGCAATCATGAAGGAATAATAAATGTTTGTATCTGTCTATCTACTTGTATTCTCTTCCTTCTCCTCCTCCCCTTCCTCTGCCTGGTTCTCCTCTCTCACCATCTCTTCCTTGTTCACCTCTTTCTTTCCTCTATCCTCCTCTCCCTGCTGAGTGTGGTGATTCTCCCCCTTTCACCCCTCGCACCTCATTACTCACAGCAAGTCTGACAAGCCGCGTGGATGGTGATCAAGTGGTGTGGGGCGGGAGTGGGAGGGGGGCAGTGGTGGCTGCTTAGCTGACATCCTCCTCCATTCCCCACTCCCGCCTAACTCTGTCCCATGCGAGGGCGTGAGTATTATAGAACACGAGGCATGTGAGGGTGAGGGTGTGGGTGGGAGCCTCTTGGTATGCTAGGGACGGTCATGCAGGTAAACCACAGGTGGCTATATTTCAGGACTGATTGATATCATCGGCCTTGGAAGAAAGGAATGTCTCCTCTCTCTCTCTCTCTCTCTCTCTCTCTCTCTCTCGGCACGCATGAAGAATGAAGATTACGCAAACCACAGCGACCATCGCCTAGTCGTGGCAAGGCGGCGGCCAGGCGGTGTGGCAGGAGGCAGCAAAGAGTTGGTGTGCACCAGGGCGTGGCTTCAAACCAGCACGAGGAATTACTAAGTCGCCTTGACTTACGGTGTAAATAACCGTAAGTAACTAAACTAATCGCTGTAAAATAGTAGGAATGCAGTCCTCAAAAAAATATTAGTATAACATAAGGTCACGCGTTTATAAGTAAAATATTACGTTACAGGTATCCACGAGGGAACCTCAGGTGTGAAATTACAGGCTCACCTGAATCCAAATTGGAAATTGCGCTGCCTAATGACACAAAATGCTCTGAGTGCAAATTGCTCTCGCAATGGGCGAGGGTAAAGAAGCAGCTTCAATAATACAAATTGTTGAACGGAATGCAAGGAATGCAAAGCGTCAATTGGTTTGTTCAACAAAATGAGAACACCGTTTGAGTTGCAGGAAGGAATACGCCGATCAGTTTCCTCTTTGGAAATGTTACGTTGGTTTTCATCGCTGACGACTGTGACCTGAGAATGACGGTCATCTCAGGTCACGAGCTGGCCAAGAACTGTCTTTGTCGTAATTAGATCGCGCCGCTAATTTGTTGAAGAGCATGTGCACTCACGCACAGGCACACACGCTTACACACACACACACACACACACACACACACACACACACACACACACATGCCCGGTAGCTCAGTGGTTACAGCGCTGGCTTCACAAGCCAGAGGACCGGGGTTCGATTCCCCGGCCGGGTGGAGATATTTGGGTGTGTCTCCTTTCACGTGTAGCCCCTGTTCACCTAGCAGTGAGTAGGTACGGGATGTAAATCGAGGAGTTGTGACCTTGTTGTCCCGGTGTGTGGTGTGTGCCTGGTCTCAAGCCTATCCGAAGATCGGAAATAATGAGCTCTGAGCTCGTTCCGTAGGGTAACGTCTGGCTGTCTCGTCAGAGACTGCAGCAGATCAAACAGTGAAACAGTGAAACACACACACACACACACACACACACACACACAAATGTAATTTTTATTAACAAAATTAACATAGAACAAAGAGATACTTGGCAACCCTACTGGCACGACATAATCCATGCAATCAGATCGTCTCCTCACCTGTCGTGCAATAAACAAAGCACAAAACACAACCTTAGCATCGTAGATAACACTTTCTTGCACGGAACAACGAGGGTTTGTGATATTGTGACATCTTTCTCCACAATGTTCTTCGGATAGGAAACCACGCATATTTTTTCCTTCGTTAGATTGCCAATGCTGAGAGGTGCTTTGATGGATGCTGGTTGGTTGTGTTTTACAAGAACAATGAAACGACCTTCTCATAAAAGACACGTGTTTGGATTGCTTGCAGAAGAGAAGAGGATCACTCGTTGTAAGTTGATGTGAATGGATCGCAGGAAAATTCGCTTCCTTGCCAGATTGTGTTGCCGCGTGACTTAGGAATGACAAAAGGTGGTAATGGTGTTGGTGGTGGTGGTGGTGGTGGTCGTGGTGGTGGTGTCAGTCACTCGCAAACAACTGGTCCACGCAGCACTGCACTAATAATTTCATTGGCTCTTTATTCATATGTTTTATTCGTGCTTCTACGACATGTATATTTCTAAGAAAAGTGTATAAGTTAATTTTCAAAGGTGGTCATAGTGGTGGTAGTGGTGGTGGTAAAGGTGGTGGTAGTGGTGGTTGCAGTTGTATTAGTAGTATATTAAATCGTACACCCTCACATTTATGCATCTACACACACACACACACACACACACACACACACACACACACACACACACACACACACACACACACACACACACACACACACACTCAGGTTAGCAACACAGGTTTGGGGTGAGGCTCATATTTCGTCTACATACCAAAAGTATCCTGAGCTAATTTTGGAGAGAAACTTAAGCCTCCCCATTACGTTTCTCAGTGTTTCCTTTTTTCACTCGCTCCTGACATTTGGTGGTCTGCCTCGGCTCGCTCGTCTCCTTTATCGGCAAAGTTTGTCGTGGCAGCGTCCCCACAGACCGGCTACTTTGGTCCGTTTTTACGCCCCACAACACTTCGACTGCATTTGCGAGTAAGACGGTGGCCGACGTAAGGGTGTGGGCGGTGCAGGAGGAGGAGACTTGGCGGGCAGGAAGGATGGAGAAGATGGACTCACACTCTCTCTCTCTCTCTCTCTCTCTCTCTCTCTATCGCCTTTATGTACAGGTTGATAGTGCTGGAGTTTTTCTTATGTTTTTTCCTCAGGGATTTAAATGATGAGCAGCAGCAGATATAGTAGTAGTAGTAGTAGTAGTAGTAGTAGTAGTAGTAGTAGTAGTAGTAGTAGTAGTAGTAGTAGTAGTAGTAGTAGTAGTAGTAGTAGCAGAGGGAGGAGCATTGGCAGCAGCAGTAGTAGTAGTAGTACTGGTAACAGATGGAGGAGCATTGGCAGTAATGCAAATAGTAATAATGATAATAACAATAACAAAAGAGAAGAGATTATTATTACTACCACTGGTACTACTACTACTATTACTACTACTACTACTTCTACCACGTTTATCAAGATTATCACCATCTTTATAACCATTATCATTATCAATACATATTTTTTGCAATGTGAGACAGTCGTCAGATGCTACGATCTAGAAAAAAATGAGAATGATCACATTTGTGTGTGTAAAGTGTGATAATAAAGCAAGAGAGAGAGAGAGAGAGAGAGAGAGAGAGAGAGAGAGAGAGAGAGAGAGAGAGAGAGAGAGAGAGAGAGAGAGAGAGAGAGAGAGAGAGAGAGAGAGAGAGAGAGAGAGAGAGAGAGAGAGAGAGAGAGAGAGAGAGAGAGAGAGAGAGAGAGAGAGAGAGAGAGAGAGAGAGAGAGAGAGAGAGAGAGAGAGAGAGAGAGAGAGTTTGTGTATGTGTATGTTTAGGGGGGGGAGAACGAGAACATACAAAGAGACACACAGGGCCAGACAGAAAGACACCTAACCGAACACAACAGATAGTGGAAGGCCGCCGCGCTAATGATCTCAAACCAGAGGAGTGTGTGTCTTGTATTCCTCGGGTCTGCCAGGTGGAGGAGTGTAGGTGTGGTCAGCCTCAGATAACGTAATTGAGCCCTTAACAAGGCTGATAATGAACCCAATAATTATCAAATACGTTTCGGCTTCCCCTTCATTCCGGGTCGATGCTCAGTCAATGCAACGCCTCATTCCGATAAGAAAAAATCGGAAGAGGAAGGAAATGATCCCGGCCGTAGGGAGGGAAGGAGGGAGGAAGAAAGGAAAGGAGCGAAGGAGGGAGAGAGGCGCGTGTAGAGCTGCACTGGCGAGATACCTTGTGGTGCTGTCTTTGCCTCGCTGGAAAGAGTCGGAAAGACCTATTCAGGAGCGTCGCCGCAAAACACAGTGCCTGCAAATTGTTCCGACGGCATTTTTCTGGGAACCTCACTCGGCTTTTAAATTTAGTGCACATGGGCCGAGAGGGAGCTGGACCCACCTGAAGAGGCAGCAAACCTCGTTACAACTTTCCACGCAGTAAAGTCCTGATGGCTTCTTTCTTCTGATGGAGTTCGTCAGTCTAGTATTCTAAAGTTGGTGTTTTGCCAGCGTCGGAGGCGGGCTAAGACTCAAGACACTCAAGGGAGAAAACTAATAATTTTGGCGCTGGAGAGTGATCCGTAACACGCCCTTACCGCGCCCCTCGAGACACAGGACAGACCACATGGGGCACAACAATATGAGGCTATAGACAGTGACGATGGATTAAGGTTATTGCGAGCTGAAATAAAACTGCAGCAAGTGAATAGCATTCTGGAAAGTCCTTGCCACGCCAGTCACTGGTAAGTATTTGAATAGAGAGCTTTTTGTTGCATAGATATGTATTAGATGCACTCTGGTGATTAACTTTTGAGTATCTTTAATTATAATGAAGTAATTGTCATCAATTTTCAAAGTAAACCTAGAGAATAAGTAGACTTTAGGTTTCTTTCCTAAACGTATGATTATTCATCCATTACATCATCATTACCATTATTAATTTGTTGTCATCACCTAAGGTGCATCAAAGCACAAAATGAACAAAGATGTGTGATCGTGTGTGTGTGTGTGTGTGTGTGTGTGTGTGTGTGTGTGTGTGTGTGTGTGTGTGTGTGTGTGTGTGTGTGTGTGTGTGTGTGTGTGTGTGTGTGTGTGTGTGTGTGTGTGTGTGTGTGTGTGTGTGTGTGTGTGTGTGTGTGTACCTTCTGAGCAAGCATCTCTGCCAGATCAAACCCATCTTATCAAAGTCTCGCTTCAACCTCCCACGTGCTCTTGCTGCCAAAACTTTCCAATACACACACAAAAAAAAGTTACCCCAGCTATATTCCTTTCATCCCACACAAGTCTTCCCTCCCCTTCCCCACGCTCCATTTTACCACCACCTACAAGACACCTTTGCTGCGGCACCTCAAACCCACCTACACCATGTTTTGTACGCCTCTTCTTTGCTTTCTTTTAAATTCTATCAAACAAGTAGCACAAGACAAGAAGACAAGAAGGCTTTTGAATCAGACATCTCTCTCTCTCTCTCTCTCTCTCTCTCTCTGTCTCCCCTTTCTCCGGAGATGAGTGACATTCGGCCGGCTCATTAAGTTATCCCAAGCCTCCTCAAGCGTTGATTACGGGCGTTTTATTTGCCGAGGGAAGAACCGCCCGTCGCACCAATTAAGCAGCCGGCGACCTCCTCCTCCACCTCCTCCTCCCGGCCTAACGGAGCGAGCTGTTTGTTCAGCTAATGAGGAACTCGTCCAGGGGAGAACAGTGTCGCAGTGTGTACATATCTCGTTTTTCTCCTTAACGTTAATTGAATATTATTAGAGGGGAAGGTGTTGGACAAAAAGGCGCCTATCACTGTTGTCTTGGGTGATTTTTTATACTTAGGAAGAAAAATTATTCTGGAGGTACTGTTGGCGGTGGTGTTGGTGGTGATTATGGCAGAGAATAAAGCTGGGTCTATCTCTTCATTGCGATTACTTTAGAAATTGGTAAGAATTCCTTCACTAAAAAGAAGGCCCAATGTGTATCTTGATAAACACGTGTTCCATATTCCTTTACTACCAGCGCCGAACAGCAAACATTCACGCTTGCTCCAATAACTCCCGTGCTCTCCTCAGGCCACTGCCAAGATGACCCACGTGCACCAGCAGCTGGTCCTCCATTGTGTGGCTGTGCATCAGAAAGAGGCGGCCAGCATGCACCTCCTGCCCTCCACACCGATATTGATGTCTTCGCCCTCATGACAAGTGAAAGTGGAAACGTGCTGCCCAGTAATGTTTTCGTTTATGAAAACAAACAAACAATATATGAATAGAATAGATAATGTAAAATAGAAAAATAAGACAAACTACTCGTAATGAAAGTGAAAATAAAAATAAATAGAAAAAGAGGAAAAGAAACATAAAATCTAATATAAAATTAATGAACACGTAAATAGAATAGTAGCAAAATAGCAATCAAACAAAAATTTTTACCACACCGAAACACAATCGCACCATGAAGCTCAGCCTGCAATAGTAAGTGTCTGGACTCCCATCGAGGCGGAGAGAGCAGAGACACCTGGCGCACACAGGTCAGCAGGAGGCCAGCGCACTGCTTCCCGAGAGGCTGGAGATGAGGCGGAGAGACGCGAGATGAGTTATGGTGAGGCGTCTTTTGAGGGAGGGCAAGAAGAGACATGCACAATGAGATGGAAAACCTTGATATTTATCATCTTGTTGGTATTTCCTGGAATTTGAGTAGGTGTATGAGTTTCTGCTCGCAATCCTTGCTCATGGACAGCGTTTTAGTTCAAGTCATTTCTATCGCTCCCTGACATACTCGCATCAACGTATCCATCTAATCTGAATGAGGAAAACATCACCTGTACTGCTCTTCTCTGTTGAAAATTTAGATTGAAATCAGATTGAGGGGAAAGATCATCAGCTTGCCACGTTAAATACTTTATGACAAAAACTATGCTGGAAATAAATCTTTATCCTTTAATTTACCTTTTAATCTGGTGCCAGGTCCGCTAATGCTAATGTAACAACCAACACCAAAGAAAACATTCAACAATACCTCTGAACAACTTCCCGCCATTCTCGGACAGAATTCCCTCAAATAAGATAACAAGCACGGAATAATGAGCCACTCTCAGCAAGGAATCAGGCCACTTCTACTCAGCATTATGATTGCACAAGTTACATTCATACGTGTGTTTAAACTGGAAAATCTCCTTGCTGGCAGGGGAAACTTGGACCCTTCCTTTCTCCCTTCCTTCTGTGTCGTTGTTTCCTGCAATTAGTGACACGACCACAGGCTTCAGTCTCCACTAACCCGTGAATACTGCTCTCAATACTCCTTGAGGTGTCGTGCCCCCTCGCTCCGTCCAGCTGTGGGTGTCACGCTGATGAAACAAGGGATCTAATATTTACTTTTTCATTTGCCTACACCGATTGGTTACCAGACGTAAATGGGCGAGTGGTGAGGGAAGCAGTTTAAAATGTAGGGCCGTGAATAGTTAAGAACCGAATTAAGAGTCTTTTGAGGGGAATTCTGAGAGATTAA
>NC_059295.1:35090538-35113038 GCF_017591435.1 Portunus trituberculatus
AAAGCGAAATAACACTACCAGAATAGGAGAGGAAACAAGGAATACTAGGAAAATAAGAGGGGAAAAGCACTGGTGATAGTGAAAGTGGTAACAACAACATGGAGAACTCTTGTAATGAAAACTTCGACCACAAGAAAGACAACAAGAACATATGTATAAGGGTGATGATGGTGATGATGATGATGATGATGATGATGATGATGATGATGATGAAGATGAGGTGGAGGATGAAGAGGGTAATGATCATATTGGTAATAATAATAACAGTAATAATAATAATAATAATAATAATAATAATAATAATAATAAATAATAATAACAATGATAATAATGATAATAATAATAATAATAAAAATAACGATAACAACGACGAAAAAAGTACAAAAAAAAGGAAAAAGGGATAAAGAATAAGATGAAAACGAGTGGATGAAAAATTGTAAAACAGGAAAAAAAAACAACAGCAAAAAAAAAAAAAAAAAAGTAGAGAAGGAAAAGAAGGTACTCGTTAAACCAGCACCATCATATTCAGCAACTTTCATTCCCCAACTTCATATATCACCACTGAATCGTGACTTCCTACCAATGACATAGTGAAACGTGAGTAAACATTTCCGTAGAGTTTCTTTCGGAGAGACATAATGGACGATTCGCGCTCTCACGGCTTTGTCAATATACGCAGTCTGACATCAATGTATTCAGCACTTGAGAAACTATCCATCTGAAAAGCTTACTGTATGTGTGTGCTTGGTAAGTGATAGAGATTCTTCGAGCAATGGGATTTGTGGTATGCAGCTTCCTTTACCTATGCTCTGAAGGCTACGTGAATTGGGTTGGTATTCTGTGTATGTGATCTTCATATAAACGTGTGTATCAGCGGTGGCTTGGAAATATTACAGGTACGTGACACAAGTAGGATAACGCGTTAATTGTTTTATTATCCTGCACAAAAAAAAAAAAAGAACAGATGAATCACTTTTTGTCTCTCTCCCTTTTACCCCCCGTTCATCTCTCTCTCTCTCTCTCTCTCTCTCTCTCTCTCTCTCTCTCTCTTTTTCTCTCTTTACCATGTAACTTTAAAAACGAGAATGACGCTCTTTACAACATATTACATTTTTCATACTTAAACACTAAGAATTTATGTTACGTCGTGCCTCGTTCATGCAATAAATAGAAGGCTTAATATATTCCTTTTTATAGACCAGTATGAATGCGTGGGACAGTGGCGCTACATGTCTGCCCTCACCCGCAGACAAACGGTGTAGTAAGGGTCGTCGGCATGGGGAAATCCACCAACGTCAGTAATAATGTAGTTGTTTTGAAATGTAGCAATGTTTTCAGGTAGTACTATATGAAGAAAAATATGATACAGGTAAATTAGATTAAGAAGCAACATTCTCTCTCTCTCTCTCTCTCTCTCTCTCTGACGTGTTCTGTAATTGTGATTAATATTTTCCCGTCAAGACAGAAAATATTCACATTACACAAAAAAATGATCATATTTTAAGTGGCTTGGACACGAGTTTGATCTAAAAAGTTACATTAAAACAAACAATGCACCGTAATAAACCCTGCAGTTGTGAAATTTATGAGGAAAATGATAACGATTTATATCTTCCTGCACAATGTACGCAGAATTACTACAACATTCACATTTTAAAGAGAGTTTGTCAATTCCTGCAATGATGATACGCACATTCCTGGGTGGGACAGACGGAGCTCAGGTGAGGCACGCACTAACATTTAAATCTGTCCTGGATTCCACACCGCGTCCTCTGAGGCTCAAACATGGCAGTCAGTCAGCCTTGTGGATTGGTAATAAAAGCTGCATATTACTGAATCTCTTTGTTGGCTTATAAGAGTACTACTGGAAATGACGCAGTGAATGTGGAGGCTGTGGAGCGAGAGACACTAAATTTTATATATTCATTCGTCTCTTTTATTTCGTCTTTTTAAAGTTCTCATGTACCACTCGAGCGGCGTCATATTATCTGATATTTTTGTGTATTCTCTGTCTCTGTCTGTCTGTCTGTCTGTCTGTCTGTCTGTCTGTCTGTCTGTCTCTCTCTCTCTCTCTCTCTCTCTCTCTCTCTCTCTAAATCATCGACTTGGACCTTGTTAGAAGGCACGGGTTTCTGGATGAGACCCAGCGGACCATAATTTTAAAGAGTTATTGCACTGTTACTGTCGCCATCACGGAGTCCGACCGACCACCTTCTGCCGATTGTGGAGAGAGAGAGAGAGAGAGAGAGAGAGAGAGAGAGAGAGAGAGAGAGAGAGAGAGAGAGAGAGAGAGAGAGAGAGAGAGAGAGAGAGAGAGAGAGAGAGAGAGAGAGAGAGAGAGAGAGAGAGAGAGAGAGAGAGAGAGAGAGAGAGAGAGAGAGAGAGAGAGAGAGAGAGAGAGAGAGAGAGAGAGAGAGAGAGAGAGAGAGAGAGAGAGAGAGAGAGAGAGAGAGAGAGAGAGAGAGAGAGAGAGAGAGAGAGAGAGAGAGAGAGAGAGAGAGAGAGAGAGAGAGAGAGAGAGAGAGAGAGAGAGAGAGAGAGAGAGAGATACACCGAGACAAAGACTGACTGACTGACGCACAAACGGAATATGTCAATGTTGTTTGGACACAAAAAAAAATCCAGAAACACGGCCGATCTTTAAACGGGAACTCACTCAGATGAAAACAAAAACACGAGTAAAAAAAAATAACATGAAAAAAGGAGGAAATACAAAACACCAAGAAAGGAAAACTCTACAAGAACTGACGACTTCAAGACCTCGAGTGTAAATTATTTCTTGGCCCTCGAAGTCGGGTCTCATATCTTGCGTCTTCATGTGGGAAGGAAACAAAGGTGAGAGGCGAGGCGAGTTTGGGCGACTGGCAGGCAAGCAAGGAGGCAGGCAGGCAGGCAGAGGGACAGGCAAGGGTTGGTGGAAGAAGGTTTTGTGGGTATAACAGAGCGGGCAATGGACTTAAAAAAATATTGGTAACACACATTCAGTAATCTATGAGGCTGAAAGGAAATATCATGGAAGCATCATTGATTGGCCATTAGCTCGAGGCACATGTTTAGAAGCTGATATGGAAGGGCTTGCACAAGAGCTTGAGAATGGATAGAGCTACAACCCTGTATAGAACTGGGAATATGGCCTTGTAATAGTAGCAGGAGGAGGAGGAGAAAGAGAACATCATTTACGTTTTATCTAGTACGCCATCTACGTAGTACCGCCATCATCAATATCTAGTGATGAATGGCTACTAAATGCTACATGGTGAATAAGATAAAGCGACCAATAAATACTACCTCGACGCCACTCAATGCTCTGTTTACCTATTCGACGAGGATATATTACATAATAACACCTTTACTGCATTCCTTTTTCACACACTCTATTGGTTGATAGAACTTGAAAAACCTTGAACGGCTGTTTCTCATACGATGGTTTTCTCTAATTTATTGAGTGAGCTGCCTAAGATGACGGCACGAGTTAGTAAACCAGCCAGTCTTGCTCAATTTCACGTCCTATTCGCTGTTTAGGTGGTTAGATATTTACACTTGCTATTGCGACAATAGTGAGAGAGAGAGAGAGAGAGAGAGAGAGAGAGAGAGAGAGAGAGAGAGAGAGAGAGAGAGAGAGAGAGAGAGAGAGAGAGAGAGAGAGAGAGAGAGAGAGAGAGAGAGAGAGAGAGAGAGAGAGAGACCAATACAATGCTTCAAAAGGTGTCGAATACAAATAAAATCCTTTAAATACGAGCCAATTTAATTACGTAGCATTTCACTCTCGAAACAGTTCAAGTCACAGGAAGATGGACGAAAGACACAGGCTGGGAATTCTGGTGGTTGAGAGGAATGACAAGAGTGAAGGTAGTGATTAAGGTCTTACTTCGCTGAAATTGACGGAATAGAGATGAGAGTAAATAAAGAAAAAATAAGTATAGTGCAATGAACAAAATATAGAGGAAGGCATTTTGCGTCTGTCTGTCTGTCTGTCTGTCTGTCTGTCTGTCTTTTATTTTCTGTCTGTCATTGGTCTATTTCTATCTTTTCTGTTTTTTTGTATATGTTTTTTTTTTTACCCTAGTCTCGTTTTCTCTCTCTCTCTCTCTCTCTCTCTCTCTCTTATCCCGTCGTGGCCACTTTTCACACCCTTCTGAGGCGTTACAAGTTCCGTCCATTTTGCAAAATTTGTTGACCTAAAAAGGCGGACTCGAGTTTTCTTTTCTTCACCACGAGGGGGATGACCTAACATGGCCAGGGGTATTTTTGGCCAAGCTTTTGTATCGGCTTCTCACGGCCCGTCAAAGTTTGCTTGGTGCGTCTGCTTTTTATCGCCCCTTTCCCCCCTCCACTCCCTCTTGTACCCCGTTCACTTCCCTCACCTTTACTTTGCTGAAGAGTACGAGAAAGAAAGACGGTGTGGTGTTATGTGGGAAGTTTGGCGTATTTCTTAATTGCTTTTCCGCGTCTACCACTGAGGTGTGTGGAGATTGCATACAGTTCTCTCTTCTCTCTCTCTCTCTCTCTCTCTCTCTCTATGTGAAAGTGTGTGTGTGTGTGTGTGTGTGTGTGTGTGTGTGTGTGTGTGTGTGTGTGTGTGTTCACGCTTCACAATCTTTTTAAACGATGCGTCAGTTTATTTTCAACACAACGGAGCTCGGACGCCTTGTTTTCTCCCTTTCCACGGGCAGTTACGCAACGATGGACTATATTGGTGTGGTAGAAACCTTAGAGAGTTGTGAGTCGTGGTTCTTTTCAAACACTACTGCTCGCTGTGGTAGAGAGAGAGAGAGAGAGAGAGAGAGAGAGAGAGAGAGAGAGAGAGAGAGAGAGAGAGAGAGAGAGAGAGAGAGAGAGAGAGAGAGAGAGAGAGAGAGAGAGAGAGAGAGAGAGAGAGAGAGAGAGAGAGAGAGAGAGAGAGAGAGAGAGAGAGAGAGAGAGAGAGAGAGAGAGAGAGAGAGAGAGAGAGAGAGAGAGAGAGAGAGAGAGAGAGAGAGAGAGAGAGAGAGAGAGAGAGAGAGATGTGAGAGAGAGAGAGAACGTTGATGTGAAGACCGTACTCTCTCACACTTGGATAGTTATAGACATATTTTTTAACAAGCTGTAATGGGTGTTTCAAGCTTTTAAGAGGTGTTTCCGTGATTTTAGTGCAAGTTTAGTCATGTATTTACTAATCTTGCGTTACAAATGAGAAAATGTACCATGAAAACCCAACTAATCACATAAGTAGTATTTGCAGCGTTTCTTAATATGGGTCTTATGCATATCCTTCCGTAAACTTTCCCTAGTGAAACTACTATTAAAAAATATTGATATATGATTTGATACATAAAAAGATAATGAAAAATATCATGTGGCAAAACAAATCATAAGGAAAATATACAAGAAATATCAAACCTTCTTAGGAACACAAGAAATATTGTTATCGCAATAAGATTTGTAGGACGATACACGGACACAAAGATACACGTGCCTCACAGTATCATATCCTTTTCTCGAGGAAATCTTTAGTCTTCCCTCACTCCTTCTATCCTTCCTTTCCTCTCCTCTTTCCGTTTCTCCTGCCGTAAATTATGTCTTTATCAATCCTCAATCTTTTTTATTTTATACTCTCTCTCTCTCTCTCTCTCTCTCTCTCTCTCGCTTCCCTATATTTTTACTACTAGCGTCACCCTCATCAGTCCCTCGGTCACCGGCTTGTCAACACTTGTCTCCCGAATGGATGATTCACGACTTTGCAGACACATTCATCTTCGGCTCGCCCCTCTCACTTGTTAACTCTGGCCCATGAATCACGTGATGCGAGGAGCCCCACGTGATGTTCAACACGTAAGCGTCTGGACAATGAGAGACAGTGTTTGATGTTGGTTGCAGACGTGTGGTGAGGTAAGGTGAGGTGATGTGAGTGTGAGAGAGAGAGAGAGAGAGAGAGAGAGAGAGAGAGAGAGAGAGAGAGAGAGAGAGAGAGAGAGAGAGAGAGAGAGAGAGAGAGAGAGAGAGAGAGAGAGAGAGAGAGAGAGAGAGAGAGAGAGAGAGAGAGAGAGAGAGAGAGAGAGAGAGAGAGAGAGAGAGAGAGAGAGAGAGAGAGAGAGAGAGAGAGAGAGAGAGAGAGAGAGAGAGAGAGAGAGAGAGAGAGAGAGAGAGAGAGAGAGAGAGAGAGAGAGAGAGAGAGAGAGAGAGAGAGAGAGAGAGAGAGAGAGAGAGAGAGAGAGAGAGAGAGAGAGAGAGAGAGAGAGAGAGAGAGAGAGAGAGAGAGTTATTGATTTTTAAAATTCTTTTGGCTTACAAATAATTTTAATTTCTGTTTAGGTGCAAAGAACAGCACATAATGGTGAGATCGACAGGTTAATATACTCCATTTGTAAAGTTTAAATATACTGTTGGCACGCACGCACGCATGAACACCCACCCAACTACCAACCCACCTACCTACCTACACACACACACACACACACACACACACACACACACACACGTACATACACCGGCACGCAGGAAGTCCTCACCCGGACACTTTAATCCAGTGTTAATTAATTAAAAGTAGCTTGCTGAAATTACGAGGAAACACTCTCTGTCTGTTCCTGTCTGTCTGTTTGCCTGTCTGTCTGTTTTTCTGTCTGTCTCTGTCTACTAGTCTCTCTCTCTCTCTGCCTCTCTATCTGTCTGTCTGTCTCTCTCTCTCTTTGTCTCTGTCTGTCTGTCTGTCTGTCTGTCTGTCTGTCTGTCTCTCTCTCTCTCTCTCTATAACATCACCATCGCAATCACCAGCACTACTATCAGCACCATTACCAGCAACATTAATACCCGCAACGCCATCATTATCGCCATCAATATAACCCCACCTTCACTCACCATCACCATCCTCCCTACCATCACAAGGCCAGAGGTGGACAAAGGCTCCCAGAACCTCCTCCACGAGCCAGGGCACTACCAATCCCTGCAGAGACCTGGCTTCAAACTTTTCCCTCTCATCTCTCCACTTCCTTTGGTCTCCCTTCACTGCCTCCGCTAGTCACACGTCTTGACCTTCTTCTTATTTGTTTGTCCCTCTTTTATGTCCAATGCTGATTTCTTGTGTCATGACCAAATAGGGGAATTACTAACACTGATTTCATTATTTTTTTTCATAGGCTTCGCAATTAACCCCTTCAGTACCATGACGCGTTTCCATATTCATTCCGCTTACTATTAGGTGATTTTATACAGCTTCAGCAACATATATGGGGATTGAAATAGTGAAGACAGTGGCCATTAACCTTTTCACCTCCATAGATCCTTCCTAATGTCAATAAAATGGTCTAATCGTTCACAGATCACAAGGTAGAAATATATCCCAGTATTGAAATGGTTATCTTTTTCACGATTTTCTTTCATTGCCCCAAACAAAAAGTATACAGTGGTTGTGTGCTTGTGGTTTTAATGAATAAATAATTCAGATAATGGTTTCCTCGCCACTCTACATCTGTTTCAAATTGAGTTTTCCTGTTTTTCATTTACTAGAGTACCTGGAGCAAATACGTGTTGATATTTACTTCCAAATGTTCATGCAATTAACATATAATTGCAATGAATAAGTATTGACAAAAAGGAAGAAAGTAGTAGGAAAATTCACTCATTCCACACACACACACACACACACACACACACACACACACACACACACACACACACACACACACACACACACACACACACACACACACACACACACACACACACACACACAGAGACAAAAAAAAGGGCTCACACCAAAGCACAAGCAAAATCTGAAATCGAAAATTTGTAACCAACGACCTATTTTCCTCCTTTCTATCATCAGAAAAACCTTCACGACGATCACTGGAGAGCAGCTGACGGACTGCTTGGTGTCATTTCTTTGGCTGTGATCATGACGGCTGCCATTATAAACACTCAAGCAAGAATATTAGTTCTAGAGAAAAAAACTTATGGGTAAATCTAAACTTCGTCATGGGAAATGGTACAGAAAATTTACGACTTGCAATTCACAGTGACGTTTGTGTCCATATATCAATAAGAAAGTGACCGATGTGCTTCTTTATGATGAATACTTGGCGTTTCAAGTTTAAATATCAAGGACGAAGGCGATCAATGATTTGGAACTGAAGTGCGAAGCCTTGTGTTGTACTTCAGTTGCAGGCAATTCCGCTCCGTATCGGCTAAAGCATTACATAGAAAGTTCATGGCATGGTGAAAGAGATGGTTACGGTACTTACGATTTATTACATCTTTTCGTTACTGTCTGCCCTCTGGCAGCGCACCTTCCCGCGGTGGCCAGCTATCTAAAATCCTCGCTAAACTTATGCTTTCTGCGGAACGTACCGACAAGGGAACTTTTGACAGCCTAGATTGAGCTGCTCCTCCGCGCATCCCGATGAGTTGCACCGCGAGCTGGCCGGGCGAGGGCACGAATGGGCAGGATCTCTCCCGCAGGATCTCTCTTGAGGACAGAAGGAAATGAAAAAGAGACCGACTAGGAAAGAGAAAACTCTTTTAAAGAAGTAGTGGCGGAGTAACTACACATAGGATCTGAGAGAAAGAGAAAGAGGAAGGCAGGACATCCGAAACTCTGTATGACTCTGTCTGTTTGCAGGAGTGTTGTGCGAGAATAAAAAAAATACATCCTGCACAGTAACTTTTTTTTTCAGGAAACTAACAAAAAGTGAACCATAAATCGAGCGTTGCGAAAGCTGCATTTGAGGTTAAAGAGCATGCATTGAAAAGTGCTATAAAGCATGGAGAGAGAGAGAGAGAGAGAGAGAGAGAGAGAGAGAGAGAGAGAGAGAGAGAGAGAGAGAGAGAGAGAGAGAGAGAGAGAGAGAGAGAGAGAGAGAGAGAGAGAGAGAGAGAGAGAGAGAGAGAGAGAGAGAGAGAGAGAGAGAGAGAGAGAGAGAGAGAGAGAGAGAGAGAGAGAGAGAGAGAGAGAGAGAGAGAGAGAGAGAGAGAGAGAGAGAGACCCACATACCGGTTTCCACCATTGAAGACAGCCAATAGACAAGCTTCATACTCCACTCCCCTCACCTTCCGTCCACTCACTCAGGTGTACGATTAGGTTACAGAAAAGTAATTGGAATTTCGAGCGTACGTGGGGATCCGGCCACGCCCAAGCCTCCAAGAACCACCGCTCTCCCTGTCTGGTGGCCTCCCCTCACGCTGTTTCAGTCCACCCCCCCCTTACCCTCTGTCCCTTCCGCTACTATCTTCTTTTAGTTTTTCCTGCCTTAGATTATCACTTCATTTAACTCTCTCTCTCTCTCTCTCTCTCTCTCTCTCTCTCTCTCTCTCTCTCTCAGGAAAACGTTTTACTGGCTATGGCAAAATACATTAAAGGATTATTACGTAAACACAAAAGGCAAAGACACACCAAGGAAGGCAGACATATAGACAGACAGACAAGCAAGCAAAAAATAGTATCAAAGACCCAGAGACAGCTTTTCCATATAGATATCTACTTCCCCTCTACCTCGCTTACACACACACACACACACACACACACACACACACACACACACACACACACACCGCGTAGTGTAGTGGTTAGCACGCTCGACTCACAATCGAGAGGGCCGGGTTCGAGTCCCGGTAAGCGGCGAGGCAAACGGGCAAACCTCTTAATGTGTGGCCCCTGTTCACCTAGCAGTAAATAGGTACGGGATGTAACTCGAGGGGTTGTGGCCTCGCTTTCCCGGTGTGTGGAGTGTGTTGTGGTTTCAGTCCTACCCGAAGATCGGTCTATGAGCTCTGAGCTTGCTCCGTAATGGAGAAGACTGGCTGGGTAACCAGCAGGCAACCGTGGTGAATTACACACACACACCCACACACACACACACACACACACACACACACACACATAAGCAGGCACGCACGCACACGCACATTACGTTTACAGAAAGAGTTGCCTTTTCATATTTCACGCTTAGTGGAGACCTGACAAAAAGTCTCGCCCGTTATGCCACATCGAGAGACTTGGAATATGAAAATCAGCCAACTCCTGCGTTTCCATGAAGTGCGCGTTTTCTGTTGCAAAGTTCGGTGTGGAATTTTTCCTTTGTCTTTCTCAACTTTTTCCATGAACTGTCGTGTTTACAGGGAATCAGCAATGAGGTTTTGTTGTCACTTCATTTTAGACTCGCTCCCTGATGTGCAGCGCCACTGACGCGTTTCTCTCCCTATCGGACGCCTTGCATGTTTGTGGCTGTTTTGGGAATGCTGAACGTTTTTCTGTCTAACCACTCCCTCCCGCTGGTGGCTTGTCCGATGAAAAACTCAAGCAAAACAACACAAAGTGGCTGTTACTCTGGCTACTCATTCCCCGGCGCTGGTGACATGTCCTATAAAAGAAATAAATGAAAATGTAAACCAATTGGCTGTTACTCTGTCTCCTCATTCCTCAAAGATTCAATTCCTCCATCTATCAATTTGACACAACAAACCAGATAACTATGCCCACTTCTTCAATGTCACTCAACTGTTCCCCTCTTTAACATTTAATTCTACGGTCTTTTCTTTATAATATAAACTGGAAACTTGACATATCACCTCTAGCTGAAACAGCTTCTATGAACTATCATCAATCATTCATTCCTTTCTCCGGTAAATTCTGAAACTCCCTACTTGCTTCTGTATTTCCACCTTCCTATGACTTGAATTTTTTAATTGAGAGGATTCATAACACTTATCCTGTGATTTCAATGAACTCTTATGACTGTATGGGATCGGCACTTCATTGGGCTTTTTTTTAAGCTATTTTTGTTGTAATTGTTATGTATCCCATGTACATAAAGAAAAAAAAACTTATTTCTTGATTTAAATATTATATACAGAGATATGAGAATCCAAGGACATGCAAATACACGCGAACGCATGCACTTACGCATGCACGCTCGCACAAACACTTTCTCTCTGTGCCTCGCCTCAGTACATTCGTTATTCCTGTTGAATTTAGAAGAGGAATTGTGCATATTTTTTCCTCTTCACAGTTTCTTTTCGTCCCAACGGATTATCAGTTTTCCAGAGTCCGACAAAGTTTCTTCTTGCATGCTGATGAGGATGTGCTCGGAGACAGTATCATGTTGCGAGTGGTGGTGGTGGTGGTGGTGGTGGTGGTGGTGGTGGTGAGAGAGAGAGAGAGAGAGAGAGAGAGAGAGAGAGAGAGAGAGAGAGAGAGAGAGAGAGAGAGAGAGAGAGAGAGAGAGAGAGAGAGAGAGAGAGAGAGAGAGAGAGAGAGAGAGAGAGAGAGAGAGAGAGAGAGAGATACCAACAATATCAACAAAAATAATTGTCAACGCTTCTCTCTAAAATGATCAGTGAAAAAGATAAAATCAACTCCACCTGTCTAGAAACACAAACTAGAGTCTTCCTAAGACAAAAAAAACTATCAAAGAGCTAAGAAAAACTACATTGGTGAAAAAAGACCAAAATAAATGTCCCAATTTCTTTACAACTTTTCATTAACAAATTGCGAAAGAGAATCTTATATAGCGACAGGAAAAGGAAAAAAAATACAGAAACGAAAGATGGAAAGAAAACCAGGGAAATAAAGACAAGAAAAGGGAAGGGAATAAAGGGACACGACGGCAGATTCACGGATGAGAGGAAAGAAGGGAGGGAAAACACGAGAACTGCAAAAGAACGGGAAGGGAAAGGAATGCGCAGAGATCGGAAAGGAAGAGGAGGAAAGGGAAGGGGAGGGAAGGCATGAGAGAAAGGGGAAGGGAAGTGCTGTGGGAGCGGCTGATGTTGGCTATGTACGATTTTGAAAAGAAACATGAAACGAACAGCAACCTTAGAGTTAAAAAAATGAGCAATGATGAACAGAAAAAAAAATGAGGAGAAAAGTTATAAAAACACAAAGACAAGAGAACAGAGACACGAAAGAAGGTCAGGATGCAGATGACGAAGGAGGAGCTTGGTGGGTAGGTGGATGGGTGGATGGGTGGGTGGAACTCAGGCCGCTGTTTCCATGACAAAGAACTTGGCCGTTGACTCGGTTAGGAAAACACATCACTCAGTTTTTGTTGGGGACTTCCAATGCTGCCTTTGTTTTTCCGTGTAGGTTTCATTTCCGCGGCCAGAGATGGTGTTGCGGGGGATGTAAGAATGTGCATCAGTATCTGTGCTATTTGTAAACTGGAACATCGACGCGCTTTTAAAAGAAGACACAGTATCAGGAAACCGGTGAATTACGAGTCAGTTAAGCTTCGGTCCTGAATACATCGAACATCATGGTTTTTCTTTTCTCGGAACATTATTAGCATTCATACTCCTCTTAAGCGCAAATCTAATGGAAAGAAAGGATAAACAGTATTATGAACGTCTATACTTCTCATAAACACAAGTACAGTTCAAAAGGAAGGATGCACAAAGTCACAAGGATTTTGCAGAGGGAGCGTCAACATAAGGCACTGCGATGCTTGGGAAGTGTCATGCAACCCGTGAGGAGCTGCACACAAGAAATGACAGGAATTAAAGAGCAGCGTAATGACCTCGTCAGCGATGAAGGGCGTGATAACGGAACAGGTTAAAAGCAGGTGCAACAAAAGAGTACGAAGAAATAACAATAATGTAGGAAGTAATAAAAGGTTAACGATAAGAAACGAGGGTAAAAAGCGACGAGATTCAGAAATGCATGTTGAATAGAAGGAAGGGATGATGATGTTGGTAATAATAATAATAATAATAATAATAATAATAATAATAATAATAATAATAATAATAATAATAACAACAACAATAACAACAATAACAACATCAACAATAACAACAATAATGCTGATGATAATAATAATAATAATAATAATAATAATTATAATGATAATAATGATAATAATAATAATAATAATAATAATAATAATAATAATAGTAATAATAATAATAATAATAATAATAATAATAATAATAATAATAATAATAATAATAACAATAATAATAATAATAATAAGAGCAACAGCCACATAACGAACATCACTACCACCAACAAAAATAACAACAACAATAATAATGATGATGATGATACTATTACTACTACTACTACTACTACTACTACTACTACTACTACTACTACTACTACTACTACTACTACTATTACTACTACTACTAACAACAACAACAACAACAGCAACAACAACAATAACAACAACTATAATAATGATAATAATAATAATAATAATAATAATAATAATAATAATAATAATAATAATAACAATAATAACAATAACAATAATAATAATAGTAATAATAATAATAATAACAATAATGATAATAAAAACAATAAAACAACTAAAGTAAAGATCATCATCACCACCATCACCACTACCAACAACAGCAGCAGCAACAACAACAACAATAAGACCGGTAATTAAATTGAAGCCATGCGTCAGAGTGCAGGTGTGGGAGTCGCCAGGTGTTCAGCAGGAAGGCGTCAGGAAGCACTCCCTCCCTGCCTACCTGCTTGCCTGCCTGCCTGCCTGCCTGCCTGCCTGCTCGCTTACATATCTGCTCGCTTGCCTGTCTCCCTCTAAGCTATCAACTCACATCCTGAGAAAGAGTTAACACCCCCTGAATGGGACGAGGATTCCTAAAGCCACGCGGTCCACCTCTTCTGCATTTATACGGTTGTAAACTCAGTATTGGACCGTTCTGTTTAATGCAACACAATTACTCTAATTTCCTGAAAGCGCCATGCTAATATATGCAAACTGGTCCCTGCTACATTGGAGCGCCTCCCACCGCGGGCCACAGTCTGTCTTCATTGAGGGCTAACAAGAGTGGCTCACCAGTGTTCTTGTGATGTATTTAATATGTTCCGAGGCGTTGGGGGGGCGGGTGAGGTAGGAAGGCGTGATGTGAGGAATGTATGAGGATAACTATAAAAAGAGGATCAAGAGAAATGTTAACGTGAAAATACAAGAAAGTGGAAAGAATTGCTGCCAAGGCATGAATGAAAATGAGCTGCCTGTCACTGTATTCAACGTTCTCTTCTAATGACCACGTGGCAAAACACAGTCGAATAAGAGTTGTGGAAACGTGCGAAACTTTAATGTTTAATATCTTTCTCCGCATGGTTAGCTTTGAGTTGTGACCTCTTACTGCGATTTCAGCCAGATGGCAAACTGACGGACAATATGTCAGACTGAAGGTATTGTACTGCAAACCAATATCCTTTGTCCACTTTCTGATTCGTCTCTCTGTCCTGTGTATGGCCTGTGGGTAAGTATGTCTATAACACTGACTGGACAACCAGCTAATTGAAAATGATGACATACATTTCTATTTCGGACAGACAATATTAATTCCGTTACATTATTAGATCACCATAATTGGTTTGAGCTACAACAGGTGTAGAACTGTCATCATTATGATCATTATCGTTACTCATTATATATTCGTTATCACTTCGCCTCGTTTATGAATCAAAAGAAAAACTTTATCATGAAGGTGTTGCTCGTGTTGAACAGAGATGTAAGCGTCAATGTTCGGATTTTTTATCACTTGGTTTCATGGGTTTCTAACAATTTCCATAAATGTTTTTTGAAAAAGGAGAAAATTTGTGTGAGGCAAAAGTATTAGGGATGCATCGCAATGTTTGATATCTTTTCTTTTAATCCTTATTAAGGAATAATACATTTTCAAAGTATTGGTAGAAACTCAGCTTGGAAGACCCACAGGTGCAATCACGAACGCAAATCTTTAAATCTTATTTCAACAATAGTTTCAAAGATATACTCAGCTCACCTGACGGCTCAATCTCATGAAGTAACACCAATCTCAGCTGATCTTGAGAGGTACTTTATATTTTGTTGCTATTGAGTAAGACGAACTATTTTCACTTAAAAATGTTCATTATGAAAATCACATAACACATAAAACGTATGCTTCCAAAATTATGAAGTTTGTTCAAGAGAATCTGCGCAACACCCTGTGGTGGCCTCCATTACTGTGCCTCGGGGTTCTTACCATCTCAGTCATGGGTATCGGCAGGACATTCGGCGCACTTTAAAAACTCAGTCCAGTTTCACATTCATGAGTATTCCTGTACTGCACATACCTCACTCTTATGGCGGCGCAGAATTTTTCTTCTAAGTTTGTAAAATTGTCAAAGGTGGTTTTGAAGGCAATGATGACTGTCGTTATGAGCTTGTGGGGAAAGTTTACAGATCTGTTCCATTGAGCTTCTTACCACCCCATTAGTTTCTTGGCGTTTATACGAACACCACTCGGGTGATAAAAAGAAGCAGAGAAATGGTTTACTAATAATATAAAAATAGAAAAAAAGTAATATAAAGAATGAAGATGCAAATTTGAATGATGAAAAGGAATAATTGTTATACGACGCGTCGAGAAAAGCTACAACTAACTGGCTGTGTAAAGCAGAGCGGAAGAGCAGTATAATATTAATACAAGCTGAACAAAGACAAGAAAATAATTTTCAAGAGAAATTCACAGAGCTCTTTTCTAACATTTTCACTGCATATTGTCAATAACCAAGAAGATTCTGAAGTAAACATAAGTAATTAATTAAGTGAACGGAGTACTTCCAGAAACGACCGGAAAAGTACGCATTTTTAAGCGTCGCCCAACGTGCTGTACATAAGAAGCGCAGCTAATCAAGTCAGGAAGCAGAACACAATGTCAAAGAGCAGCAAGAAGCAAGTATTCACCGCAGCCTTCGTCCGCCTCGGCGACACTCATCAAGGCTCGGTGAAAATATCGTAGTCTTCATTACAGTATTAACATTTCCAAGGACGGAAAATAATCTTAAGGGAGAGCAAAAGGAGGGGAATTAGAATATGCTCAGATGAAAAGCAGAGAACATATGAACGAGTCAAGAAAAGTAGGAGTAGAGGTAAATGCTGTGAGAAAAGGTGCCACAGGAAGAGGAGAGGTTGGGGGTGGAAGGAAAGATGGTGACGGAGGAGAAAGAGGTGGAGGTCGATCTGGGCCCGTGACCTGTGAGGCCTGCCCCTCCGCGGCGGCTTCGCATGACCCGGCATGAAAGGCGCCGGGACACTGGAGCGGCACAAACACCATAAAGAAGCCGAGGAAAAGTTCGACACCGTAACAAAACCTTCAAAGGGTCTGATTGTCGAGATAAATTGCTTTTCCTCCGGTATTGTGCTCAACGGAGGAACTTGAAAACCTCACACTGGCAGGGAACAGAAGGCCGACAAGCATTTCCGACTCGCCCGTTCCTCATATTTCCTATCGCCCGTGTCGCTGCCACTCTCCAACGCTCACTCACTCATACGCTCCTTCACTCCCTTGCCTTCACAGGGAAAATGTGTGAAACGTGATTAAGCTTCCTTTAAATTTTCATTATAAATTTGAAAGTCAGGAATTTATGCACAATTTGGCACTTCATGAGGCTACCGACGCGTGGAGAAGATAATTATAGGAGCGAGAGAGACTTTTCTTCATTTTTGTAGCTCGACAAGCGTGAAAACGTCTCGAGATGACTGAAATGGGGGATGAGGAGGTGGGGATGTGGGGCAGGCGATGTGTGAGGCGCCAATCAGAGGCTCTGTGGGAAGGGCAAAGGTTGAAACTGGAAATTGACTTGAGATGAGAACCAGCCACGTGGAGAACTTAAAAAGGAACTAAGGAATATTCAGTCGCATGTGTAATGGGAACAAAACTAATGACTTCTAACACAGAATGCTTTTATGTACTTTCTTATGTAAGGAGTGTAATACGGTCTCTCTCTCTCTCTCTCTCTCTCTCTCTCTCTCTCTCTCTCTCTCTCTCTCTCTCTCTCTCTAATCAAACTTCTCAACTTGGGCCTCTCCCGGAAAGAAAACAGATAAAATCAAAGAAGCATATGACAATGATAGTTTAGATCTACATAATTTGTTCTATTCAATATAACATCTTTGCTCAGTTATGAAGGATACACAGGATAATAAGGAATGGCGTCACTGAGGGAGTCATGACTGAGGGAAAGATTAACAGTCACCAGAGGTTGAATGAGAGGTTTACGAAGGCAGGAATTTATCTGAAACCCTGTACTAAAAAAAAAAAATAAATAAATAAATAAAGGGAGCAACTTTACTTTTGCCTCACTTCCTTAACCTTTCACTATCGTCAGTATCCTCCTGTGTTCATTTTCAGAGATAAGAGAAAATTGATTTACATGGATACAGAAAGTAAAGGAGAGAAGTGAAGGTTAATCTTGTATACATTTAGCTATTGAACTACTTAAGAGACTGTTGTATAAAAGTGTTTAAAATGTTCTTTTAGTGAGGAAAATTTGTGTAACAGTAAAGGAATTAGTAGAGAAAGAAAAGATAAAAGCATAAAAATAGAATAAAAAAATATTGTAAAACGAAATCAGGTGTGGGAAAATGTGTCATCAATTACTAGGAAATATAGGAAAAGCAGAAATAGTCGCCACCTACTCTAGCAATCTTTAAAGAAAGCAAAGCTGATCATCACTGTTACTTTTGGGTCAGGTGAAAAAAGAAAATCTGCTTGATGAGATTAGGACTTGCGCAACCAGGATAATCTAGTGGGAATTGATGATGAAATAATCGTAAGCGTAGACAAAAAAAAAAAAAAAAAAAAAAAAAATATATATATATATATATATATATATATATATATATATATATATATATATATATATATATATATATATATATATATATATATATATATATATATATATATATATATATATATATATATATATATATATATATATATATATATATATATATATATATATTATTGTAATAATTATTGCAAGTATGTGACGGACACTATTCACGTAGTGTAAGTTATATGCACTTCACAATGAAACAGTCCTTGATCGTGTGAGTGATGCAATTTCTGGATTATTTCTATTGTTAATTTTGTATTACACAAAGACGAGTTTAGCATAACGTAACCTTTCTTTTCTAATCACTGGCATACTGTCCATGAAAAATAGAGTGAAATACGTGTCAAGAAAAGAAACTTGAGAACTATAGTTTTTTCACGACTTTCAGTACCGATGTAGAGACAATAAAAGATGTCTTTTTAGAAATTATCCACAACAGCTTTCTTGCGGCAGCATTGCAAAGCATACGTTGTAAGGTCACGAGGTCACATTGAAAGGAAAGTTGACGTTCACTTCAAGAAGGAAACTCAGCTGCAGGACAACTATTTACTTTCCCAGGTTTACTTTGCGTCTCCGGAAGTTACTTCAAAGATGTTAAGCCTCAAAGTCTTTGCTTAGCTTCTCCTCCTGAATGTTTCGCTGTCTATCTTAACCTTAGGGATTTGAGGCCTGAAATATTCAAGAAATTTATTTCCTATTGAGACATCTAAGTTTGGTTCATTTGAAAGAAATCATAAAGTATGTAGAGAAGTTGGGAAGAATCTTTAGAGAGTTTGAAAGTCACTAGAAAGGTTATTGCCTCGGGGTGAGAGTCAAAGCCTACATAAAGAAGAAAATATGACTTAAACTAAAGAAACACGTACACTACACAAACTTAACGGTGTTGGCACGAGGATGCCTAGATCTTCAAATTTACCTTTACTTCTTTACCGGATAACAAAACCGAACAACAAAAGTAACCCAGAGAGTCCGAGGCTTCCATTACTTCCAATAAAGTGACGATATGCGTGTGAACAAGTGCTAGATAGCTCCTGCCTCCAGCTCCTCTTCCTGGCTGGGAAGTGACGTAAGGAGGCAAGACAATCAGGCTCCGGACACTGACTCTCACTCAGATTATCGCTCCAGATTTTTCCTACAGTCTTGAAGTGAATGAAGCCATCGGGAATTGTGCTGTTTATTTTGTCACCACCACGTTTTGTTTGTACTGTATAGGCACAAACACACACAGACACACACACACACACACACACACACACACACACACACACACACACACACACACACACACACACACACACACACACACACACACACACACACACACACACACACACACACACACACACACACACACACACACACACACACTTAATTGGCATTGCAACAATCAATTAAAAAATTCTAACCTTTCCGTGTAGTAAGTTTTCATTCTGCATTTTTCTTCCTGTCTAATCTGATTGCGTATCAGCTGCCATTCAATCAGGCGTCGTGGCAAGAAGCAAAAACTTATCAAAGAAAGAAAAGTCACGAAAGCGAAAAAAAAAAAAATCATAGATAAATAATTTGCATTAAACTTTTGCAAATTATGAAAAATTCTCTCTCTCTCTCTCTCTCTCTCTCTCTCTCTCTCTCTCTCTCTCTCTCTCTCTCTCTCTCTCTCTCTCTACCCCACCAAACCTTCCGCCAGTAACGCCCAGATCCCGCCATCCACGGTGCTGCGTTCTGGGCGGGCGGCAAACAGGACCGTTTTAGGAGAGGGATATTTATGCCTCCTGACACTTTTACACTTTCCCCGCCCATTTTCCATTCCCGCCGCGCGCCCCAACGACCCGCCGCGACTCTGCCAGACTCGCGTTTACCCACCTTTCACTCCCACCATCTATCCTCCAGCCTCTTTTGAAGGTGGGCCCTAGAGCATACAAAACCACTCAGGGGCCTCGGCGCGTAATGCCATTTAGAGCACTTTTGGGTTCCTCTTGATCATGCACACTATCAAATATTAGCTTCTTGCTTCGGCTGTATGTGGGGTATTACATTTTCTTTCCGGCCGTGGGAGTGCAGTGGGTTGGATGGTTCGGAGGCAAGGGGTACTTCGACAAAATACGTACGTAGCGCAAGTGTTTTCGTTCGCATGTGTGTGTGTGTGTGTGTGTGTGTGTGTGTGTGTGTTTTTGTTTCGTTCTTTGCTTAGTGTTCTTTTTTCTTTTTTTTTTGTTCCTTTTACCACTTTTACCTCTCTCTCTCTCTCTCTCTCTCTCTCTCTCTCTCTCTCTCTCTCTCTCTCTCTCTCTCTCTCTCTCTCTAAATCGTCTCGCATCTCAAATTCAAGTGATAGGCAGTGGTTTTCAATGACGCTAATTTTTTCTTCCTTCCTTGCTTGTTAGTTTGAGTATAGTTCTTTGCTACATTGTAATTTGAGAAGGTTTAGGAGAGAGAGAGAGAGAGAGAGAGAGAGAGAGAGAGAGAGAGAGAGAGAGAGAGAGAGAGAGAGAGAGAGAGAGAGAGAGAGAGAGAGAGAGAGTAACGCTATTGGAATTCACTTTACTATTTGTTTTCTTTCTTCAATTCATTTTCTGTGGCTCGAATTCCTTTTCAGTAATCTTAGAGAGGCGGGGTCACTTTGGGGTCTCCAGAGATCGCTCGAGCCTGTCAGTCTTGCACATATTCCTTCTACAAAGATGTAAAGATTCATCTCATCAACTTTGCCATGACTGTAAATCCTTTCTTTGATCTTGCCTTACTTCTCTCATTCTCTGGTCTAATTGCTCCTTTAATTCCTTCGTGATCCCTCCATTGGGTCATCATCATCCGCTTCCTCACGCCATTAGGAGGGAGTGAGTCACATAATAACATGCAAAACAAGTGAATCTCGAAAGAGTGCTTTGTTAGTTTTGTGTTTTTTTTATTTAGTAAACGGAAACATAAATAAGAGTCATTATTCTATTACTGGATACTTTCTATTATTCTGGAAGAGAGCAAAATCTATTCAAATACTGCAATGAAGAATGAATTTTTGTTATAACTTTATTTTCTTTTCAAATTAGTCCAACACTTCATCGATTTACTCGTTGTAGGGAGAAAAGGAGAATTTACTGACTGTAGCACATGAGTTTTTTACTCTCATGTATCTTATTTTATTACGAGGTCGACGGAACGACAGACCATCATCACCACCACCACCATCACTACCACCACCACCACACCACCACCAGTATCATGTCGTCTTGTCCGCATTATACATTACATTACTCTACCACGCCATCGCTAACACTACCGCCACCCCCACCATCACCTATACTGTCACCAGCATGCCATCACGTAAGTTCTACATCACGCCCATCAGTCTTATCGATACACACACACACACACACACACACACACACACACACACACACACACACACACACATATAATTGCTTATTACAGTTATATACGAGCGGTCTGTATTTGTTACCATGGATAGAATACATCAAAAATATTTGTATAGAGTGTGGAATGTCATGGGTGTGGATGGCGCAGACAGTTAGTAACCCTAAATGGTTCAGAAAAGCGATTGAACAAAAATTAAAAGACTTATGGATAAACAAGTGGTACGAAAACATATCAAATAAAGGTATTTGTAATACTTACAAATTATATAAAGAAATTTATGGAATTGAAGAATACCTGCTTAAACTTAATAAAAATAATCGTATAAGTTTGTCAAAGCTTCGCACGGAAATAATAAATTACCAATCATTGTTGGTAGATATAATCAAACAGACAGAGAGGTGCGTTATTGTACTAAATGTAATAATGAATTGATAGGGGATGAATACCATGCTTTGTTGATTTGTCAAAATCAAGAAATTCTTCAATTGAGAAATAGATACATACCCGAATATTATAGATTGCAACCAAATAATTTTAAATTTGTCAAGCTGATGCAAAGTGGTAATGTAAACTTGTTAATAAATCTGGCACAGTTTATTAATGCATTGTTGCGAATGTTTAGGTGATACATAAGATTATGTACATATTGAGGGGCTGTGCTCCATACTTTGTAAAAAAGTCTGAGCAATAAATATATTTCTTTCTTTCTTTCTTTCACACACATACAAACAAACACACACACACACACACACACACACACACACACACACACACAGTAGGCAGACGTCTACGCGTAGGTTCGAATCCCACCACGTACAGCCTTAAAACACTTTGCCATTTGTCGAGTGGTTTAAAGTTACCTACATATCACCATGATACCCAGGTTCTAGGTGGTTACGCTCAAGTTGAGCTTGGGTGGTGATATGGGCCCTAATATGGGTACCACTATAAATAAAATTGCCTGCGCCACTAATGGGCGGAAGCTGAACAGCACTTCCCATACACTCTTCAAGTGTGCCTACAGGCGCTATAGGCCTTACCGTAAAACACACACACACACACACACACACACACACACAACACACACACACACACACACACACACACACACACACACACACACACACACACACACACACACACACACACACACACACACACACACACACACACACACACACACACACACACACACACACACACACACACACACACACACACACACACAGACACACACGCGCGCGAGAACTTAAACTTTATACTTTATTACTCGAAACTATTTCAAGTCATTATTCATTTGATGAGAACCACTAAAAAGGTAATGTTTTAGATTTATTTCTTTAAGATTACAGTTACTTCTTCAGTCTTCTTTCCGCTTATAAATAGAAATAAATTAATATTTATGAAAGTGATGTACATTTAGCATTCAATAAATCAATTTTGAATGGAACTCTAGATCAGTATCTCTAACTGTCACTCCATCTAATATCAGGTTCAATTTCCAAACTCGTCCTACATTAATAGAATGTGAA
>NC_059295.1:35115538-35155538 GCF_017591435.1 Portunus trituberculatus
TGATCTGGTGGCAATCCCCTTACAAACCCTGAGCACCTTAAGATTGTCGGTAAATCAGAGGACTTAAGTTCACGGAAAATAAAAACACGTAGTAAAGCAATTTATTCCACATTCGATTCTGGATTTACATATGTTTAATTTTTTCAGGAGTCTTGCTGTGAATTTGATTTGAGTATGTATTAAGAGGTAGTTTTTCTTCATTTTTTTTTATTTTCTTTTATTTTTCCCGACTGAATTCAATATCTATTAATTGTAGCCTTTATTTTCTTTAGTTTTAATTCTATCTACTTCTCTCAGTTGCGATGGATTTCTTTTTCTTTACAATAAGTTTATGGATGTTATGTTCGATTTTTTTTTTTTAGTTTGATTCGTTATGTTTGTCTCTCTCTCTCTCTCTCTCTCTCTCTCTCTCTCTCTCTCTCTCTCTCTCTCTCTCTCTCTCTCTTATGTTTCTACGAACTTGTTAATGTCAAGTTTCTCTATTTCAGATTTTCTAATGCCGATTGTTTAGTGACTCCGATATCAAACAAAACCAGGTAGCCAGCCA
This sequence comes from Portunus trituberculatus, assembly GCF_017591435.1. Taxonomy (NCBI): domain Eukaryota; kingdom Metazoa; phylum Arthropoda; class Malacostraca; order Decapoda; family Portunidae; genus Portunus; species Portunus trituberculatus. The sequence goes on from NC_059295.1 coordinate 35,116,086, forward strand.
GTCGCCCACACACACACACACACACACACACAACAGAGAGTGCTCCCAGACAATGGACAGTTTGTCTTCGCCCCTGTGCCCGACCAGCCCGCTCGCCGCCCACTGTGAGCCGCGAACGCTGACACAAAACTCCCGCGAGAGCACTTAGCTAAAGCCACAAACCCCGATCACAATCCCCACAGCCGGTGATGCATGAACACTTTTCGTTAGAGAGGGAGGGAAAAATGGAGGGGGTAGCAAATAAAATTCACGCGAAAGTAGAAGTAGTAGTAGTAGTTGTATGTGTGTGTGTGTGTGTGTGTGTGTGTGTGTGTGTGTGTGTGTGTGTGTGTGTGTGTGTGTGTGTGTGTGTGTGTGTGTGTGTGTGTGTGTGTGTGTGAAAGGCTAGTGATAAACAATAATCAACGTAGTCTCCTTACAAAAATCCACAAAAATATTCCGATCGTTACAATGCCACTAGTAAACAGTGACTGGTCATCACTGTACCATGAAAACAGAAATCAATGCAAACTCTGCGTCCATCATATAAGGGGCTTTATTGCTGTTTCACCGAATACGCCGTACGTCACCGTAGCACTTCACAGGATCTACATTCTATGTCACTGTTTGAACCATTTCTAAGCCCATTTCCCTGTGATGGAAATTAATAAGATGTCTACCTTATGGGGCGGTCCAGGGAGGAGTGGGGAAGGACGAGGCTCTCCAGGTTAGGTTAGTTTTTCTTATAGTGAAATCGTCGTTTAGGAGATCACAAAATTTTATGGTTAGATTAATTTACCTCACTGGGAATTCCAATAAATTATGGGGTCAAGAGGGGAAAGTATTGGTTGAAGCTACAGATTTACCGAATAAAGCACTGGAAGAATTCAACTCATGTAAATATTAACCTTAAACTTGGGCTATACAGTTAACAAATGCATTCACATCGTCTGCTTCCTTGATTAATAGCGCATTTATTTTTCACAAGAGAAACCTGAGACTGACTGAACTGATACATTGCAGTCCAAATAGTGGCAATGGACTTAAACTTCACGTCACTTCATTTTTCATTCACAGTACCGAGACTGAGTGACATTGCTATTCACTGCACCAATGACCGCTGAGTTAAACCGTGTAGGGAATGGAATGTGGCAGGTAAACATCATTCCAACAAGCCAATGCACATTTCATTCATCGGTGCCACTACAGATATCGCCTTCAGCGTCACGTCTGTGTGTACGTACCTGCTGTAACCTACTGACGTGTGACCGCTTTGATGTATTTAAAAAATATAAACTATTTCACAGAGCGGGAAAAGTTACATTTTAGTGATGCTAATTCGGTATAAACACTCCACATGATGCTGATCAATTGAGAGAGAGAGAGAGAGAGAGAGAGAGAGAGAGAGAGAGAGAGAGAGAGAGAGAGAGAGAGAGAGAGAGAGAGAGAGAGAGAGAGAGAGAGAGAGAGAGAGAGAGAGAGAGAGAGAGAGAGAGAGAGAGAGAGAGAGAGAGAGAGAGAGAGAGAGAGAGAGTGGTAGTAGTGGTGTATTAGTAGTGGTAGTAGTAGTAGTAGTAGTAGTAGTAGTAGTAGTAGTAGTAGTAGTAGTGTAGTAGTAGTAGTAGTAGTAGTAGTAGTAGTAGTAGTAGTAGTAGTAGTAGTAGTAGTAGTAGTAGTAGTAGTAGAAGTAGTAGTAGTAGTAGTAGTAGGAGTATTAGTAATGTTTAGGAACGTTAGTAATATGAAAGCTAAAAGAAAAACAATCTATGGTCTACCGATACCAACACTGACGCCACCACATCCTGATTGAACCGGCAGATTCAAAACAAGTGCTTGCCTCCCACCATCCCTCCACAAAGGAGCTACAACAATGTTACACGAGGCAGCACTCACCTCGTCACAATTAGTCCCCCAGAAGGCACACAGTCATTGAGCAAAAGCAGAGAACGTATCAGGTGTGTGTGTCTCGTAATCTTCTTGTGCAGTATTTTCTTCGTCCTGATGTGTGGTAGTTCTGTCGCTTTCATCTGCTTATGTGCTTCTTTTTGTCTTTTCTTTGTATTTCAATTCCGTTGTGCCTTTCTGCTTTCTTTCGTCACTACATCGAGACACATAAAGTTAGAAATGTAGAGTGTGAAAGGCTCTGAACAGGCAGGTGGACGCCAGACAGGTAGCAGGGTTAGCCCACTTTGTGGTTAACCTCACCACCTTCTGTTGTACAGTGTGAGCGAAAAGCACAAAAGACGTGTTGGTGCGGAGTGGCATAACATACTACAAATACACATTAAAAACGACGGTGTTGTAAAATGAGCCTCCTTATCAAAACACAGAAGGAAGCTTAGCGATGAGAAGTTTGTACTAATTTACCTAAAACATGTGACAGCTTGTATCGAATTCATCACAGGATCACTACTGAAGCAATGTTAGTACTGTATTAGACATGAGGTTATTCCAAAAGTATGCATTGTATATGCAATTGAAGACGTACCTTTTTTTATTATTAACTTTAAAACTCAAAAAGGTAATCTAAGCGTGCTAACGTTTAGGAAAAAAATATGATTTAAGTAAGCAGATATTGTCATTGTTAAAACTATCAAAAGTACCATATATACATAAGTACTAACGAATATTTTATGTATTCAAGAGTCACTGGCAAGCAGCAATATAGGAACAAACGGATTCACAACACAGAGAGCTTTCAAAAGACAGCTAGATGTTTCACTGATCACTCGTATGTTTCATTTGCTGTAAGTTGAGTTAATTTGATTGACTATTAATAGCCAACTTTCTTTAATTGTTTACCTCCTTTCTAGAATTTTATTTCACAACGACAGGAATGATATAAATACTAATACCTATAGCATAACAATATCAGGATATCTACAGATGGACAAAGACGTGGAGCCTGGAAGACAGACAACAAATGTGCGACCAAGTGATTACATACGCTAAGATCAAGAGCTCAACACTCATCTGCAGTGCGACACAAGCCTGCAAGTTGACTACCAAACTAGCGGTAATACTGGTGCCTGATGCTTAACACTATGTAAGCTAAATGGGCAGGTGAAGGTTGTGGTGGCCTGGCACGTGCGGCCTTCCAGCCATAAGCACTTACAGCTCAGTGTCGTTCATGTAAAGTAAAGCACACCTGACAACGACTGTACAGAGATATGAAGAAGAAAATAAAATGCGAGGTGTCCAGCCCTCCACCTTTTCTCCCCTATGGCACGTTCTTTCCTTAATGACGTGCGAGTGGTGTGCAGACAAAGACAAATAATAATGATAAAAATAATGATAATAATAACAATAACAATAACAACAACAACAATAATAATAATAATAATAATAATAATAATAATAATAATAATAATGATAAATGGAACACAGCTTGAACGCTCCAATGAACACTTTGAAGAGGTAATGATTATAACAAACAGGAAAAGCCAAACACACTACATGACGGGCACTGCTGCTCATGGCAACGCTAAGGGAGAAGGAGGAGGAGGAGAAGGAGGAGGAGGAGGAGGAGGAGGAGGAGGAGGAGGAGGAGGAGGAGGAGTGCTTGAGGTTTAGAGTGAGAGGAAACGCAATACCAAGAGTCGAAAGTGTGTGTGTGTGTGTGTGTGTGTGTGTGTGTGTGTGTGTGTGTGTGTGTGTGTGTGTGTGTGTGAGAGGGGGGTAATGGGGGTGGCAGATGTGATGAGGGATAGAAAAGGGGCGCAGCGGAAAGCGTTCGAGTGTGGGCGGTGGTGGAAAAGCCCAAGCCGTGGATTCGTTGCCGGTTCCTGGTGGGTGAGGGCGGAGACGCGGGCGGGTCCTGAGCCCAAACGAAAGGCAATGCATCAAAACCCCGGGTTGGAAGGCGCCTCGTATTTACACTCTTTTTAGCTCAGCGCCGTCTGCTTTAACTTCCATCGTTCTTCCTTTCAAATCTGCGAGTCTCCTGTATTTATTGGCTCTCTTTGTTCACTACTTGAATGAATATCGAACTGAATTGAGTTATGAGAGAGAGAGAGAGAGAGAGAGAGAGAGAGAGAGAGAGAGAGAGAGAGAGAGAGAGAGAGAGAGAGAGATTGTTGTCACCACACAGCAATGTTATTTCCCGCAACCGATATTTGAAATATTTCAATCTCAGAAAAGATAAAGGGTGCAATTACAAGTACGTAATTTCTTACCTTCTGTCACTTTAAATGTCACTATGAAAGCGTTAATATAGGAAAGGAGAGTAATATTGTGTGTCGCTGGAATTTTTTTGGTATTACTTTGGTATGTAATCAACACAGTCAACGTGATTTACCAGAGTCAAATTCTACTTTGGTAAAATATCTAAATGTTTCATTGATTCATTGTAACCTAAATAGAATATTCTATAAATACATACATTTATCAGAAATTGAGTGAATAAAGATAATAGTGGTAGCAATAATAATAAACACATCAATAGTTATGAAACAAAGAGGCAGTGAAGCGTACTTAGAGGCGGAGACTATACTTACATTACCAATACTATTACAACTACATTACAGTGGGAAATTTAAGAAATTGTAACACTGTTTCACATTGATGTCCAATAGTGTGTAGCTACCTCATCTCACGAAATTAAACAATAGCTATGAATTAGAAATAAAACGAGAGATGCGATTTTCCACGATGACGATATGATATTCCACGGTAACGATGTGGGTTTCCATGATAACGACGCGAGTTTCCACGATAACAGTGTGATGTCAGTTCCTACAATAACTTTGCTATGCCACGCTAACATGGAGGGCGCAGTGATACTTATACGCCATTTCGGTGTAATTCTCTGCACAGGCACCAAGACGAACCCTTCCTCCCCATGGGTTTGCCCCAGCAATCTCGTGGGAGTGAGGGATCTGACGAGGCAACCTTGCAGCGCCTCAAACGGCTCACCATGAGCAATGATCCGCCACACACCACGCCCCAGCCACTGTCATGAAGTGAGCCCTCTCACCCATAAAGGACCTCCTTGGTCCTGCCAGTGTCTGGTGCATGGCGCACAGTGTGGCCTCGTTCACGGCGAGTTGTTCAGCCCGATACCATCACAAGCCAGGGATCCATACACACCCTCCACCAGACTGTATGGAGGGAGGCCTTATCACACCTTTAGGACTGCCCCTATCTGGTGAAGGACAGACATTGATACCAAGCTCATGGCCTTGCCTAGTGTGAGGCGCTGCAAGTGTATGACTATAGTGAAGCTTGAGACCGCCAAGGAAAAGAAGGACCTGCTGCCAGTTCCCTGACTTGGGCCCGAAATGGCTTTGGTTCGAAAACGTGCAAGAGTCGACTGACAATGAAACAAGGCGAGGCAGCTTTGTTCTGGAGTATTACTTACATGCTTCCTACCGTGAATGTACGCATGTTCATATGTGACTAGATAGAAACAATGCTTTGGTACCTCTATCTGTCAATTCATGCACTGAATGGTATGAGATATTTTGAATGAAATAGAATAAAAAAAATATTCTAAAATTTGCCAATGAGAAAGATTCCAAACTATCGTGACATCGTTGTAAAACTGTTGAGCTAATGTAACATCAGAAGGGTTCTTTGGATACTCAGATGCCAATAAGCAGTAGATAAAATCACGGAAGGGAGCACAAGTCGCATATCGAGACACTGTTTACGCCGGAGTGAAATGTGTTGTACCACGTGTACTGTATTAGTACAAAGAGCACCTTGTTGAGTCGAGACAGGAGCTTTGACACTCAAACAGACATCCCACTCATGTTTCAAATTCTCTAACCTAACAGTCTCTCGATACCAAGGCAAATGTTTTCCTTATCTCTTAAGAATCAAAAGAAAAAAAAAGATTACCTTTTTGTCGTAAATCACAAGATAAAGCGTAGACCGCATACCAAAAGAGCTGTGACACGTAGAGCACATATCAAAGTAGCACCAATTTTTTTTCTACATTAGAGCTTGACTTGGTAGAGTCTCCCCCTAAATGGTCAATTCTCCTCTACTGATCATCGAGTCGGCCGCGGCGCCTCCTCCGGAATCAAGGCTCCTCACGGCACGCCAGGTCACTTGGTACTGGTATACATATACTATATTCTACATATATACTGTCTCTGTTTGTGTGTGTGTGTGTGTGTGTGTGTGTGTGTGTGTGTGTGTGTGTGTGTGTGTGTGTGTGTGTGTGTTTGAAAAAAGAGAAAAAGATAATGTTGCTGCATTAGTTTCCACACCAAACACTTCCCTGCAATAGTATTTGATCAGCTGCAGGATGTAAATTATTTCTTTGGAATCTAGCGCAAGAGAAGTGTGCGGGAAGAAGAGGTGTGGTGAGTGTGTCAGATCTCCACGTCAGCCCCACCGCGGCTCCTCACGACACCGAGAATATCAAATAGACTCAACAACTCATGTTTGCAAGAGAGCTTCCACATTTCAACTAAACAAATACACCATTTACACATGCGTTTGTTGGATGTCCAGTGCAGGGTGCACAAATACCCACCCGAGAGCCGCGGCGGCGAGACGCATCCACATTTTCAGCCATTCAGAAACATTTGCCTTTAAGGTTCATTCATTTTAACAAAAAATTGGACACGATACACTTTTCATTCTCGTGGTGTGCAGGCTGTAGTTTCTTGGGAATATCAATGTTGTTACTGTTTCACATCAGAGTGGATTGTTTGCACTGCGTTAGTGAATGTGTCCCTTTCAAGAGCAAGGCGTTTTCCAAAGGTAAAAGAATCGTTATCGTATATTGGTTGTTTACATGAAGTACTTCGGTGGAAAACCAATGAAATGGTTGCCACTTTGATGTGTATATATTTTATCTCCATGACGAGAGGAGGCCCGACACGCGGCCATTAGCCGGTCGCCTGTGCCTCCCGCCTGGCTGGGGCTGCCGCCAGGACTCCCTTTGATCACCATAACCAGCTTGACGTTCCCGCGCCACCTGGTGGGTTGATCCCTGGTGGTAAGTGGGGATCAATATGCGATGAATATATGACAAAATTTTACACCCAAACACCATAAAAAGGCATGAGTGACATGTCTAACACGCGGAACGTAATGGTGATGACGATATCGTGCAAATATTTAATAAATTCTATTAGACTATTTGAATATCCAAATATTCTCTACATTTTATTTCACTAATACCTTGAAATTTCCTTTATATTTATTGGAGATGTCAGTTAATCAAATGTAATGATCATTTTATAAAAATCCTCACGGCAAACTAACCCACTAGTGTAGGGGTGGTGTAACAAGATGACTTGATAAAAAATAAAGAATGAGAACTGTGTTAACAGGAAGGCACTGACATGAACGGGTCGGGTTACAGCAAACCGTCACAAACCTGACATTTGAAATTGAAAGAATTCTTCATGAGACTAAGAATAAGAAGAAAAAGGAAAAAAATCCACAGAAATTACTAACCGAGTCAGCAAACATTATATGATACGAAATTTTTTTTTTCAAAATACTTCGCAGTGGAACAATATATCTCATCATGTTTGTCTCGAAATGAAGGAAAAGTAAATAGTCACCACCATCAGACGTTTTCAATGCATTATGCGTCTGTCTGTCTGTTAGTCTGTCACACGGCTTAGATACTTTTCATGAAGCTTATTCAGACAAAAGAAAATAATAAATATAACTTACACTAATCATGTCTCATCTACATTCACTTCCTACATAGAAAAAAAACAAGACAAAAAAATACTAGAAAATTTCCATTGATATATATTCTATCTATATTACATTCGCTTAGAAAGCAAAGGAAAAAGTCACAATGAGAAGAGCGCTGGCAAATATGTGGGAAGCCAGTTTTCCCTAATCACGAGGGAATCACTAGCGCTGGTGAGAGCCCTTCACTCCTGTATTGCTGAAGCTGTCACTGAATCGGTGCAACATTCGATATACACCTAATTAGTAATGTGGTTTTTATCTGTGTGTGTGTGTGTGTGTGTGTGTGTGTGTGTGTGTGTGTGTGTGTGTGTGTGTGTGTGTGTGTGTGTGTGTGTGTGTGTGTGTGTGTGTGTGTGTGTGTGTGTGTGTGTGTGTGTGTGTGAGAGAGAGAGAGAGAGAGAGAGAGAGAGAGAGAGAGAGAGAGAGAGAGAGAGAGAGAGAGAGAGAGAGAGAGAGAGAGAGAGAGAGAGAGAGAGAGAGAGAGAGAGAGAGAGAGAGAGAGAGTATCAAATAATGAAGTGAGGGAGAGAAAAAAAAAAAACTCTGATAAATCCTCATAGATGTTTTCCCCACCCGCCCCTTTTCTCTAAGCAGTCACATGTGGAAAGCGTCCCTAGGTGGCTGGTCAGGTGAGGCAGTGGGCGGCGAGAGGGTCACCTGTACAACCGCCGCGTGTCGCCAAGGGAACGAAACACAGCACTCCAATCCTCCTGAAGACGTTATGAGTAAGTCCCGCACAGCCCCGCCGAAGCTCACTCTTCCACTCTCACTGAAATTGCATGCTTTTTTTCCCATGTTTCTATTAGTGGCACGCCTGATACATGGACGCCGAACTTGTGGTGGAAGGACGTACAAATCATGTCGTATGGTCTTTTTCTTTCATTTTTCCATGTCCTGCCGAGTCTGAGAAGTGCCTGTGCGTGCTGCGGCGTGCCAGTGTGACCTGCAGCAGTCTCGTACTGTACCCTGCCAGCGTTCAGTTCTCAGACGCTATAGAAGGGTTGTGTTCTTTCATGATTGCTTATCTTTCTGTCCCATGTGTTGGTATTCCCATGTTATCGCTGGGTTCAGGGTAAGTATTCGTCAGTAATCTGAGAATCTATTCGCCTTCTGACCATAAATAAATTTGGTTTTGTTTAACTGAACGCTTCCACTACTGCCATTACCACCACCACCACCACCACCACCACCACCTCCACCACTATTACGACTACTACTACTACTACTACTACTACTACTACTACTACTACTAAACACTGTTGCTGCTGGTATTGGTTTTGTTGGTACTGGAACCCTCATTGTTATTTGCGTTTGGTTTGGATATTCAGTCAAAAGCGATCATGTTCGCGTCACAGCCTCTTCCGTGCAGGAGGTGACCCGTAATCTCGTTTATTTTAAGTCCATCACACCCGCCTCCCCGACTATCATCGACGGTACCCTCGCGGCAGGGACAGCACGCAACACCGTCACCATCACGACCACCACGGCTGTGTTGCTTGCTGCGGCCCTCACCACTAATCCCCCCTATACTGTGAATACTGGCAGACCTTGCAGCGAGGTTCATGTGTGTGTGTAATTCTCCTCGGTCGTCTGCTGGGCACCCAGCCAGCCCTCCCCATTACGGAGCGAGCTCAGAGCTCAAAGACCGATCTTCGGGTAGGACTGAGATCACAACACACTTCACACACAGGGAAAGCGAGGCCACAACCCCTCGAGTTACATCCCGTACCTATTTACTGCTAGAGGAACAGGGGCCAAACATTAAGAGGCTTGCCCATTTGCCTCACCGCTTCAAGGGACTCGAACCCGGACCCTCTCGGTTGTGAGCTGAGCGTGCTAACCACTACACTATGCGGTGTGTGTGTATGTGTGTGTGTGTGTAATTCACTGTTTGATCTGCTGCAGTCTCTGACGAGACAGCCAGACGTTACCCTACGGAACGAGCTCAGAGCTCATTATTTCCGATCTTCGGATAGGCCTGAGACCAGGCACACACCACACACCGGGACAACAAGGTCACAACTCCTCGATTTACATCCCGTACCTACTCACTGCTAGGTGAACAGGGGCTACACGTGAAAGGAGACACACCCAAATATCTCCACCCGGCCGGGGAATCGAACCCCGGTCCTCTGGCTTGTGAAGCCAGCGCTCTAACCACTGAGCTACCGGGCTGTGTGTGTGTGTGTGTGTGTGTGTGTGTGTGTGTGTGTGTGTGTGTGTGTGTGTGTGTGTGTGTGTGTATCAATCAATTAATTTATCTATCTATCTATTAATCTCTATCTATCTATCTATCTATCTATCTATCTATCTATCTATCTATCTATCTATCTATCTATATATATATATATATATATATATATATATATATATATATATATATATATATATATATATATATATATATATATTATAATGAAGTATCAGTTATAGGCTTTTCTAATTTTATTAATTATCGTACTTGACAAAATTTCAGGCACTGAACTGAAAAACATTGGCTTTCCTGTGTAATTTGCGTCACACATTTTAGTCGAAAACACCACTTCTCAGGTGCGCAATATCCATAACTCCCACGGGCTATTCTCATTGTTTAAAATTATACGCAGACGCACATAAAATCAAGGGCGTCCTTCATTCACAATTTTCCTGAAGCAATAAAGGTGAGGCAGCCAGAGAGTCTCTCACTTGTCTCCCTCACCCCTCTCACCCTCACTTGCTTCCCTCCCCCATCTTACCCTCAGCTGCCTCCCTCACCTGCTTTTTCTTTTCTTTTACCTGCCCCACTTACCCATCTCCCTTACCTACCTCCTTCACCTATGCTTCTCAGCTGCTTTTTCACCTGCCCCCTTCACCGGTCTCTTTCACCTGCCTCCCTCACCTACCACCCTCACCTGCCTCCCTCACCTACCACCCTCACCTGCACGTTATTCATACTACACACTTCACTTGGCCAAACATTCGTCTTGACTTCAGTGTTCCGCAGAAATGCCATAAGGACACATCGCCTCTCTAGTTTTCCTTGGTTGCAGATACCCGACAGTTTATTAGATTATTTATTATATTTCAAATCGATCAGTAATGCCTGTGATGAGTGATATCGTAAAGAAAAGACAGCCCTTGGATAGACGCCGCCTGTGTGTGTCATGGTCGCGTTTTCCGACGCCTCGTCTCCTCTACACACCCCCATTACCGACGCGCCTAATAATTTGTGGCCATTTTCCGAGACACCTTCGGGGACCCGGACACCCCGAGTATAAGCCTTGCCGCTCGAGCAGATTTATTTTCCCTACATTCCCTGCCCGTCGCCGCTGCTGCTCTGTACTTTGCGCCACCTTCGATATTTTCGTGGGCACTTTTACCTCCAAGCCAAGCGTCATTCGTCATGAATCACGCCAATATACCAGGAGCAGGAGAGAAAAAAAAAATATGACGGAGAAGATCACTTACTCGTACAGTACATGAAATCTAGCAGAAATTAGTCTTGCTTCGTGACTCTGAGAGCAGAACGAGGCGTGTGGGTGTTCACATCAAAGCAGAAGTACAAAAATACAGGTTATTCACTTCGGGAACGTGGCGAGGGAGGGAGTGTGGGAGTGTTTAATTTCATTATTATACAATGAATTCCTTTGTCCTAAAATTATTATCATGACATGCCTAACGCTGAGGCCTGTTCAGATGCCCAGGTGTGCTGCGAGTGCCCGCTGTGCTAGAGCAAGAGACGGAAGAAAAGCTTCAAGACTTCGTAAAATAACTTATGTATAGGAACAATGAAGCCTGAGGCACTCTCGTATTTCAAAGAGATCCTCTAACTGGGACAGATTGTTATGTGGCCCCGGAGCCTTCATCCGAGTTTCCAGCGAAAGGATTTCAGAATTTAGGGCTTGTGCTAGATCAACACAGTGACCTCCAGGTGTTCGCTCGATTTTTTTTCCGGGTTCACCTAACACGCTTCACTATGACATTTCTTGGCGGAGTAGAGACACGAGTCGGCATAGCGGCGCACTATATTGAGGAGGACAAATTACAGCAAGACACGCACAGCTTCGTGACACCGCCCTGAGTGTATCCTCACCACGCCCCGCCCACACGCCTCCTGCTCACACTTCCCCTTATGTCCTCTCGTCCACTGCTTCCCACCAGAGGCGCGTATCATGTGTCACTTTCCTCCCTTTACCCGCGACGCCTCACAATCTCCGATTTTACCCTCTCACGCCCATGGGCTGCTGCACAGTAATTCCCTCTCTTTGTTGTTAATGATGCATGAGACTGGACTGCTCGCGCATGGTGTTCAATATGAAAGTACACGTCATACTGATAAGCAATCTTTGTTATCCATAACCCAGTGCGCACGTACTCACGCAACGCCACGGTTCGATTTCCTTGCCTCGGGACAGCACCATACACCGGCACCTTATCTTTTTACAGGTTTGGCGTGGAGGTGTGACTTTTTCATTATCGAAAGTAAAGATCGAAGTTCAAGAAGAAACCTCCTCCACCAAAGGACAATGAATATGTATTAGTATCGTTACTTCTCATCACTTTTTGTTTCATACAATGGAAGCAAACCCACAAGACGTAACATGGGAACTCACCTCTGAGAGTGTCGTACCAATCACTGCACCACCGTGTTCACTGATTTTGACACACCACTACACCTCTGAAAAAAACAACAACAATTTATGAATCAAATCCCCATAACAGAAATAATCAGACCAAGCAAAGGTCACGGACCATTGTGAAAAATTCAGACCAGGGAGGAAATGGTGAATAGCTCGTCCATGTACAACACCTTTCTTTGCTTCCAAGATCGATGTAACACATACAATACACGAGCATGAGAAAAGAAAGTTTTACATACACTGCATGAAGGCTGTCTGTGGTAGAGTTTTGAGTTTATCTTCTTGCTGGCTGGCTGCCACACAACAACATGTTTACTGATATCTCACTAGATACCGCCAGGCAATCTATTGCTTTGAGTGTCACCTTAAAGATGTTGAGCAACATCTGTAGATGAAGGACACTAAGGAAAAAAAAGACCTTAAAATCATATTTTCATAGAGATACATAGCCACTAACAACTGCATCTTAAAGGGGGCCACAGACTCTGTGATAAGTAACTGTAAACGACTGAATGTTAACGAGGCAATTGTTATGTTCAGTGATGCATGATATAACTGATGGGGGGGATATCAGAGTGATCAGTGGACGGAAATGGTGGATGGAAATTGTGCCGAGCCAAGTAAAACTATGAAATGTCACTGAAACATCCAACATCTTATTGTGATTTCTGTCAAGCAAAGCATCACATCGCGAAGAACCTTCAAAATTCACCACTACACATAAAAAAAGCACATTTACAGATCCAGCACAGGCTAAGGCTGGCTATCAATATCTATCGAAAAATATTTAAAGGTGGAAATCAACGGTTAACTAACAGATTAAGTAGCTCTTGGAGGAGACGACTGTCAGTCTCCGAATGACATTCAGTTTTGAGCGATGATGATAGTGAGTTTCCGCGACAACAGGATACTAAAGACAGCTGAAGTCAGTTGTTACTAATAAACGTCAAAGGAAAGCATTACACGGCATTCAAACATGTAAATGTATTCATTATAGCAACAGTTGCCGTGAAAGGCAAGACCAACATGAAATATCATTATACTGGCATGCGAGAGCTTCACGTGTAGAATTGTTTGCACATGGCCACAGGAATGTGACTTCCTGCAACTTGTTCCAAATAGGCCTTATGAGCCGTGTGTGTAAAGGAAGGGAAAAAAATAATCAGAGGTCGTTTCCCGAAAAAAAGTGCACACACACACACACACACACACACACACACACACACACACACACACACACACACACACACACACGACTACAAGGAGTATTGAAGCAAGCAGAAAATCTACCTGCACACAGGAACAACAACAATACAATCATCATCAACAGCAACAACAACAACAACAATAAGAAAAAGTACCTCTTCATCCCAACAAGACATCCGGCGCGTGGTAATCAACACACACACTCTGCCATCCTTGAGTCCTAACACACAAGCCTGACTGTACCAGCGAGCGTCACCTTTGTAATGCCCGTGTATATATATATATATATATATATATATATATATATATATATATATATATATATATATATATATATATATATATATATATATATATATATATATGTAGCCTCGGGAATCCCACGTTCTGGTTCACGGGTCAGTTTATTGCATATTCAGCGTTCCTGTCTCCACTCCCACACCTGTCTCCGTCGAGCACTCAGGGCGGCTATGAGTGGCGAGCTCCCTGATTCTGTACCATATTCTGAAATGCATCCGTGCAGCACCTTCATCACTTTCAAAAGATGTTAGATGAATATACACGGGTTTTCAGGAGTGTTTTTATGATTCTAGTGACATGTTAACAGGATTTTTACATTACCGACTGGAAGAACACACTTGAGAATTAGTCTAATCATATCTGTGGCCTTTGAAAATAGTTGCGGTGAGAGAGCAGTGTTTCTGAATACGAACCCATGACTCTCCCTCACCACGCGGTCCTCTGGGTGCTGGGGTCAGGGTGTTGTAGTCTGTAGTGAACCACACTACTACTGCTACTACTACTACTACTACTACTACTACTACTACTACTACTACTACTACTACTACTACTACTATTACTACTACTACTACTACTACTACTACTACTACTACTACTACCACCACGCTAATCCGGCCCTGGTGTGGAATTACCTGAGAACAGCTGGGCTAGGTGGGGCACGGCCCAGGGATTCCACGTACTACGCCGATCCCCTTCTAAGCCGGGCCAGGTGCAGTGACCTGACCCCAGCTGGACGGTGTGAGGTCACGGGCCGGATGTTCAGCCGAGGACTCCCCAGTCAGCACCGAAACTCCGGGACATACGCACCGCTCAACTCATCTCCGCTCGCTTGTGCATACAATAATAAACAGCAGTAATGAACATCTCTGGTTTACCTCTCCATCCGTGTCTTGGCTAGTCAGAGAATATTACACTTGGTGACCCCGCGAGTGTAGCCTTGACGCGTGATGGAGCAGTGCAGTGCATTCTGTGACATATTGCGTGTGCCGCCCTTCACCTATGATGTTGAGGCCTGGTTCCTGCACCTCGAAGCTGTGTGGGCCGGCGCGGACCTCCCTGACCTCCAGCGATACCAGGCGGTTGTCTGGGCACTTCCCTCAGAAGTGGTCGCTCGTCTGTACAGTGTTCTCTCCAATCTGCCGGAGGCAGACAGGTATGGCGCCCTTAAGTCGGCCATCAAGGGAGCTTTTGGGCGGTCCTGCCAAGCCTGTTTCGCCGCACTTGACTCAGCTCGGTATGACGGCGGCCGCCCGTCGGCACCCCTGGCGAGGTTGTCCGCCCTGAACAGGGCGGCAGGGTTCCCGTGGTCGGAGGCTGTCCCACAGGCCCTCTCCTTGGAGGAATTCTCGGCCCTCGTGGACAGAGTGCACGAGGCCCACGTGGTTTTGCCCCCCCAGCAGACCCCCGCCCCGGCCCGCCTGTGCGCCGTCAGTGCTGCTGCCCCGATGGACCAGCCAACCGCACCAGCGGAATCTCTCTCTCTCCACGTCCTCCAGCAACAGGCGGCGGTGACCTCGGGGACTCGCCGTAACTCACCCCCTGGCTGCAGTGCCCAGCTCCACTGAGACCCGCCTTGCTTCGGTGGAGGCCTCCCTGCGGCGCCTGGAAGCTCTACTCGTCCGCTCTCCTACCCAGACGGACGCTGGGGTCTGTTTCTATCACAGGCGTTTCGGGGAGGAGGCACGCAGCTGCCGACCGCCATGTGCTTGGCCCCGCCAGGGAAACGGGGCGGGCGGGGGCCGCTAACACCATTGCCTGCTCCGCCTCTCTTCCTCGTCTTTGCCCCGCCATCTCCGCCAGCTGTACAGCCTGCCCCGGCCCCCACGGAACCTGCACCGCCTCCGCCGCTGGCCCCGCAGTGTTCCATGGGCGGCCATGACGCGCCCGCGTCCCTTGGACGGCCTACTGTCGCCCCCACGTCGTCCCCGCCGGCGAAGCAGCGGTTCCGGGATGGCCGGGCCCCGTCTCCTCCACCATCACGGCTGCAGCCTACTGGTGGCTGGGCTTCCGCGCCGCCCACCCATCTGCGAGTCTCAGCTGGGCGCGCCCCTTCACAGCCTTCGGTCGGCGCCAGGCACCCATACTGGTCGCCCGCTCATCGCAGCCCGCGGAGGGCTTTGCCTCGGTCCCGCCGCCGGGGCCCCGTCAGCCCACTCCCAGCTCTTCTGACTCCCCTGCGCCGTCACCGCCGCAGCACCCAGAGTGGTTTCCCGCCAGCCAGCGCCTGCTTCTCTGGGTGAGAGACATTTGCTCCGGGGCCCGTTTTCTAGTGGATTTCGGGGCAGAGGTGAGTGTGGTTCCGGCAGCGGACATTGACCACCGCGCCCAACCCCGTACGGCGTACGACCTTCTGGCCGCCAACCGCACCCCGATCGCGACGTACGGGACCCAGACGCGTCGCGTGGCCCTCCTGCTCGGCAGCCGTTTCTCGTGGGCATTTGTGGTGGCGGACGTGGAGCAGGCAATCCTGGGGATGGATTTTCTCGCTGCTCACGACCTTCTGGTGGATCCACGCCGCAGATGCCTCCTACACCAGCCCTCGGCCACTATCATCCATGCGGAGCCCTGCGCGCAGCCGACGCCGTCCCTCACAACCCTCCGCCAAGCGACGCAGTTCGAGGCCCTCCTCCAGGAGTTTCACCTCCTTACATCCCCACAGTCCGCCCCACCTCGGGTCCAACACGGGGTACAGCACTCCACCGTGACAACTGGTCCCCCGTGTTTCGCTCGGCCCCGGCGGCTGCCCCCAGAACGTCTTCACGCTGCGCGCAAGGAGTTTGACCTCATGCTGGAGGAAGGCATTGTGCGCCCGTCTGACAGCAACTTCACATGGTACCCAAGACCCAGGATGGAGAATGGCGGGCTTGCGGGGATTACAGGGTCCTTAACGCCATGACCCGCCCCCGACAGATACCCTATCCCCACGTGCTGGACTTCCACACCAAGCTCCATGGCAAGTCTATCTTCTCGAAGATCGACCTCCTGCGGGCGTTCCACTAGATTCCTGTGGCAGAGGACAACGTTCCGAAGACCGCGGTGATTACGCCCTTCGGATTGTTCGAATACCCCTTTATGAACTTCGGTCTTCGCAACGCCGCCCAGACCTTCTAGCGGTTCATGGACAGGGTCCTGAGAGGGTTGGACTTCGTCGTCGTTTACATCGATGACATTCTCATCGCGTCTTCCTCGCCTCAGCAGCATGCAGTCCACCTGCGGCAGGTGCTTAGTCGCCTTCAGGACCACGGCCTCAAACTCCACCCTCAGAAGTGCGTGTTGGGCGTCCGTGGACTTTCTGGGCCACAAGGTGAGTGCGGAAGGTCTGGAGCCCCTCCCCCCAGAAGGTGGCAGCCATTGAGGATTTCCCGCGCCCCACAACCGTCAGGAAACTCGGGGAATTCCTGGGGATGATTAACTACTACCACCGGTTCATCCCCCAGGCCGCCGCTCTTCTGGCTCCCCTCAACGACCTCCTGAAGGGCGTTAAGAAGAACTCACCTAAGCCCCTGGACTGGAGGCAAGAGGCAGAGCGCGCTTTTCAAGCCATCAAGCGCCGGCTCTTCTCCCTGACCCGCTTCGCCTACCCAGTCCCCCACGCCCCAACGGTGCTCTCCACGGACGCGTCGGCGGAAGCTGTGGGCGTGGTGCTACACCGGGAAGTCGCCGGAGAGCTCAGGCCGGTTGCCTTTAGCAAGCGGTTGG
Source organism: Portunus trituberculatus (assembly GCF_017591435.1). Lineage (NCBI taxonomy): Eukaryota > Metazoa > Arthropoda > Malacostraca > Decapoda > Portunidae > Portunus > Portunus trituberculatus. Next base: position 35,133,557 of record NC_059295.1, read on the forward strand.
AACCGGCTCAGCGCTCCTACAGCGCCTTTGACAGGGAGCTCTTGGCAGTGTACGAGGCCGTGCGTCACTTTCGCCACTTCCTGGAGGGCCGTGAGTTCCACGTGCTCACAGACCACAAGCCGTTAACTCACGCCATGGCCCAGACGGGCGACAACTTCACCCCCGAGTGTGTAGGCAGCTCGCCTTCATCTCTGAGTTCACCACGGACCTCAAGCACATTCGAGGGAGGAAAACACAGTGGCTGATGCTCTCTCCCGTGGCGACGCTCCCTCCCGCACGGTCGCCGCCCTGTCTCGTCCTCCACCTTTGGACTACGAAGCGGTGGCGGCAGCGCAAGAGGACGACCCGGAGCTACAGGCACTGCTTGAGGGGCCCACATCACTGCAGCTCGTTCAGCAACAGCTCCCCGACTCTCCACGGCAACTCTGGTGCGATGTGTCGTGCGGGCAGGCACGCCCATATGTGCCGCGGCCGTTCCGCCAGCAGATCTTCCGCCACTACCACTCTCTCAACCATCCTGGCATCTTGGGGACGCACCGCATCATCAGCAGGCGGGCGGTCTGGCCAGGAATGAGGAAGGAAGTTAAAGAGTGGGTCCGTACCTGCTTTCCTTGCCAGGCCGCCAAGACTCACCGCCACACCCGCACGCCACTGCAGACCATCCCCACACCCACGGAACGCTTCCACACAGTCCACATAGATCTGGTTGGTTTCCTTCCACCTTGCCGCGGCCACCGGTACATCCTCACCTGTGTAGACCGGACCACACGCTGGGGTACCGCGATTCCGATGCCTGACAGCACGGCGGAGTGTACGGCCGCCCACTTCTCTCTCGGGGTGGGTGTCAAACTTCGGGGCGCCGGTCACCATAATCACCGACCAGGGGGTGCAGCCTATCACTCCCAGGCCAACGGGATGGTGGAGCGCTTTCACCGGCGTCTCAAGGAGGCGATTCGCGCCCTCCCCCATCCTGGTGGCTGGGTTGACGCCCTCCCGATCATCCTGCTGACCTGGAGGGCCACGGAGAAGGAGGACTTGCATCACAAGCCGGCAGAGCTGGTCTACGGGGAGGACTTGAGGCTTCCTGGCCAATTCGCGGCACCTGGGCCGCCCGCGGAACACGCTCTGGCCTTCCTTCCGGTGTTGCGGCAGGCTATGGCGAACTTCCAGCCTACTCCTCCTCGTCCAACCCCCTCCCGCCCTATTCACTTCCCGGCGGATCTTCGTGACGCGGCAGCTGTCTTCCTGAGGACTGGCGCTACCACAGGGCCTCTCCAGCCGCCGTATGCGGGTCCATATCGTGTGCTGCACAGGGGCGAGAAATACGTCATCCTCGAGATTAAGGACCGTTCGTACGTCGCTTCGTGGGACCGGGTGAAGGCGGCTCACCTGTCTCCTGCTCCGCCCACGGCGCCGCCCCTGCTCCCGCAGCAGCACCTTCCTCCCGTGGCGGAGCCCTTGCGCCTTCCTCACCCCAGGGAGGTGGCACCGTGCTGCCTGCCGCCGCGGGCACCACCGCGGGATCCCTCCTCGTCGGGGCCGGCGTCCTCACCTCGCCCCCTGGCAGACCAGGAGCCGCCGGCAAGCCCCCAACCACCACCACCCACCCCGCCTGTCTCCCAGCCCCCATCTCCTCCTCCTGTCACTTCTCCCGGCGTCATCACCCGCTTTGGCAGGTTAAGCCAACCCCCTAATTTTTTCCAGGCCTCTTAGAGGCTCCTTGCTACTCCCCTTATGCCTCGTTTTTTTTTTTCCTTCTTTGGGGGAGGGAGGGTACTGTAGTGAACCACACTACTACTGCTACTACTAGTACTACTGCTACTACTACTACTACTACTACTACTACTACTACTACTACTACTACTACTACTACTACTACTACTACTACTACTACTACTACTACTACTACCACCACGCTAATCCGGCCCAGGTGTGGAACTACCTGAGAACAGCTGGGCTAGGTGGGGCACGGCCCGGGGATTCCACGCACTACGCCGATCCCCTTCTAAGCCGGGCCAGGTGCAGTGACCTGACCCCAGCTGGACGGTGTGAGGTCACGGGCCGGATGTTCAGCCGAGGACTCCCCAGTTAGCACCGAAACTCCGGGACATACGCACCGCACCGCTCGACTCATCTCCGCTCGCTTGTGTATACAATAATAAACAGCAGTAATGAACATCTCTGGTTTACCTCTCCATCCGTGTCTTGGCTAGTCAGAGAATACTACAGTGTCATCCGATGTCATATATCCTCTACTTTTTTTCAGGGACGATGGTGGTGGTTCTCGTGATCTAGTGAGAGGAGGAGGCGAGAGGAGAAAATCACTAACTGCTCCGTGACTCTGCTCGACACGTCATCACGCCCCCTTCAGATTGGGGCCCTGGAAGTCAATACATAAATTCGACCTCGTTGTGAAGGTTGACTATGACGGATGTGGCCATTAGTGGGGGCCTGCGCTTCCTAGCTATTCCCCTTCTCTCTCTCTCTCTCTCTCTCTCTCTCTCTCTCTCTCTCTCTCTCGGCGACAAATAGCCTTCAAACCATCGTGCCCCATAAATCTGTCACTGAGACTGTTGAGTTATTCGTTACTTCCGTATTGAACTTGAAAAACACCTTTGCTTGACCCCATTAATCCTCGCCCCCAGCTCTTAAACAGGTCCGCAGCTCACTAAAGGGTTAATCTACTGCTGCTTGTCTTGTGTACACGGGATGAAATATTCACCTCTGGGCACGTGCGAGTTGAATTCATAGTGTTCCCGTTGTACAAACTAGAATTCCTCACTCTACAAGTACATATTAGGAATGCCTTGTGGTTCAGGGTGTCATCAGTATTGTCTTTCACATTTTCACGCTTCGGGCAATGTTAGACGAAACGGTTTTCTAATCTATAGACTTAATTCATGGTGTTCGGAACTGTGTGTGGAATCTGCGATGCCTCATTGGTCACAAGCACATCAATCTCTTTCCTGTTTGTACTCCTGAAGGTGTTCAAGTGGAAATACACAAAAAATACACACGAAGAACCAGTTTATAAATAGAGAAATTCCTCCAGACCAGAACCATCACCAACAAGGCAGAGTGTGGCTATGACTAATGCTCGTAAAAACTGTTTGTTTTCCCTTTCCCTCTCTCTCTAATGAGGCATAGGAGGGTTGGGGCGCTACATACCTAACTTTGAAAACCTAATGTGTCCTCGGAGGTTGCAGGGACGGCATCCCTTGCGGCTGTAATCAATCATGTGTTCGGCAAAGTCCAAATCAACTTTGTGGTGACGTGAGCGGATCCGTCAATAAACAGCACTGAGGAAATCCAGCTTTGTAAGACTGGTGTAGGCTGAACTGAGGCTGATAAGATAAGAGAGAGAGAGAGAGAGAGAGAGAGAGAGAGAGAGAGAGAGAGAGAGAGATGAGAGGGCTTCCATCAACTCTCATCTCATTCTTCACACACTCATTAGCGTTCCTTACATCACATTAGTTGAAGTTCGAAGGAACTCTAGGACCGATCCTAAACATATTTTCTTCTTACGGTAGTTAGCTTTTCTTTTCCTTTTCTTATTGTGGGGGATACCGATCTTTTTGCGAGACAGACAGACAGAGAGAGAGAGAGAGAGAGAGAGAGAGAGAGAGAGAGAGAGAGAGTGTGTGTGTGTGTGTGTGTGTGTGTTTTAGGTGCTTTGAATTCATGTTGCATCAGCATGAAAAAATCCCACAGTTCAATAACTTTACTTCTTTATCTTTCCCTCCTTTATTTCATCCTGATTGCACCACTGGCATCTCATCTGTCTCTAAAGTTGAACTCTTCTCTCAAACCTATGCTAACAACTCCACCGTGGATAATTCTGGGCTTGTTCCTCCTCCTCCTCCCTCTGACTATTTCATGTCTTAAATCAAAATTCTTCGTAATGATGTTTTCCATGCCCTCGCTGGCCTAAAACCTCGCAAAGGCTTATAGACCTGATGGAGTCCCTCCTATTGTTCTCAAAAACTGTGCTTCCGTGCTTTCACCTTGCCTGGCCAAACTCTTCCAACTATGCCTATCGACTTCTACCTTTCCTTCTTGCTGGAAGTTTGCCTACGTTTAGCCTTTTCCCTCTAGCTACCGTCCTATAGCTTTAACCTCTTGCTTGTCTAGTTTTTTAATCTATCCTCAATAGGAAGATTCTTAAACATCTGTGACTTCACAATCTTCTATCTGATAGCCAGTATGGCTTCCGCCAAGGTCGCTGGTGATTTGGCGCTCCTTACTGAATCTTGGTCATCCTCTTATAGAGATTTCGGTGAAAGTTTTGCTGTCGTGTTAGACATATCAAAAGCTTTTGATAGAGTCTGGCACAAGGCTTTGATTTCAAAACGGCCCTCCTACGGTTTCTATCTTTCTCTCTGCAACTTTATCTCAAGTTTCCTTTCCGACTGTTCTATTGCAGCCGTGGTAGACGGCCACTGTTCTTTTCCTAAATCTATTAAAAGTGGTGTTCCTCAGGGTTCAGTCGTATCACCCACTCTCTTTCTACTATTCATTAATGACCTTCTTAACCAAACTTGCCATATCCACTCCTACGCTGATGTTACCACTCTACATCTTTCCACGTCCTTTCAAAGACGACCAACTCTTCAGGAAATCAACAGGTCACGCAGGGATGCCTCAGAAAGCCTGACTTCTGATCTTTCTAAGATTTCTGATTGGGACAGAAAAAAACTTTGTAGTTTTCAATGCCTCAAAAACTCAATTCCCTATTCTATCAACTCGACACAACCTTCCAGAAAATTATCCCCTCTTCTTCAATGATACTCAAGTGTCTCCATCTTCCACACTGAATATCCTTGGTCTGTCCTTTACTCATGATCTTAACTGGAAACTTCACATCTCATCTCTTGCTACAACAGCTTCTATGAAGTAGGCGTTCTGCGGCGTCTCCGCCAGTTTTTTCGTCCCTCCAAATGCTAACTCTGTACAAGGGCTTTATCCGTCCTTGTATGGAGTGCTCTTTGCATGTTTGGGGGTATTCCACTCATACAGCTTTATCAGATAGGATGGAATCAAAAGCTTTTCGTCTCATCAACTCCCCTCCTCTGACCGACTTTCTTCAGCCTCTTTCTCACCACCGAAATGTTGCATCTCTTTCTATCTTTAATCATTATTTTCATGCTAACATCTCTATTGTTCTTGCTAATTGCTTTCTTCTTCCTCTCAACCCTAATCTGTCCAACCGTCTAATACATGAGTTAACAGTGTTCTCATTCATACCTTTCACTAGTAAACTCTGGAACTCCCTGCCTTCTTCTATATTTCCATCTTCCTACGACTTAACTTCTTATAAGAAAGAGGTGTCGAGACATTTGTCCCTGAATTTTGACTAATTCTTTTGATTCTTTTATGGAGACTACAAGTCAAGTGGGCCTTTTTTTTTTTTTTTTTCCAATATTCATGTTTTTGCCATTGGCAGTTCTCCCTCTTACATAAAAAAAAGCCTTCCTTGTGTCACCTGATTCGGTCCCAGAAATGGAGGGCAGTGTATTAAGAGATTAAGTATAGAACAATGAGTTAAATTTGAAACCTGTCCCACCCAAGCTCTCTCTCTCTCTCTCTCTCTCTCTCTCTCTCTCTCTCTCTCTCTCTCTCTCTACCTTTTTCCTCGAATTTTTACAGGTAAAGAATTAATCACTGTTACCTATTCGATTAGAGTTATAATCGATCACATTAACCTATCAAGCCATTTACTTTACCTTTTATATCTAAAGTTCAAACAACTTATATGGACCATCATACTTGTTGTAACCCCAACACATTACGACAGGACGTGATGGACCCCCTCCTCTCTCTCTTTGTTGTACCAATCGCTTAAGGATCTGCAACATCTCTCTCTCTCTCTCTCTCTCTCTCTCTCTCTCTCTCTCTCTCTCTCTTCCTTCTTCCTCTCTTTTCTTCAGTTTTTCCTCCTTCATCTTGTTCTTCCTCTGCTTTTTTCCTTGTCCTCCATGTTGTCTGTCTGCATGCCTCTGCGAGGCTGGGCCAGATAGGATCCCATAACCGTCGCGGGGCTGTGGTCACGTGACCATTCCAGGGCTGGGGTCACGTGACCAGCAAGGGCCGAGGTCCGGAGTATAAAAACCCTTCCTCTGGGGTGTCCCTTCAGACATCTTTTTTTTTTTTTTTTTTCAGACGGGAACCATTCCCGGAACTGAAGAGATGTCTTTCTTGCGCTGCGCAGCGGTTGCGGCCTCTCCCAAGCTCGGGGTGCGTCGCGCCCTGCTCAGCAGTGGGCGCCGCTGGTTCTTGGCAAGGGGGCGCCATGTGGTGCTTGGCAAGGGGGCGCCAGTGTTCACGTTCCCGTTTGATAGGGGGCGGAGGGCGGTGTCATGGTTGTGGCGAGGTGAGGTAACATGTGAGAGTAATATCCCACCGCACCCAGCAAGCTTCGGAGCGGGCCGGTAGTATCAACTCCGTTTTCTCTGGTATCGGTTTGAGTTCTGTACTAGTGACGATCCAACCCAAATATCGCACTTACTCTTTATCAAACTCAAATTTTGACCTTTTGAGCCTCACTACGTTCTCCCTCTCAATCTCTGCAATACTTTATCCAAATTTTCAATCGGTCTTTCTGTACTGGAACCTGTTACTAATAGATCGTCCAGGTCCGCCACACTATTGGGTATCCCTTCCAAAATTGTGTCAATTGTTGCCTGAATAATGTCCCCACTGTAAACCAAACCAAACGGCAATCTATTCATCCTTTACAAACCTCGATGTGTTGTTACTGTTGTTATGTCTTTTGACTCATCACTTAGTTCCATCTTTAAGTAAGCATCTTTTAAGTCCAACTTGGCAAGCTTGGTTCCTTTTATCCTCACAAACAACTCCTTCGGGGTGGGCAGGAAATATTTGACTACATCTAAATTGGTATTTACTGTAACCTTGTAGTCTGCTGCCAGCCTCACCTTGCCGTCTGCTTTGCGTACCACCCGGCGGGATCGCTGCTGTTGCTGATTTCCACTGGTTCAGCGATTCCTTCCTTGATCTACCTTTCCAGTTCTTGGTCCACGAGGTGATAGAAAGCATGCGGCACGGGACGAATTTTTCTGCTAACTAGCTCCTTCCTTGAGTCGCAGATGTGCTTTTATTGACATGTGTGCTAAAGTCTGAGAAAAAACCTCACTGTGTTTCTCCAGCATGTCGTTCAACTTACTATCCTTGCTTCTGGCATCCTCTGTGCGTGCTACTCCAATCCTGCCAATCATCTCCTGTTAAGACAGATAGCTATTCACGCCCCATGAGTGAGGGCTCTGCTCCCCTAATCACTGTAATCGGCAGTGTTTCCATTTGGTCATTACATTTCGCCTCCACATTCGCAATTCCACATCATCTGCAGCCTTTCCCCTTTGTAGGTGATTAGGCGCTTGTTTTATGCTTCCAATCTTGGCTTGTTGCGCAGCTTGCTCCACACCTCCTCACTGGTGACAGCGTTGCTCGCACCCATATCCACCGCAGCTCGTTGCCCTCCACTTGTTCATTCACCACCAGCGGCGGTGTCTTAATCCTTGTTTGCTCCTGTTCGGGAAGCTGTAAAATATCAAACAATTCTTCCTCCTCTTCTTGGCTACTTTCATGCTCGTTGGCATTGCCCAATTTATTAAATCTCCCTCGAGCTCTACACATGCGTCTAGTATGTCCTGTCTGATTGCATTTAAATAACTTTTGTTTCCTGAATGGGCAGTCAGTAGCTTTGTGGTAATTACTGTCGCACCTGGAGCACCATTCGTTTTCCCGAGCCTAGGGAAAAACCTCGCGTTTTGAACCTTGGCTCCTTTGCTATCCAACTGTCTCTTCCAGTTTTGTGGCGTCGTACGTGGCTGCTCCACCTTGTTTACATGCCTGTCGCGATTTCCTACGGCCAGCATCTTGGCCTTCGTGGACAACTCCAGCTTGCATGCTTTATCCCAAGTCAATTCGTCTCCTTCCTGTAGGAAATTCCATTGTATCCTTTCAATGTGCGGCACCCAGACGAACCTGTCTCGGAGATTTTCATTTAAATTGCCCCCAAAATAACATTTGGAGGCCTTCCTCTTCAGCTCTGCCATGTAATTGCTGATTGTCTGGTTTTCCCGTTGATTCTGGGAGCTGAATTTGAACCTCTCCACTGCCACTGAATCCTTAGTTGCATACTGCTGTGCAGCGAGGCTAAACAGTTCCTTCAGTGACTTATCTGCGGGTTTCTCAGGTGAACATAAGTTTTTCAGCAACTGATACACTACTGGTTCACTATCCGTCAGGAAAAGGGCTCGCTTCTTTTTGTCCTCCACGATGTTGTTGACCTCCAAGGACTGTCCAAACCTATCCATGTAGGCTTCAAAGTCCTCCCCTTCAATGTACTGCTCCACGGCTCCAGTTACTGCTGCCATGCTTACTACCTTGATCCCCACGACAACTTTCAGAATCTCATCCTCGTCCCTACTTGTGGGATCCGTAGCAACAGACCAGGTTGAAGTGGGATTGTAGTGCATTCTACTCCCAAGCCAGTACAGTCTAAGCCCTACTTGCTCCGTGGTACATGGTATATGCTGCCATTTGGTGGTCGTGTACTGATTTAGTGCACTACTCGTTGACTAGCTAGTCAACTACACTACAACCACCACCACCATTCCCATCACCAGCTGGCTTGACGGTATGTATGGTGGCCTGGGTTGGATAAGGAGCTAGAAAAGTTAACAAGAAGTTGCATCAGGTGTACAGTGAAACGAGCGTCCCCACCACAGTTTGCAGTGCAGCACTGGGAACGCACCCGCGCACTCTGGCAAAGAGTGCATGCCGACTTTGCGGGAACCATGCTACTCGTAATGGTAGACAGTTTCTCCACATGGATAGAGGCAATCCCACTGAAGTCAACAACGGCAGGCAGGATTATACATAAGTTAAGTGTCGTATTTAGCAGGTTTGGATTGCCTCAGCTGCTATGTACAGACAACGGTCCACAGTTCACGTCGGAGGAGATGGCAAGTTTAACCACACGGCTTGGGATTCGCCACATCAGAATGGTACATTATTATCCCTTTAGTAACGGACTAGCAGAGAGAGCAGTAAGAACGGTGAAAGGAGTGAAAGCAACAAGGGGTGAGGGCAAAGCGGTAGAAGGGAGTGTACTAAAATTTGTGCTTAACTACCATTCTACACCACAGGGCACAACAGGCAAGACACCGGCAGAAATGTTTCTGGGCAGGAATTTACGCTCGTATCTTGATCTACTACCGGACGGCAGCACCAGGGTGGCAAGCAAATAAGAACAGCTAATGGCAGGGAAGACTGTTCTGAGACTCCAGACAGGTAATGGGGTCTGGGTCAGGAGTTACACACGGCTAAAGTGGAAAAGAGGGAAGATCGTAACGCAAACAGGACCACTATCCTACAAGGTATACGCTGGGGGCAACGCACTTTGGTCACGGCAACCAGACCAATTAGTTCTGGTAAACAGTGCTTGGACCACCAATGTTCCGGATAATTTATCTCCCTCGAAGCAGTAGGAACGCCAACACTTCGCCAACCAGACGTGAGGACTCCAACAAAGACAGGACACACGGGGAGCCAGGACCTGGTAATGAAGAGGTGGTCGAGAGAGTGTAAGCGGGACCAGCAACGGGAGATGGAACACCGAAATGCCAACGAGTGGGAAAGTAGACAAGCCGCAAGATGTCCACTGTCCCGGGAGAAGTGCGCCTTGGAGGACAGGTATCAACAGAGGGTGGACTGCCGACAGGGACAGGACAGCAATCCGAAGGTGAAGGACCACTCGAGATGAGAAGGCGATCGACGAGGCGAAGGAAGAAACCAGACAGATATCAGGCATCCATTTAATGAAAAATTTAGGTTAGATGACTAGGCTGGAGGAGTATGTCATGTGTCACGGGTTAGAATTTGGAGGGTGGTGAGGTGTAGTGTAGTTGACTAGGTAATGAACGATTAGTTGACCTCCTCCTATTGTTCATAGTCCTCCTCCTCTTCCTCCTCACAAATTACAGTGTAACCTCAACCAACTAGCATGCTGGGCAGAAAATAGCAGATGAAATTCAATACAGAAAAGTGCAAAGTCCTCCACATCGGGAATAACAATGTTGAAGCAAATTATGAGATGAATAATGTGCCTCTGGCAAGTACTGAAAGTGAAAATGATCTTGGTGTTGTGGTGTCCAAAGATCTCTGAAGCCGAGTCAACACTGTACAGGAACAGTGAAGACGGCAAACAAATTAGTAGGGTTCATTGGAAGAAGCTTTCAATTTAAATTTGAACAGGTTATGCTTGCTGTATATAACTCACTGGTACGTGCTCAGCTTGAATACTGTGTACAGTTCTGGTCACCATATTACAGAAAAGACATTGAAAAACTGGAAAAGATACAGCGTAGAGTTACTTAAATAGTTCCAAGATTGAGAAATAAGCCGCATGATAAACGACTGGAAGCATCAAATCTATTCAATGTTGTACCTTATTGGTCACTTTATAATATTACCTTGCTACCGATATAATGTATTAGTTTGATGCATTTGTGCGTAATAAATTAACTCAATCAAACAAAAATTAAACAAACCTTAACGAGGCACAGGATAAGAGGAGACCTAATTGAAGTTTCTGAAAAAAATAGATAACAATCTTGACGCTAATAAGTATTTTGTCACTGATTATTCAGCATGGCCATTGAAAAAAGCAGTTTTGATCTTATCATATAAAATAGTTTTCTCTCTCTCTCTCTCTCTCTCTCTCTCTCTCTCTCCACAATGTCATCGTTTCTCAAAATTCATAGTTTTCTCTCTCTCTCTCTCTCTCTCTCTCTCTCTCTCTCTCTCTCTCTCTCTCTCTCTCTCTCTCTCTCTCTCTCTCTCTCTCTCTCTCTCTCTCTCTCTCTCTCTCTCTCTCTCTCTCTCTCTCTCTCTCTCTCTCTCTCTCTCTCTCTCTCAAACACACACACACACACACACACACACACACGGCCCGGTAGCTCAGTGGTTAGAGCGCTGGCTTCACAAGCCAGATGACCGGGGTTCGATTCCCCGGCCGGATGGAGATATTTGGGTGTGTCTCCTTTCACGTGTAGCCCCTGTTCACCTAGCAGTGAGTAGGTACGGGATGTAAATCGAGGAGTTGTGACCTTGTTGTCCCGGTGTGTGGTGTGTGCCTGGTCTCAGACCTATCCCAAGATCGGAAATAATGAGCTCTGAGCTCGTTCCGTAGGGTAACGTCTGGCTGTCTCGTCAGAGACTGCAGCAGATCAAACAGTGAATTACACACACACACACACACACACACACACATTTCTTTGGATATGTAAGTACAGTGGCTCACTGAGCGAGAATGAACAAAGGTGCTCAGTAAGTTTGGGGACGAAATGTCTTGAGTCTCAACTGTTTTGAGGAACTGTCTTGATGATCACCTGTCTAGAGTATCAATAATGACTTGTGGACCAGATGACCTGAGTACCAATCGATTAGGGATCAACTGACTGTAAACAACAAGAGCTTTGTTAGTGCAAAAAGCCACCAAGAGTGTGTGAATGTATATCACACGAGAGAACAGAGGAGCATCGCCCTCACTCGTGGATGAAAATTAATACCTTCAGAGGAGAAGGAAAACACTAAACACATCCCGCGTGCAAAAAAAAAAAAAAAAAAATCAAATGACTGGAATACTTAGTTGCAAAGAAAGTTCCCGTATGTTTTCCTTCAATATTGGCAAGTTTTCCACGCCAGCCCCTGAGGAAATCACTATTACCGCTGATGAAACCGTAACTCGATTAAAAACTGGGAGAAATCTGTTCTAATTGGCGGAGAGAAACACCGCTCGGGTAAGAGTGATCGCCAGGTGGAGCAGTTCATGCATTGAAACGAGGGAGGCGTGATCGAAGAGGCAGTCACTTGAAAAAATGGTTCTGCACAGGAGTCATCGGCCCTACCACCTCCACCACCATCACCACCATCCCGGTGGAGATGATGATGCTGCAGCCGTCGCCGCAGTGTCGAACGGTGATCCACTTCCACAGGAGAAGGCTGCGGAACTAATGGATAGGATTGATCTGCACGAAATCCATCAAAAATCCATCAGAAGTTCTCCTGTAAAATTGCTACGTACTGGGAAAAATCTTTAGCGGTGCTGCAGCTTTCAGGGAATATTGCAAAAGGGTCTCCGTGTTGCTTTCGGTTGACGTATTCCTTTGAACAAAACATGTCGCAGTTTTCCCTTCTTGAGTTCCGACCTCAAAAGGGCTTGTTGCAAAGCACGAGTTTTATTCACGGTTTACTTGTGCGTAGGAATTGCTGTGGTTGTATGAGAGACGGAAAAAGTAACCACTATGAAAAAAAATATACTGTAAGAAAATCGCTCTCTCTCTTACACACATACACGCATCACCACAAGCCAACACACACACACACACACACACACACACACTTATTCCAATTTCTTTTGTTTCACGATTCCACTGTTCGGTGACGTCTGCTAGTGGCGTTACGCAGTCAGCACCTCCACCACTAGGATTCCTCACGTTCTGAAGGGCACTTGAAGACATCTGAGAAATGTTAACTGTTGTAGCCGCCTCCTCTTACTTAAGAACGGAGGGCGCGGCTACGAGTATGAGCACCACAGCAAAGAGTATTTAAGCTTGATCTTGAGTATTATAACTTTCAGAATTGCTTCGATTATTACTCAATTTATTCACATCAGTACAGAGAGTCAGTGAGTGGAGCGTAAAGCATTTTTTTTTTTTTTTTATGCAGGAGGGAAGCCAGCCAAGGGCAACAAAATATATAAAAAAAAGGCCCACTTGAAATGCTGGTTCCCTTAAAGAATAGTGAAAAATAGTATAGTTAGTGATCGTTTTTGTTTTTTTAATTTACTTTATTCATCAGATGTATAGAATATGGAATTGTTTGGTGCTTGTATTCTCTTTATTCACGTCAGTACAGGATCTCCGTGAGTTGAGCAGATGGAACGGTTTGTATTTGCCTTCTTTTCTTCGTGGCCAGATCACGTATCACTCAGCTAAGTAAGTTTATTCTCTCGCCACTTACACTTCTAAGCCATGCACTATATATATACCCACGCCGCGACCACTCCATAAATACTGTCAACAAACTACTTAAACTCCACTCTGAAGCTATCATACACTTATCCACATCTACTCCCAAACCACTCACATCCACTCCAAAGATTCTACCCTAAATTTATCCAAGCCATCATTTACCTCTTATTCACATCCACCACTATCCATACTTTATCTATACCCACTCCAAAACCTACAATCCACACCTTATCATCACGAAGCACCACATCCATACTCATTCGCGCACCACTGTCTACACATTCACAGCCACTCCCACTCGACCACCTGCATCCTCACTCACACACTGGCATCTCTCACCTGGCCCACACCTGTCCTCAATCCCTCCCGCTTACAGTTGCCAGCCACGCTTCATCCGACAAACGGTGCACGCCTTCCCTTCTCTTTCTCCCTCTCTCCCTCCCTACCTGGCCCTAGTATATATTTTTTTAAGCTTAAGCTACGACGCAGATGTTGTAATCTTGCTTTAATTACAAGCTCACAATTTTTTCCTAAGCTAATTACTATTTCCATTCAGTAGAGCAAAATGATGTCTTCATAAATGTTCGGGAAAGGCTCTGCGTAACGCGCAATTTCATTTGACAAGATAAAATGATTATATACCGTATTGTAATTCATCCCTGTATCCGTGGGAGGCTATGAATGCCTTCTCTACACTTGAGTGGCGCTAAAATTAATACACATTATTCGGTTCATATTGAAATAGCAGGAGAAAATAATTACACATGTATGTACGATCATATTTTGAGGGTAAAGTATGCAGATTAAGGACGAGTATTTCATTATTAATTCTGCTAGTGTAATAATATTCAGATACAGGAAGCTTCGGTGCCTCGGGGAGACAGTCAGGCGCTGCCGTCCAATCAGTGCCGCTCTGTGCCGCCGATGTCGATGACGCCCGGCACAGGTCCTGATAACACTTCATTTTTCTTTCTCAGCCTCGCCAGTCACACGCTAGCCTGCTGTGGTAAGTCCGTGTGGTAAGGCGCTCCGTGTTATCTCAATCTGCTCAGCATCACCTTGGCTGCTTGGCCACATTCCTCAATATTCAAACCACACCACATACATACAGACAGCTAATAAGTTGTTGGTAACCATTTCGGAAGAGAGTGGTATTCCTTTAATGATGAGTGGTGGTGGTGGTGGTGGTGGTGTGTGTGTATGTGTGTGTAATTCACCTCGGTGCCTGCTGGTCACCCAACCAGTCTTCCCCATTACGGAGCGAGCTCAGAGCTCATAGACCGATCTTCGGGTAGGACTGAGACCACATCAACACACAACACACACCGGGAAAGCGAGGCCACAACCCCTCGAGTTACTTCCCGTACCTGTTTACTGCTAGGTGAACAGGGGCCACACACTAAGAGGCTTGCCCATTTGCCTCGCCGCTTACCGGGACTCGAACCCGGCCCTCTCGATTGTGAGTCGAGCGTGCTAACCACTACACTACGCGGTGTATGTGTGTGTGTGTGTGTGTGTGTGTGTGTGTGTGTGTGTGTGTGTGTGTGTGTGTGTGTGTGTGTGTGTGTGTGTGTGTGTGTGTGTGTGTGTGTGTGTGTGTGTGTGTGTGTGTGTGTGTGTGTGTGTTCGGAGAGGAAAGGAAGCAAAAGAGAGAGAAAAAAATCAGAGTAACAGAACGACTGGTAAAAGTGAGAATCAGTGAGGGAGAGAGAGAGAGAGAGAGAGAGAGAGAGAGAGAGAGAGAGAGAGAGAGAGAGAGAGAGAGAGAGAGAGAGAGAGAGAGAGAGAGAGAGAGAGAGAGAGAGAGAGAGAGAGAGAGAGATAATAATGATAACAATAGAAGTGCTACTTGTAATATTACGGTGGCATGAAGGAAGAGGAAGAAAGTAATTTACCGTCGAGTTTCTCATGAATATCCTCAGTTCATAGATACATAGTCCATAGAAACTTTCCTAAGCTCGTACAATGTAACAGAAAAATCATTCACTGAGTGTGTCACCAGCATCTTCTTTATTTACAGTTGCAATGTTTCTTCTTCTAATACAAAGCCAATACAAAATTTAGAGGCAGCTGTAGAACATAAGCAATGTCCGGGTGTGGTCTGGTATTAAGGAACCGTGTATCAAGTAACAGTGACAGGGTTATGGAGGATAAACGTCGTTCTTTAGGTGTTTCAGCCCCCCGGCAGCAAAGTGCATTGAATGTGGCTGGCTTGTATCATTGAGAAGCGAGCAACATCCATCTTACCTTGACGCTCAGCTGCCTCTTTGCCACGGTGCTCAGGGTCACTACATTGCACAGTCGTCACAGTTACACCAAGTTACAGTGTCAGGTTTTAATTTAAGTAATCATTCTCTTGTATGCAACGGTGGCAGTAGGACTTGTATTATTAAGAAATGTTATCTATTACACTTAGAAATATGGACTCACAGACAGGTAGACAGAGAGACAGATAGATAAATAGATAGATAGATGAATATGTAGATAGATAGATAAAAAGTTCCCAGACGATCACCACAAAAAGTAGTGATCTTAGATGCTTCAGTTACTGAAGAAATAATAAAACAGCAACACATAACAGATCATCAAAATATAGAAGAAAGCAATAAAAAAAAGATAGGCATTAAAGTCTATCCAGTAGGCAACGTATGCACTTAACCTTTACCACTGAACCACTATTATTAACCTTGAATTTGTAAGGGTATCGATTGCCTGGCCAGAAGTATCACCTTCATAAGGCTCCCTAAATCTTCATCATGCTCCTTGGTTCGCGCGCCACGCCACCTTTCTGGCCAGACAGCGAGTAAGTGGAGCGAATTAGATAAATAACCTTAGCGAAGACTATTTGTATACCTGCCTGCCATGTACCAAGAAACCGCCTAACCTGTTCCTCCCCCCAAGCACCGTTATCTCACCACTTCATTGCAGCAAAGTACGGTACTACGAGTACTACTATCTCCGCACTACTGCTGAAAGACTACCTCAGGAGAAATTGCATACGGGTACATCACTACTTCGTTGCAATTGAGTACGGTACTGCCACCACCACTACCTCCTCTACGATATTGCGTCACTAGAAATTGTAGAGAGATGTTGGCTTCAGACTGCGCCTCATAGTAATGTATCACAGCTCTACTTGTCAGAAAGGTGGCGTGGCGAGCGAACCAAGGAGCATGATGAAGATTTAGGGAGCCTTATGAAGGTGATATTTCTGGCCAGGCAATCGATACTCTTACAAATTCAAGGTTAATGATAGTGGTTCAGTGGTAAAGGTTAAGTGCATACGTTGCCTACTGGATAGACTTTAATGCCTATCTTTTTTTTATTGCTTTCTTCTATATTTTAATGAAGAAGAAGAAACATTGCAACTGTAAATAAAGAAGATGCTGGTGACACACTCAGTGAATGATTTTTCTGTTACATTGTACGAGCTTAGGAAAGTTTCTATGGACTATGTATCTATGAACTGAGGATATTCATGAGAAACTCGACGGCAAATGACTTTCTTCCTCTTCATTCATGCCACCGTAATATTACAAGTAGCACTTCTATTGTTATTATTATCTCTCTCTCTCTCTCTCTCTCTCTCTCTCTCTCTCTCTCTCTCTCTCTCTCTCTCTCTCTCTCTCTCTCTCTCTCTCTCTCTCTCTCTCTCTCTCTCTCTCTCTCTCTCTGTCTCTCTATCCCTCACTAATTCTCACTTTTACCAGTCATTCTGTTACTCTGATTTTTCTCTCTCTTTGCTTCCTTTCCTCTCCGAACACACACACACACACACACACACACACACACACACACACACACACACACACACACACACACACACACACACACACACACACACACACACACACACACAAATGGGCAAGCCTCTTAGTGTGTGGCCCCTGTTCACCTAATAGTAAATAGGTACGGGAAGTAACTCGAGGGGTTGTGGCCTCGCTTTCCCGGTGTGTGTTGTGCGTTGATGTGGTCTCAGTCCTACCCGAAGATCGGTCTATGAGCTCTGAGCTCGCTCCGTAATCGGGAAGACTGGCTGGGTGACCAGCAGGCGACCGAGGAGGTGAATTACACACACCCACACACACACACACACACACACACACACACACACACACACTCTCTCTCTCTCTCTCTCTCTCTATCTATCTATCTATTTATCTATCTATCTATGTATCAATTTATCTTTCTGTCTATCTATCTTAACATTCGATAGAAAATGACTACCATTGCAAGGTAATGATTCAGTACAAAATACAAGAGAGAGAGAGAGAGAGAGAGAGAGAGAGAGAGAGAGAGAGAGAGAGAGAGAGAGAGAGAGAGAGAGAGAGAGAGAGAGAGAGAGAGAGAGAGAGAGAGAGAGAGAGAGAGAGAGAGAGAGAGAGAGAGAGAGAGAGAGAGAGAGAGAGAGCCATGAATGCCATCAATCACGCCTCGTCACCATAAACTAGACAGAAGCAATCTCACTCGATTCTCAAATAAAAGAAAAAAGGAAAAAAATATACATACATACATACATATATATATATATATATAACTGGTCACTGGATAGCGGAACATTCCCGTTGGATCTGAGTGGCGGGGAGGGAGGAAGGCTAAATGGTGCACAGGGAGACGAATCACGCAAAATCGTATCAACGTGTCGTAAATTTTAATCGGTAGAACAAACAGAGTAACATAATCGTTTGCCTATCTACTTCTTTTTAATTCTTTTGACCAGATGCAATAGAATGTGTGAGCAGAATTTCTCGAACCGAGCCAGTGATTGTTTGGACGTGTATATATATTTGTTATTTTGAGTATACCAGTAAAGACAATATTCTGAAATAGTTCTGCGCCGCATCTCCATTACTTTCAAAAGGTTCTAGTTGAAGTTACACGGGTTGTTATAAATATTTCCATTGTTTTAGTGGCAAACTAACATGAATTCCCTAATACTAGCTGACGAAACACTCAGGAGAAACACGGTAATCATTTATGGTCTTTAAAAAAATATAACCGTGGCGGGTGAGGAAAGTGTTTCAGAATAGAGACCTTAGTAAGTCTCTCACGATCTTAACTTCTTCATTACCGGGACACATTTTTACCTTGAGATTTGTTTACGATTAGACCACTTTATTGACATTAGGAAGAGTCTATAGAGGTCAGAAGATTAATGGCCATAGTCTTCACTATTTTAATCCCCAACATGAGTTTCTGAAGTTGTATAAAATCACCAAATAGTAAACAGAATGAATGTGGAAACGCATCAGAAGGGGTTAAGCTTCACATAACGAATCAGCCAGACATTTTTAACGCTAACTGCATCTCTCGAGACTGGAAAACAAGGCGTAAAGCGGATCTTGCTGTTTTTACTATAAACATAACAGAGAATGCTTGGTTTGTGTGTCTGTATTTCCAAGCCAATGCGGATGAATTTGCACGTGAAATCAGTGAAATTCAAAAAGGAATGGGCGAGAAACGATGTGATGTAATAAGGAAACGACACACACACACACACACACACACACACACACACAAAAAAAAAAAAAAAAAAATGCCCCCTTCTACAATACATAAATACATACATACATGCCAAAATATCCTCAAACATTATCTGTCGACCCAAAACAGCACACGAATCACCTTATGTATGTGCATCAATTAGCCTTCCGTGGTCTCTTTAATGCCTTATGTTACTGCACTGTTACTCGTTTTATGTGAGCAACGCAGCGTCTGTTATTTTCCCGCCAATATTCCCGCCAACAGAGAGATGCTACATATGAGTCGCTGGTATGGCATAATGGACACGGAAGGGAAAATATATGTATTGTTTGTGTGTTAAGCTGCCAGACCATCAACCTCTTCTCTCTCTCTCTCTCTCTCTCTCTCTCTCTCTCTCTCTCTCTCTCTCTCTCTCTCTCTCTCTCTCTCTCTCTCTCACCTCTACATACATACATTAACCAAGATGAATGCATTGCTCTTCGTCTCGTGCGTTACATTCTTCTACAGGGCTGCGTGTGCTCCCCCTTCCCTGGCGGGTCAGGTTACCGGTAAGCCTGTCATTTATCTTCTTTCCGGCCCGGTGGAAGGCAAGGCGGAGGGAAGAAGGGAAGGGAAGGGCTGGGAGGAATATAAAGGATAAAGGCGCAGGGAGAGTGAAAGGGAAAAGTTATGAAACATGGGAAGTAAGAGACAAACGTTGAGAAAAGTTGGAGTGGAAGAGGAAAGTTACTAGTAGTATACAGAGAGAGAGAGAGAGAGAGAGAGAGAGAGAGAGAGAGAGAGAGAGAGAGAGAGAGAGAGAGAGAGAGAGAGAGAGAGAGAGAGAGAGAGAGAGAGAGAGAGAGAGAGAGAGAGAGAGAGAGAGAGAGAGAGAGAGAGAGAGAGAGAGAGAGAGAGAGAGAATTTTATTCTATTCATTTTAAAACTTTGAAACATATTACCCACCCTTTGTTTTCTCCTTTGCTTGTCTCACGGTGACGTCTCTGCAGTGGAATAATTCACTCACGTCTGTAATGAGGCCGCCTGAAGCAACAAAACCATGATTTAATAACAACAATATGATGACCATGATAGTTTCTTTTCATTCAATTAATTTACTCATTTACTCAAAAACACGATAACAATGAGGATGGTGCAAATGTAACTTTACACACACACACACACACACACACACACACACACACACACACACACACACACACACACACACACACACACACACACACACACACACAAGAACTGTATGTCTGCGTTATTAGACATTGTGAAAGAAACATTTAATTTCTCATCATCTGGTTACCTAATCTTTTACAGGACAGTTGTATAATTTCTTCTTTCTGTTGTCTTATCTCTCCGGAGAATAGTAGTGAGTGAATGTTAATAGGTCACCGCCGTGCAAAATTCTTTTTGACGCTGGGATGGATATTAGTAGCAGGAGAGTAGTATTTCAATAAATGCTTAAGTGATGATGAGAAAATACTGTTTTCCACGCATCTTCACAATCCACCAAGCAACCATGGTCTGAACACCCCACCGCTGCAATCCCCACTATCAGGTTTACACGAGTTTTGAAACATATTCGCCATTTTAGTGTCGAGAAGTAAAGCTTTAATATGCGAGCTGACCCCGTTTATCTAATCCAGACAGGCTGTAGGAGCTCGTGCCACATCATATCACCAGCCTTCTCATATATTACATTCGGATTGACTTAGGAATTTCACACAAAAAGGCAGAATTTTATGAAATGACTGCAATTCTATTTGATACATAATTAAATGCTAATCCTTTTTCTTCTGTAGCTTTGGTGTATTTTTCCTTTCGTCACATCCTCTCTAATCGTATCCACAGGAGGGGAAAAATTACTAGTTCATTTATGCATCTCCTCTTGTAAAGTTCAGACAGTGTTGGTATAATCTGCTGCTCGACCAGTGAGACATGTAATTCCAGCCTGTACTCCACTTCCCTTCACGTGGTTGCCTCTATTGATGTTTCGGACTATCTTCGCTCTTCGCTACCTGCATGTGGGAAGTATTTCTAACAGAAGTATTTTTATACCATGCAACAAGTGGATATATTCATGTAGCGCATAGAAATAAATATATATAGTGAAAGATACATATATCACTGTAAATAATTCGCAAATAGGGTAACTGTAATAATTCTCTATGCCTTGCAACACACAACACAACACAATACAACACAACACAACACATTTTTTCTTTTTTTTTTCAGGAGAGATATGGCAATGATTTAATGAAAGATATCGATTCTAATAATCCTGGGCATAATATTTTCATTACTCTGAAATGTCCAACGACCTTCTTTCATGTTATGTTTTCAGGGAACTCGACAAAGAACAGTTTACACACGAAATTTATTTACTCTGGCGTTTTGAATGAAGATCAGGTCAACACAACCTTATCACAATTGCAATGAAGTAAAGTAAACATTTTGAACAATTCCACAACTTTGACATCAATAGCTCGCGGCAACTCACGTGGGACAAACAAAATTCTTACTGCACGACAAGCGGGTAAATGTTTCCGAAACAACAAACGGCCGGGGATCATATCAGTGTTTTTCCAACTTCCGGATGAATGCATCGGAACTCACGCACGAGAGTATGATGTGTGTGTGTGTGTGTGTGTGTGTGTGTGTGTGTGTGTGTGTGTGTGTGTGTGTGTGTGTGTGTGTGTGTGTGTGTGTGTGTGTGTGTGTGCGTGTGGAGAAAACTGAAGATATGAATTTGTGAAGGAAAAATTATTAGTTTTCTTTTTTTTCCTACACCACCTGAGATATTATTGAGGCTAATAACACAATATGAGCTCACAAATTCTTAAATCTACCTCATAAAACAAATATTATTACCTTTGCCTCAGTATCTCTCATATACATTCCGTCAAATGTGCTGCCTAGGAGACACACCTGTAAGACGCGTATAGGTGAGCTTGGACTCATTAATAATAGGGTTCATCTGATAAATGCAAAAAAATAAGTAACAAAACACTTCCCCAATTTAAATGAAACCTTTTGCTTTTAAAGACATTTTGTTACCCTTGACCAGTATCCCGCTTATATATAAAAATAAACCTTTAATCTTCATGCCTCCACAGCGTCCCCTCTCACAGCTCAGAGTATCTCGCCTCCGCTTATAAAGGAAGGAGTAAAGGCGTTAGGAATGCGAAGGTGAAATTGTCCTAAAACACATTTCCATTAAACTTTCCTCTCTATTTCTCTCTCTCTCTCTCTCTCTCTCTCTCTCTCTCTCTCTCTCTCTCTCTCTCTCTCTCTCTCTCTCTCTCTCTCGCTCTCTCTCCTTGTTTCTTTAACGGGCTAGTGTTCGTCTCCATGACAACCCCGCCAGAGAAAAGCGGAAAAGGAAAACACAGAGAGGAGAAAATTATCCACAAAATCCTTCTCCAATAGCTCGCTGATAAAAT
>NC_059295.1:35160538-35168038 GCF_017591435.1 Portunus trituberculatus
CTTTTGAAAACCGTGTTGATCATCTCTGTAATCTTTGAAAACAGTCGTGGTGAGAGAACAAAGCATTTCTGAATACGGCGGCTTTGTCTTGGCTCAGACTGGCTTGCCCGGCTCTCCTCCCTCCCTTAGCCAGACATCAGCGGCAATGGACTTGCATGTAATCGTCAACCGCACACAGCATTTGTTCCACTCAAGGCGACTGACCTTCACATTACGAGCACAGGTGGGGTCAGGCACAGTCATTGAGCACTTGCGGCCTCTGCTTGGGAGTGGCTAGGGGAGCTTCATGATTTTTGTGATTATAATAAGCATTACGTTGGGAAATAGCCTTCCACACTACTGTGCAATTTGCCAGGCTAATTTTGACTTTTTTCATGGTACGTAATTTCACCCGATGAATACAACTCAATATACTTAAGAGTAATTGCATGTAGAGAGATTGTTATTGTTATTGTACTTGTTAACGATAATGGCAATAATGAAAAAAAATAATATCAATAATAATAAAAAAAATAATTATGATAACGATAATGACAACAATAAGAAAAACAATAATGATAATAATAATAATGAAAACAATAATATAATAATAACAATAATAATAATAATAATAATAATAATAATAATAATAACAATGATAATAACGGTAATAATAATGATAATAATAATAATGATAATAATAATAATAATAATAATAATAATAATAATAATAATAATAACTATAATAATAATAATAATAATAATAATAATAATGATAATGATCACAATAACATTAACGATAACGATAATGATAATGATAATTATAATATTGATGATGATAATAATAACAATACTAATAACAATAATGATAAGATCATTGATAACAACAACAACAACAACAACAATCGCAATGATAATAATAATGATAATAACCATAATAATAATAATAATAGTAATAATAATAATAATAATAATAATAATAATAATAATAATAATAATAATAATAATAACAATGATGATAATAATAAAAAATAATAATAATAATAATAATAATAATAATAATAATAATAATAATAATAATAATAATAATAATAATAATAATGATAACAAGAAATTTATGATGAAAGGCCAATTTTACAAGTGAACTGGCTCATAAAAGTTTATGAAGTGATGCATAGTTTGACAAATTTCAGCATCATATTTATGTGAAATCAATACAGGTATGTATCTGTGTACCAAACCATCCTGCACGCTGCTTGGTGGTCACCCTTTTGTGGGAGCTCATGCTGGCGATCAACAAACACATACTTAAGACTTATTCATAATCTGTAAACGAGTAGGACGTAAAAGAAGTAACCTCACATAGAATGAGGTGGAATTTCAATGTAATCAGACTTCTAGCAAGAGGGCAAAGTGATGCTGTGCTGGTGCTTGTGCCGGACGTGAACGGCTGGCGTGGCGGGGAGTGAGCACCAGGCAAAACTTTACGAAGGAAAAAAGAACAGAGCCTTCATCACGGTCATAATCTAATTTCTGCATATTTTTTTCACTACAAGTGAAAAGAACAACGTGTACAACAGATCTGACGTAAACGAAAGGAAAAAAGAAAAATGAAGTAGATTTTTTTCTTTTGAAATATCTTTGGACAACTCGTAAATAATTTTAGGTCAAAAAATTTATATAGACAGCAGCAAATTACAATTATCATCAGTCTGACATAAAAAAAAAAGTATATATATATATATATATATATATATATATATATATATATATATATATATATATATATATATATATATATATATACTTTACCTGAGTGATGGAATTGTTTTTAAGAGTGAAGTTCCAGGTAACGACAAAAACGGTATCAATAGGAACAAAATAACAATTACTTTCAGTCTAACATTGCAAAACGATATGTACCCCACCAAAGCGATGGAACTGTTACTCAGAGATAACTTCGAGGCAGCGACAAATACTGCAGTTCTTCTCACGCACTCCCACTTTTCCATTAATTGTAGAAACAAACAATACTAATCTGGCGGCGCCTACACATGTATGTCTTCTTAAGAAGAGCTCACGGCCCTCCCGGCCCCGCCCCTCCCGCACTCACCTTCGCCTTATTTTAGGAGAGAAAGTTTAGATAAAAATACACCGTTCGCTCCAGTATGTAATAAAAATGCAAAATTCTGCGAGTCCCGTGTATAAAGGGTAAAATACATGTCCAACTGGAAAAACCGGAACTGGTGGTGTTAGTCGGCGGGGCACTTTGCTGGCCCTCGCTGGGGCCGCCCTCCGCCCTGCTGGGCCACGCCAAATAGCCCCACTGATCGAAAAACCGGCCACCGTCACGTTCACTTATATCTATCTATCTATCTATCCTCGCGCGCGCGCGTTTTTTTTTATTTTTTTTTTATTTGTGTGTGTGTGTTGTGTGTGTATGTGTGTTTCACTGTTTGATCTGCTGCAGTCTCTGACGAGACAGCCAGACGTTACCCTACGGAACGAGCTCAGAGCTCATTATTTCCGATCTTCGGATAGGCCTGAGACCAGGCACACACCACACACCGGGACAACAATGTCACAACTCCTCGATTTACATCCCGTACCTACTCACTGCTAGGTGAACAGGGGCTACACGTGAAAGGAGACACACCCAAATATCTCCATCCGGCCGGGGAATCGAAACCCGGTCCTCTGGCTTGTGAAACCAGCGCTCTAACCACTGAGCTACCGGGCGCGCGCGTGTGTGTGTGTGTGTGTGTGTGTGTGTGTGTGTGTGTGTGTGTGTGTGTGTGTGTAATTCACCTCGGTCATCTGCTGGTCGCCCAGCCAGTCTTCCCGATTACGGAGCGACCTCAGGACTCATAGACCGATCTTCTGGTAGGACTGACACCACAACACACTCCACACACCGGGAAAGCGAGGCCACAACCCCTCGAGTTACATCCCGTACCTATTTACTGCTAGGTGAACAGGGGCCACACATTAAGAGGCTTGCCCAGTTGCCTCGAACCCGGCCCTCTCGATTGTGAGTCGAGCGTGCTAACCACTATACTACGCGGTGTGTGTGTGTGTGTGTGTGTGTGTGTGTGTGTGTGTGTGTGTGTGTGTGTGTGTGTGTGTGTGTGTGTGTGTGTGTGTGTGTGTGTGTGTGTGTGTGTGTGTGTGTGTGTGTGTGTGAGTGGAGAATCCAGTTCACCAGAAAGTCAAGAAAGGCTTCAAGACTATAACCGTAAGAAACCATCACTGGTGTCTTCGTCGGTGGCTACCAGGTATGAATCAACGCTCCAGAGCGTCTTTCCCGCTGCAGAACATGTGTATGTCAGATGGCTTCTTGCAGCTTTTTTTATGTTCTTAAGTTTTTAACACGAGGGGAATATTTATGCTAAGTATACCTGAAGACAATTAGTAGAATGTGCGCTCCACATGATACACATAACATTCCTTGAAGAACAGAGAAAAAAAAAAAAAAAAAAAGAGCCAGAAGAATTGTTCTAAAATTTACAAAGAAGATACACACTAGGCACGAGAGATCAAAGGTGTGGCATGGCCGGGAGGGGACTTTCTAAAGGGATTATTCTGATGGCACTGGATGCTACCTGCTAATAGAGGCTACGAGTTCTCTCCCAGACATCAACGGTGTCACTGCCTCACGTGACCTTCTTGTTACCTGATTACATAACCTTCTCTGCCTCTTCACTTCCCTACCGAGAAGGAAACTAAAGAGGCAAGTGGAGAGCAAGTGGCAGGATAATCTGGCGGCCTCGTATCCCACACTCTCTTCACCTTCACGTTGTGCAATATTATATCCCTGGCCAGAGGCCGAGGTTCTCTCCAGGCTCCCGATGCGGCCCACCGCACGAGTCATTCAGCTGGATAGGACGAGTGTCGTCCAGAACTCGTTAGCGTGGAAGAGAATGAATCTCAGGAGACGGAAGGCTACGACCACTTGCAGGCAACCGATACAGGGTGGTAGCTTTATTTTTGTACGCTCACCCTTTATGGAGAGACACAAGAGACATTATTTTTGTATAATTAAAAGTAATTTTACATGCAATGATTTATTTTCTCCAATTTATTCCTTATTCTCCTTTTTCGCTGTAGAATCCCAACCACAACTCTATTGTTCCGTTAATTGAAGATCTGTGTTTTCAGGAACTGTAATGTAGCCTCGATAATCAACACTCTTATGAACGTTTTCTTTCAGAATATTTTCACCTCTTCTCTAACATTTTGGTCAATGTGCGCAAGAAAAACACAAAACAGTTGCTCCCCTCTAAAAAGATGAACCATTAACAGCAGGGAGACGAAATAAGCCTTTCCGCGCACCACACAGCCAACGAGGAGGGGTCGGCATAATTAGACCTGTTCTTTTCGGAACTCGCCGCCCAAGGGAAAGACTCATTCCACGGACACACATTTCTCAAAGAATTTTCGACCGTCGTGGTGGTGGTGGTCGTGTGTAATTCACCTCGGTCGCCTGCTGGTCACCCAGCCAGTCTTCCCCATTACGGAGCGAGCTCAGAGCTCATAGACCGATCTTCGGGTAAGACTGAGACCACATCTCACACAAAGCGAGGCCATAACCCCTCAAGTTACATCCCGTACCTATTTACTGCTAGGTGAATAGGGGCCATACATTAAGAGGTTTGCCCATTTGCCTCGCCGCTTCCCGGAACTCGAACCCGGCCCTGTCGATTGTGAGTCGAGCGTGCTAACAACTACACTAAGCGGTGTGTGTGTGTGTGTGTGTGTGTGTGTGTGTGTGTGTGTGTGTGTATCTCTCTCTCTCTCTCTCTCTCTCTCTCTCTCTCTCTCTCTCTCTCTCTCTCTCTCTCTCTCTCTCTCTCTCTCTCTCTCTATATATATATATATATATATATAGAGAGAGAGAGAGAGAGAGAGATAAATTTAACATTTTAACACATTCGATTAGATTGCATTTGTCTGAAAACTGATAAAAAAAAACATAATTGGAGGAGATTTTGACCTGCAGCAGTCCAGTGTACTCGATGACAAAAAAGAATGCAGAGAGCCCTGGCGTAATGAGGTACTCCTGCCCCGCACATCAGACCGCCGCCGCCCTCACACAGGATTTGTGCCGAACTGGAATTATAATATTGCATCCCAATGAGGAAATATAGCATATGTGGTGATACTTTTTTCATGTGTGCATAGAAACATCTGCCATCAAGTTTTTGTATTAGACAGAGAAAAAAAAGAAAGGGGAAATTCTGTCGCTGAATAGAAATTGAAACCTCCCTGATCAATAATAGTTCATGTCGAGTGTTCTTCAAAGCAAGACAATTCATTGCTAAGGAAAATATTCGACAGTCTATTTAAATGCATTTATTGGCATTTACTTTAACGTCCATAGCTTTCTTCCATTCTCTCTCTCTCTCTCTCTCTCTCTCTCTCTCTCTCTCTCTCTCTCTCTCTCTCTCTCTCTCTCTCTCTCTCTCTCTCTCTCTCTCTCTCTCTCTCTCTCTCTCTCTCTCTCTCTCTCTCTCTATATATATATATATATATATATATATATATATAGAGAGAGAGAGAGAGAGAGAGAGAGAGAGAGAGAGAGAGAGAGAGAGAGAGAGAGAGAGAGAGAGAGAGAGAGAGAGAGAGAGAGAGAGAGAGAGAGAGAGAGAGAGAGAGAGAGAGAGAGAGAGAGAGAGAGATGGACGTTAAAGTAAATGCCAATAAATGCATTTAAATAGACTGTCGAATATTTTCCTTAGCAATGAATTGTCTTGCTTTGAAGAACACTCGACATGAACTATTATTGATCAGGGAGGTTTCAATTTCTATTCAGCGACAGAATTTCCCCTTTCTTTTTTTTCTCTGTCTAATACAAAAACTTGATGGCAGATGTTTCTATGCACACATGAAAAAAGTATCACCACATATGCTATATTTCCTCATTGGGATGCAATATTATAATTCCAGTTCGGCACAAATCCTGTGTGAGGGCGGCGGCGGTCTGATGTGCGGGGCAGGAGTACCTCATTACGCCAGGGCTCTCTGCATTCTTTTTTGTCATCGAGTACACTGGACTGCTGCAGGTCAAAATCTCCTCCAATTATGTTTTTTGTCAGTTTTCAGACAAATGCAATCTAATCGAATGTAAGTTAAAAATGTTAAATTTATCAAGTCCTAATAATGCCAGTGATGACAACCAAATAAACATCTAAAGCTTGATACACAGTTTAATCCAAGTCTATCAGTCTATTCGTCTGTCTAGGTGTGTATGTATGTATGTGTATATGTATGTATGTATGCATGTATGTATGTGTGTATATACATGTATGATTGCATGTATCTATTTACTCTTATTTATAGATATTTCTCTTTCTTTCTCTCTTTTGTTTTTTGTTTTATTTCTATCTTACTCTTTACTCGGTGTGTTCCCATTCTAAGCTGCCTGCTTCCTCTCGTGGTTTACTCTATCAACTTTTTGTTCTATCAACTGTCTGGTCATGAAATCACACGGCTTGCCCTTCTCTGCTCCTAAAGCTTCAGCATCGTGTTTATCAGCTCTATTTTTATTTTTTTTTCATTATCTCTTCGCTATGAAAGGTAATAAGTTTGCAAATAAATTTTTTTTCCTCTTTCAGTCACCAACATAAATATTCAACAACATGAATCTGCTTTCTCCTTTATGTGTGTGTGTGTGTGTGTGTGTGTGTGTGTGTGTGTGTGTGTGTGTGTGTGTGTGTGTGTGTGTGTGTGTGTGTGTGTGTGTGTGTGTGTGTGTGTGTGTGTGTGTGTGTGTGTGTGTGTGTGTGTGTGTGTGTGTGTGTGCTAACACCTGCCGCGATGACATATCGTGGCCACCAAAATAGGAATTCCAAACATTCGATATATAACATATTCATCCATTAAATTCTCACAAAGTTATCTATCTACTCACTTACTTATTTATGCTATTTTTCCAAAGAAATCTTTATTGATGAATTTATTTATTGCTATACTTAAATTTTCTATGTAAAATGACCTTGAGAGAGAAAGAAAATACTCGTGCAGCGTTTTCGAGGAAGAAGGCCGACCACACTGTTCGATATTCATTGAAATATACACGCGCATCGATTTTTATTGAAATTTACATCTCAAATCCTTACTTCCCCTAACAGGTAACTGAGCCATCCGGGGCAGTCCAATCCCTGGAATCCTAAAAATAAAGCCGTAAATTGCCAAGTGGAATGCAGTACGATTTCTGTCTCCCGATCAATACACATTTAACCTGTACACCGGCAGTCTACGCTCCCAGCTTCGGCAGAAACGCTGACATAAAGTACAGATCTTACGAGACATTAGCAGTACTGTAGTGGCTTGGCGTGTCTAACTCTCAGTCAGGCACCGTAACACACCGCAACGCACCACACCGTACCGCACCTTCTCTGCCGTCCACACTCCATTATCACGATGATGGTACTTCACCACATTACGCTACTCACAATTCTCTCCCCGGCTTGAATCACGCAGCGGGTGAACAGAAGTTGTCTAGAACAGATATACTCA
>NC_059295.1:35170538-35190538 GCF_017591435.1 Portunus trituberculatus
ATACAATAAATGGTGGCAGCTGTGGGATGGACTAAATGGTGACAGCGATGGGGTATAGTAGACGGTAGCAGGGGTGTGATAGAGTAAATGGAGGCAATAGAGACATGTATTAAACAGTATATATCAGCAGCACCAAGGCCTGTGATATATAACAAGGATGGAATAAATGAATTCTCCAGAGTCAGTAATCAGGATAAGACAAGAAATGACAGGCTCAAGTTTGATGAAATTAGATTAGAAAAGAGAAAAAAAAAAAAAACGTATTCTCAAATAGAGATGCGGTAAATGAATGGGTTAAATTCAATAATCAGGCTGATAATGCCAAATCACCGGAGAGGTTATGAAAGTACATGAATGGAGATGATAGTGGATATGAGCAGTTATGTTTCACAGAGGAACTGCCATATATAGGCTTGATGATTTCTTGTAGGCTCCCTTACTTTGTCATAATGTAAATAATTCCAGTATTGCGGTACAGTAAGTTGTGGGATGATGGTCTAGTTCCACGTAAGTACAATTATCATACTTCATTCACTTTTTTTCATCACCACTGAAAGGATGCAAATTAAACTCAAGCAAACACAATCACTGGGACACACACACACACACACACACACACACACACACACACACACACACACACACACACACACACACACACACACACACACAAACAAGAGGATCACTCAGACAACGGGCCCTGTAATCTATTTCCTGTCGTCGTAGTTGTTAGTGATAATTGTGCCTTTGTGAAATTCTGGCCACGCGGCGCTGAGTCAGTTCCTGTCGTGATAAATAAGTACTGTTGTGTCGCGCGTTGAGGCCTCGGCGTGTCTGGTGTAGGTCCGGGGTGCTCTTCATTACTTCAGTGCTATACAGTCTGATTTCTTGATCATGTCCAAGTCTTTCACATACTCACATTTCACTAGGGTTGCATGAATTATTCCTTTTACATATTATTAATTCATTCTTTCACTCGTGCGATAGGTAATGTAGGTGTATTGACGGGATGTGCAATACTGCCTAGATATACTCGTATCTTACACAAACTTGTTCTCTCTCTCTCTCTCTCTCTCTCTCTCTCTCTCTCTCGATAATTTGTACAAATAATTACTCTACAGAACTCTTATTGGACGCCTGTTTCCATCTTAATTATCTCTCACACCTCTTCTTCATCCATCATAATGTAGACTTCCCACGTTTTTGCCCCTTTCCCTCATAACAACTTTGCTCTCATCTTTTCCTCAGGCACAATTTTCTCTTCCTCCACCCTCCTCAATTTCCACATTCCATTTAATCGTTCCTCCCACACCATACCGGCGCCACCGCCTCCACCCCACCACACCTCCGCCGCCTGCCACCACACACGCCCATCAGCTGGAGTTATCATCCCCAACTTTTATCTG
Source organism: Portunus trituberculatus (assembly GCF_017591435.1). Classification (NCBI taxonomy): domain Eukaryota; kingdom Metazoa; phylum Arthropoda; class Malacostraca; order Decapoda; family Portunidae; genus Portunus; species Portunus trituberculatus. The sequence continues at coordinate 35,171,945 of NC_059295.1, forward strand.
GTCTATTGTTCTTCCTAACATAGTGACGGCGAGTCTTTGGCCCTGTGGCCTTACTGCCCTCATTCACCTTCCTTCCCGTCCTGGAGCGGTGAGTCGTGGCTCCTCGCTGCAGTGAGTGTGAATGAAGCTGGTACTGCTTTTTAGTTCATGAAAACGCGCTTACGCACACATGCAACAAAGAGTTAAAGTGATTTATACCCTATAAATCAAAGCTATTCAATGTTAATACAGTAAATTTGTATGAAAGTATTGCTGATTTCACTAACAACGCCCAGCTTTAAGACCCTTTTTACACGAGGGCACCGGTGACCGGTGACCGCCACCAATGTCCTCGTGTGGAAAGGACTTGAAACCTTCTCTCCTATACACACGCAACACAGAACGCTACACCGGAATGTACGAAATAATGACAATAAAGCAATTCAACTAAAATGCAGCAACATTCAAATGAAAGAAGAATGCAATATAGAGAAACAATAACACTTCAGGAGCTTAGCTGCCTGACTTGCCTGAACAGAGTCTCTAATTTTTACCTGTTACAGAGAGGTAGCTTGCAAATTTTTATGTGCTGGACGGGGTTTACAGCTTTTGACTAACCTACATCTGTTGGCGAGAAAAAAAGCCCCTTTATCGCAACCCGGAAGGCTAGTGAGAGTTTATTTACGTGGAAAAAATGTAAAGCACTGCTAGTTACCACTCTAAAAATTTTGGTGTTTTCTTCTAATTGGCATTTGGATTTGGAATGTGTAATGCGTCGAATGGTGAAAGGGGTGTGTGTATGTGAGAAGTGGACTGTACGGCGAGGCGCGGGAGGAGCCTTCATTTTATATGAGAGGTAGGAAAGAGAGAAACAAATTACATTAAACCATGCATGGTGAGAGACTGGCACCAAGGAAGACTGCAATGAAAGTCTGCACTACCAATGTATATGGTTTTGTTTTATTTTACACTCAGATTTATCTCGCATTTCGGAACCTACGCATGTGAAAGTATTGGGATAATGAAGAAAATTTGAATGCCACGCTTAAGTTTGGAAGGTTGTAATGACGAGTGAATTGTTACACGTTCCATTCAGTTTGTAGTTCCGTCTTTTTATTCATCCTAAAATTCTGCTGTGTTTATAATCGTGTGAAGTGAAATATTCATCTACTACAGTGAAACAGCTTTATATATACAAAAGAAAAACTGCCACTACTTTGTTCTTAACGGGAAGGCAGGAAAAAAGAAATTCAATAGTCTTTTTACATTTCTATCATTTATTAAAGTACTGATCACTCCCGTACTTCACCAATCTTTTTCTGACAACAAAGATAAATGTATACAAACTTCTATATGGGAGTCCACGGAATGCCTTCCACTTATTGATGTTTGCCACCGTCCTTATAGCGTTCCAAAAAGGCTCAGAATATTCACACCACACTCTCACATTTTTCCAATCCAAACTTACAATAATTTCCTCCACTAAAACCATCAATTTGTCACATCCTCCTCCTAATAGCGCATCAAAGAACGACATTTCTAAAGCCATCACGTCGAAATCTTTCACTAATATCGCGAGGCAGGCAAACATGTATACGCATATATTCTACACCCTAAACATTTTTCATCCGGCGGAGCTCTCATTATATACATGCGACTAATGGCTGAAAGTGTCGATCGTCCTCGATATAAATCATTAATGAAGCGTTAATGTGGCGCCGCTACTTCATAATCGACTTGCACGTGGACACTGAGCAGCTGCAGCACGTAATTTAAAAGCTGAAACTGTTAAACTGTTCCGGCATAAAAAAAAAAAAAAAGTAAAGTGGAGCTGAATGCATTATCTGTGTTTGCCAATAAGCCACCCTGTGTGTAGCGAGAGAGAGAGGGAGAGGCCCATCAACCCTCGTCCTGTGACCAAAAAGACGAGGGGAGAGAGAGAGAGAGAGAGAGAGAGAGAGAGAGAGAGAGAGAGAGAGAGAGAGAGAGAGAGAGAGAGAGAGAGAGAGTATAAATATATAACAATATGTTTTTAAATTTTAGTCTTTGTTTTTGCCTCTCTTAAACTCTCTGTTTCTCCGTCTTTTGTTTGTCTGTCTGTCTGTTTGTCCGTCTGTCTTTCGTCTCTGTCTGTCTGTCAATCTGTCAAAGTTTTTTACTTATTTTCGTCTCCGTCTTTCCACATATTTTCTTTGTTTCAGTCTGTTTGTTCTCTCTCTCTCTCTCTCTCTCTCTCTCTCTCTCTCTCTCTCTCTCTCTCTCTCTCTCTCTCTCTCTCTCTCTCTCTCTCTCTCTCTCTCTCTCTCTCTCTCTCTCTCTCTCTCCACGCACTGTCTTTGTGTGGTCTGGCTATCTATCTTGGAGGTCATGTCACGTCTTCCTCTCCGAAGATGCAAGCCCTCATCGCCGCCTTCTTCAGAATGCATCTCTCTACCGCACAGCAGAGGAAGCGCAGCACAGCGGGCCAGACTGGAGGCTTTGTTAGTTGAGTCTTGCGCGACATCCATGAATATATTGTCTCGTCGCGGATGGGGTGTTGGCAAAAAAATATGTGAACCAACGCGTGTATAAACTCACAGGAAGCCAAAGCGCCCACACAACGTCCTGCTGAGGTGAGGAGGTCAGGGGAAACTTCCGTAAGTGTGGGTCAGGCAAGAAGGAAGTGAGGAAAACACTGCCGAAGGGAAATAAATCTCCAAGTGGACAATTATCATGGAAATTCTATTCATGCTTCTGTCATTTCGTTACTGAAGCGTGAGTCTTATGGTGGCTGCTGTTTCCTGGTTGTGCTTGCTATCTGCTGTCACATGAGAGTCAAATGATGTGCTGCATGACACCATTGCATGGGCATTACATCACTACTGACCTACTTGAGGCGAGGCGAGTGGAGGGGCATGAAAGAATTGAAGAGATAGGATTTCATTTTTATCTTTGTTCGTTATCAGATATTGAATTAAGTAAATACTTGTAACGAATCCTTGAGTCGATACGTGTGCTTATCGTGAAGGAATCTAACCATGAAAGTTATGTTATTTGATTGCTTAATTATGTGCCTTGAGTAACAGTTTGCCTTTGTGATCTAATGAAGTCAGTCTACAGAATACTTATTGCTGTTGTCATCTTACCAATATTATATATATATATATATATATATATATATATATATATATATATATATATATATATATATATATATATATATATATATATATATATATATATATATATATATATATATATATATATATATATATATATATATATATATATATATATATATATATATATATATATATATATATATATATATATATATATATATATATATATATATATATATATATATATATATATATATATATATATATATATATATATATATATATATATATATATATATTTATATATTTTATTATATATATTTTTATTTATTCATTTATTTATTTTTTTTCACGGATACACACACACACACACACACACACACACACACACACACACACGGCCCGGTAGCTCAGTGGTTAGAGCGCTGGCTTCACAAGCCAGAGGGCCGGGGTTCGATTCCCCGGCCGGGTGGAGATATTTGGGTGTGTCTCCTTTCACGTGTAGCCCCTGTTCACCTAGCAGTGAGTAGGTACGGGATGTAAATCGAGGAGTTGTGACCTTGTTGTCCCGGTGTGTGGTGTGTGCCTGGTCTCAGACCTATCCGAAGATCGGAAATAATGAGCTCTGAGCTCGTTCCGTAGGGTAACGTCTGGCTGTCTCGTCAGAGACTGCAGCAGATCAAACAGTGAATTACACACACACACACACACACACACACACATTTGTGTCAAGAACAATAGTGAAAAGGTTACACCGAAGCAGCCGCTGTTAATTGGTTGACCTGAGAATGAAATGTAAAAGAGCTCCTTCCTCTCCCTCCCTCCCGCTCTCTGATATACAACAGATTCCATCGGTCGACACACACCAGCTAATCACACAGTCAGGAACGCGTCGTCATCACCATAAATGCGAGCGAAATAATTGTTCGCTTGCAATTACAAGGGAATAATGTTTTTAAATTTCAGTTAATGACACTGAAATCCAACCAGGAAAGTCATCAATAATAAATTACGCTTGGCAATAAAAGTTGGTTTCTTTGTTCAGTTTTACTTTTTCTTTCCTTTTCCCTTGATATCAAGTGTGCCGCGTGACTTTCCGCCCACTGGTGCTTCTTGCCGCGGGAGTTTTGTTCTTCAGTCTGTAAAAATAATTCAGGCCAACGATGATACAGCACATGATATGACGCACCACGCACTGCAACGCTGTGGCGAGGAGGCGATAAGTCAGTACTAACGAAAACAACCACAACAACAACAGACACAAAATGAATACTAATGATATCATGGTAACAATAATAAAATCAACAAAAAACAAGAAAGGAAATAAAAACTAATTGCTAATTCCTTTCTTTTATCTTTATTATTATTATTATTATTATTATTATTATTATTATTATTATTATTATTATTATTATCATTATTATTATTATTATTATCATTATTGTTATCATCATTATCATTATCATCATCATCATCTTGTTCTTGTTCTTCTTCTTCTTCTTCTCTTCTCCTTTTCTTTCATCTTCATCATCATCATCATCATCATCATCATCTTCTTCTTCTCGTTTTCTTTCATCTTCTTCTTCACCATCATCATCATCATCATCATCATCATCATCATCATCATCTTCTTCTTCTCCTTTTCTTTCATCTTCTTCATCATCATCATCATCATCTTCTTCTTCTTCTCCTTTCCTTTCATCTTCATCATCATCATCATCATCATCATCATCTTCTACTTCTTCTTTTTCTTCTTCTTCTTCTCCTTTTCTTTCATCATCATCATCATCATCACCATCATCATCTTCTTCTTCTTCTCCTTTCCTTTCATCTTCTTCTTCATCATCATCATCATCATCATCTTCTTCTTCTCCTTTCCTTTCATCTTCATCATCATCATCATCATCATCATCATCATCATCATCTTCTTCTTCTCCTTTTCTTTCATCTTCTTCATCATCATCATCATCATCATCATCATCATCATCGTCATCTTCTCCTTTTCTTTCATCTTCATCATCATCATCATCATCATCATCATCATCATCTTCTTCTTCTACTTCTTCTTTTTCTTCTTCTTCTTCTCCTTTTCTTTCATCATCATCATCATCATCATCATCATCATCTTCTTCTTCTCCTTTTCTTTCATCTTCTTCATCTTCATCATCATCATCATCATCATCTTCTTCTTCTTCGTTCCCCACAGCATAACAGCGAAAACAGAGTGAAGTATATATAATCTTAGTGTGGACGCATTCCAATTCCAACACTTTTCATTTGTTTTTAAAATTGGAAATATGTAAACTGTGAATTTGCATTTTGATGTCCACTGGTAGAAATGCATACATACATATATACATACATATGAATCTATCTGTATTGCTGCTGCTGTTGTTGTTGTTGTTGTTGTTGTTGTTGTTGTTGGTATCTTTTTATTCATGTATGCAAATAAAGCCCGTATTTAGAAACGCTTTGCTCTTTCACCACAACTAATTTCAAAAGCTACATAAATTATTAGCCGAGTTCTCAAGACCTTTACTCGTGTTAAAAGTGTAGAAACTTTGTTCACCTGACACTGGAAGCACAAACGCATCATTACAAACACAAATAACATCAACAAAACTTAAATGGTATAGTGGAGATGCGGCGGAGAAGAGTTTCAGAATATATATGAGTAATTCCTCTATTGCCACTGTGCTTTTCCCTTCTCTCAGAGCCTATTTGAGAGCTACTACTGTTGATTTGTCAGTTAAAAACAAAAACAATACGACCTGGCGAGAGGGTAGAGTCTCGATGCGGACCCTCACATTATTACCGCATCACCTACGTGTCTGGAGAGCCTTTGATGCGAGCGAGGTGGGGCGGGAATGACTGACAGACATGGGTGGGAAAAAAGTATGCGTTGGATTCTGCTTCCCCAACCACCATCGGCTACTGTGGGGCAAGCACTACTACAGATGGCAATCGTGCAGTGAAGAGGATGAGGTGATCTTGTATGTGATTCGTGCGAGAGGTTTATAATAGTTGGGTGACAGATTGACGTACTTAACCCCTTCAGTACCACGAGGCGTTTCCATATTCATTCTGCTTATTATTTGGTAATTCTCTATACCTTCAAAAACTTATGTGAGGGGTTAAAAAAAGCAGACTCGGGCCATTAATCTTCTGACCTCCATAGACCCTTCATAATGTCAATAAAATGATCTAATCGTACACAAATCTCAAGGTAAAAATGTGTCCCAGTATTAAAAAGGTTAAAGAATTGAGCTTCAGCAACGCGAGTAGGATATGCAAGAGTGAAAAGAATAAGATCAATTGATATAGGAAAACAAAACCGACTCTAATGTAAATGTCACGAGAAAAGAAAAAAAAGTCATCACAATATTCCTATAATTTTAATGATGCTTTTTTCTCTCATTTCAATTGCGCTGGTGGTTTCATAATGTTTCTGAACTGTGAATAAATTTCTAGCTAGTAATTAACCTGTTTACTATATTAATTTACTAATTTACTTTCCCTTAGACAACGAACATCCGTGAACTTAGCAAGCAGTGTAGCATAATTTGCTTTTTTCATGATAAGTAGCAAGGAAGAGAAGGAAGAGGGGAAGGAGAAGAAGAAGAAGGAGGAGGAGGAGGAGGAGGAGGAGGAGGAGGAGGAGGAGGAGGAGGAGGAGGAGGAGGAGGAGGAGGAGGAGGAGGAGGAGGAGGAGGAGGAGGAGGAGGAGGAGGAGGAGGAGGAGGAGGAGGAGGAAGGAGGAAGAGGAGGAGGAGGAGGAGGAGGAGGAGGAGGAGGAGGAGGAGGAGGAGGAGGAGGAGGAGGAGGAGAAGGGGGAGGTGGAGGAGGAGGATGGGAGAGGTAATCATGATACCAGGAGAATGAGAAGGGCGAAAGGAAAGATTGAGAAACATGGGGAGTGGAGGTTGCAGGGAAAAGATGATAGATGTGTGGAATGGGGAAGAAGCAAGGGGGCTGGGGAGGAGAATAATAAGGGAGAACGAAGGAGAGAGGTGAGATGGTGGGGTGGGGAGTATTTCCTCATTAAGGTGTGTCGTTAGCAGGCAAGCTTCACCTGCAGCCACGCGTGGTGATGGAAGCTTGAGGGAGCCGTAACGCAACATTTTCTACACCTTTTAAGCCCAGGAAAACGGACCGGACGTAAAAGTTTCGATATAATTATGAAAGTAGAACAAACAAAAAGTGCATGAATAAAGTAAAAACACACACACACACACACACACACACACACACACACACACACACACACACACACACACACACACACACGCCCGGTAGCTCAGTGGTTAGAGCGTTGGCTTCACAAGCCAGAGGACCGGAGTTCGATTCCCCGGCCGGGTGGAGATATTCGGGTGTGTCTCCTTTCACGTGTAGCCCCTGTTCACCTAGCAGTGAGTAGGTACGGGATGTAAATCGAGGAGTTGTGACCTTGTTGTCCCGGTGTGTGGTGTGTGCCTGGTCTCAGGCCTATCCGAAGATCGGAAATAATGAGCTCTGAGCTCGTTCCGTAGGGTAACGTCTGGCTGTCTCGTCAGAGACTGCAGCAGATCAAACAGTGAAACACACACACACACACACACACACACACACACACACACACACACACACATTCGGAACGAACTGAGTGAAGAGATTATAGCAGCAGAAAGTGTGCACAAATTTACGAAAAGCTGGATATATGTAGATATAGAGACAGGTCACCATAAGCCCCGCTGGAACCCTGTTATATTCAACTAGATAAATACAACTAGGTAAGTACACACACACACACACACACACATAAATTTAAAAGAAAATTGTCCATATATATAGATGGGGATGATAGGTGGAAATATGTGGATACGTTCATACAGGGAATTTCATGTGTAGACTTAATGACTTCTTGCAGCTTCAATTATTTTCTTATGTTCTAATGTTCACACACACACACACACACACACACACACACACACACACACACACACACACACACACACACACGCAACGAATGGAGTTTAATGTGAAGTGACCAACAACATAATAATTACTTCGTTTTCATTACAAGACACTAAAAGACAGCCACCGCTGGTCCCTACCTGACAGAAGAGCAACACCTCCCAATCCCTCTCCCTCAATTTAATCTTTTTCTTGAATCCATTTTGACTTTAATTGTATCTTTTTATATTCATACCATGCTTATTCCTATTTTCCTCTTCCAGCACCTATAAGTTTACGTTCCAAAACTCCTGTAATGTTTTTCAAAGACTTTAATCTCTTAATCCAAAAGTTACAACTCGTGTAATACGTATTTACATTATATTACAAGATTTAAGAACTTAGTTAAAAGGGAAACTGCATAAGAAGCTATGAGTGGTATATGCCAGAGAGAGAGAGAGAGAGAGAGAGAGAGAGAGAGAGAGAGAGAGAGAGAGAGAGAGAGAGAGAGAGAGAGAGAGAGAGATGACCCCCGACTTCTATATAGGTTTTGTAGGAAATAATTGAGCATGGGATGGTATAGCTTAACAGAAAACGGATGAAGCGGGAAGGACAGTTTACGCATAGAGTGTCAGGTGAGAAAAATACAAGTAGAGAAAAAGCACTCGTGTAATGCGAAGAAGTGAGAAGATACGTAGTAGAGAGAAAGAAAGAGAGAATACCCTTAGCCGTATCACCCTCGCCCTTAATGGTATTCTATGACTCACCTCGCACGCGCCGGCTGCCTTAAAAAGCTGAAGCGTTAAGCGAGGCGGGGCGAGCAGCTAGCTACTAGTATGCCAGCGCGCCAATCTGGTCGCTACGATATTCACAGGGCTTCGTCAGGGCAAAGTGAGTCCAATCAGCGTTAAACTCTAATTGGTGTTGAGGCGGCCGAGTAACGAGGGGGTGTCCAATCACCGTTAGGCTCACACAAGGGCTGCCCCGGATCACTATGCAGCGTCTCATCATGATAATACGAGAGGGAGAGTGGGGGATGAAAAAAAGAAGTCCTCTCAAAGGTTACAATCGACAGGAAACTCACCACGTATCACTTACTAATGCGAGGGTGTGGAAAGAGAGAGAGAGAGAGAGAGAGAGAGAGAGAGAGAGAGAGAGAGAGAGAGAGAGAGAGAGAGAGAGAGAGAGAGAGAGAGAGAGGCGGAGACAGACAGACAAACAGATAAGCCGACAAAACTGACTAACAGACAGATAGACAGGCAAAGACATACAAACCGACGTGCATATAGACAGACAGATAGACGGACAAAGATGAAAATAAAGGAAATAAAAAGAAAGGAAGACAGACAGACAAATAAGCTGCGTTTTCACGACGATCACCTAAACACGAAATAACGAGAAGGAGGAGGAGGAGGAGGAGGAGGAGGAGGAGGAGGAGGAGGAGGAGGACGAGGACGAGGACGCGGACAAGAAGAAGGAGGTGAAAGAGAAAGAGGAATAGAAAATGTTAGTCTCGGTTAAATTGAATGTTAAGAGATAAGTACTTAATACTACCAAACGATAGAAAATAAAAGTAATAACATGAAGCCTTTCTCTACTTGAAGTCAGCATATCACCACTCACAGCGTATCACCTCCAGCCAGACCACGTCACGACACCTTTGGGAGAGATCAAGTCTTACTGATGCCTTTTCTTTCCCTAGCAAAGTTCCTCAATTGGCCTCGAAGTAACATAGCAACTGAAATTCACGTTATATGAAGGATAACTCTCTGCTTAGCGCCGCGCAGCCTGATGGAGGGTTGACTGTGGCATGATGCAATGCTGTGTTTTTAAATGAATGTTTTGTTTTTCCCGAAACGGCAAGTGTTCATGTGTTGTTAGATGTGCAAAGATATTTCCAGAGAGAGAGAGAGAGAGAGAGAGAGAGAGAGAGAGAGATAAATGATTGATGCGTTTTTCTGGTTGAAATTGAATTTGTACGATGAAGGAAGCAATTAATCGGTTTGAATTGTGAAGTAGCGAACAAACAAACAAACACACACACACACACACACACACACACACACACACACACACACACACACACACACAAACATCGCGTATTGTAGTGGTTAGCACGCTCGACTCACAATCGAGAGGGCCGGGTTCGAGTCCCGTTAAGCGGCGAGGCAAATAGGCAAGCCTCTTAATGTGTGGCCCCTGTTCACCTAGCAGTAAATAGGTACGGGATGTAACTCGAGGGGTTGTAGCCTTGCTTTCCCGGTGTGTGTTGTGTGTGATGTGGTCTCAGTCCTACCCGAAGATCGGTCTATGAGCTCTGAGCTCGCTCCGTAATGGAGAAGACTGGCTGGGTGACCAGCAGGCGACCAAGATGAATTACACACACACACACACACACACACACACACACACACACACACACGGCCCGGTAGCTCAGTGGTTAGAGCGCTGGCTTCACAAGCCAGAGGACCGGGGTTCGATTCCCTGGCCGGGTGGAGATATTTGGGTGTGTCTCCTTTCACGTGTAGCCCCTGTTCACCTAGCAGTGAGTAGGTACGGGATGTAAATCGAGGAGTTGTGACCTTGTTGTCCCGGTGTGTCGTGTGTGCCTGGTCTCAGGCCTTTCCGAAGATCGGAAATAATGAGCTCTGAGCTCGTTCCGTAGGGTAACGTCTGGCTATCTCGTCAGAGACTGCAGCAGATCAAACAGTGAATCACACACACACACACACACACACACACACACACACACACACAAACTCAGCCGCGGGCGCGCAACAGAAGTGGATGTCTTTCATGGTACACTATCCTTTCCTCTGATGGTGTCAGGTAACGTATGAAAATATTACTCACAATACTTGATAAACCAGTACTGAGGTGGGAGGTGTTTGAGTTGCTGACCTGACCCAACCTAAAGTAACAGAAACTAAACAAACCTAACCTGACCTATCCTAACCTATCTTTCATTGCCATTATAATGTAGTTTTAGACCACTGTATGGAATTATTCACGTGAACATGGATTAAAAGAGAGACTCGCCAATAACATCCTGGCCTATAGCGCCTGTAGATAACTTGAACAGTATTGGAAGTGCTGTTCAGCTTCCACCCATTAGTGGCGCAGGCAATTTTATTTATAGTGGTGTCCATATTAGGGCCCATATCAGCACCCAAGCTCATCTTTGGTGTAACCACCTAGAACCTGGGTATCATGGTGACATGTAAGTAACTTTAAACCACTCGAGAAATGGCAAAGTATCAAGGCGACAGGTGGTGGGATTCAAATCTATGCATGGACGTCTGTCCAATTCCACGCTCATTATCTTATCCACTATGCCACCGCCTCCCATTATTATTGCTTTTTTTTCTAGACCCCGAAACTATAAAAAAAAGTGTGTAGTATAGATATAATCGACAGGAGAGAGAGAAAGACTTAAAAGGAAAGGCAATGAGAAAAGATATCCATATGAAGTGTGCGACTGAGGAAGACAGAAGAGGTAGCACGTAGGAAAACATTGATTAATTTTCTACAGCTGCCTCTAACGGAAGCAGCCTAAAGATAAAGAGTATGGGAAATTTTGTGTAGCAATGAAAGCGTTAACTTTAATCCACTGTGAACAAAAGCATTCCACACTACATACAAGCGCCCTAGTTGGCTCAGGTAATAATGTCTAGTATAAAGTGAAGTTAGCTAAAAGAGAATACAAATATTTCCTTTTATCATTTTCAGTGTACCAGTTCTGTAGCACCTATTGTCTGTTTCTCTGAGGCTCGTGGTGGCTCCGACGTGAGACTCGCATGCCTCTACACATAAAGGCTCCTTGATGCACTGACTGTTGACGACAAAGTTGATGACTCAACGATGGTAGAAAATAGGAAGTTTTTGCATTAGACACGAATTCAGACCTCGGACTTCACCACCTTGGTACGCTGATCTGTGCCCACAACCACCTCCCTTCTAGGTCCTTGCGACAAAAAAATAAAAAAGAATAAAACAAATATATAAAAAAAATAAATAAAAATAAATAAATAAAGGGAGAGAGAAAAAACAATTGAGGCAAGGCTCACGTTCTTCTCTAAATCATTTAAGTGCTCGCATTACGGCTGCCCTTCATCGCTGACCAAAATGTCATGACCGGCGCGCGCAACGAAAGAGTCGGCTTTGATTGCTTCTAAATTAAGATTGAAGGTTTCAGCTTGCTTTTAAATTAGCAGAGCTTCGCTGGCACCAAATAGAATCTTCATTGAATTTCGTGTTAATCTAAGCTCAAAAAAGCAAGTAAGTCTATTTTTACGTGAAATCACAAGAGATTGGTCGTGTTCATTCGCTGTCCGTTACGGAGCTAAGGAAACTCATCTGCTAGGAAAAATATATAAACATAAATCAAATAATTTATAACAAATATTTCTCATTTTTCATTTCACAGGAATATTTACTTTATGAAATAGTTCAGAGGTGAAATAACTATTTTATTAAGAGTTTCTCTCTTGATTACTCTCATAGAAACTCTGTGTATACGAGTGTGTGTGTGTGTGTATATATATATATATATATATATATATATATATATATATATATATATATATATATATATATATATATATATATATATATATATATATATACACACACACACACACACACACATTACTACTACTACTACTACTACTACTACTACTACTACTACTACTACTACTACTACTACTACTACTACTACTACTACTACTATTAATCTCTCTCTCTCTCTCTCTCTCTCTCTCTCTCTCTCTCTCTCTCTCTTGGCATGATATCAATAAATGGGCAATTATTCTCTTTCTTTCCTTACTTTCCTCGTCCACAAAATCTTGGCGTATAAATCAAATGAAGAGAGATTGCCTCATACTCTCACCTAATGACGTGTGGGAATTATGCTAATGGGCGAGGCTGAGAGATTAACTAACATGGGGACATCTTACTCATATTTCACAAACCCTACCGTCTTATCTCCGCCCTCCTCCTTCTTTTCACTAGTTATTTTTTTCCTCCTTTCAATTTTGCCCATAACTTTCCATGCTCTTCCTTCTATCGGTTCCTTTCATTCTTTTCTCCTAATTTTGCGAATGATTTAAAAGGTGACACTATATATATATTTTTTTTCGGATTCATATAGAGACTGGTGTGCTTAGCTGTTTTGGTTTCATTTACAAGACCCTCTCAAGTGTCAGTAGAATACGATCAATAGTTTGAGAAAAAATAAATGTTTCAAACACAAAAAATGTAAATATATAACATCTTTATTTTTTTTTATAGTCATCATTACTTTTCTTGTTTTCACAGCCGCTTCCCGTGTGTGTGTGTGTGTGTGTGTGTGTGTGTGTGTGTGTGTGTGTGTGTGTGTGTGTGTGTGTGTGTGTGTGTGTGTGTGTGTGTGTGTGTGTGTGTGTGTGTGCTCGTTTTTCTTTCTTCCGTTTTTTTATTTAATTTCTCCGTCCTTTTTTTCTATTTTTTTTTTCAATAGTATATATTACACTTTTCTGTTGTTGCAGCTCCTTCTAATCTTATTTTCTAATCCTATTCTCGCTCTCCTTCTCCACCTCTTATTTTTTTCCTCCTCTTATTCTTCCTCCTTCTCCTCTTCTTCCTCCTCCTTTCTTTTCATTTTTACGTTTAATTTCTCTCTTCTAATATTTCCTAATTTTTTGCTTCCTTTATTTTCCACCAGTTTCCATCATCATTAGCTTCTTTCTTTCCTCCTTCTCCTCCTCCTCCTCCTCCTCACCATCTTCTTCTTCTTCTTCTTTTTCATCAGGCAGTATCACTACACTATGTAATATCTTTCTTAATACCGACGTGCTCTCTCTCTCTCTCTCTCTCTCTCTCTGACATGACCTATTTTACTGCGGCATACATATAACAAGCAGAATCTCCACTCAACAAAAACGCAAGCACATTACTCTCAATGATCGCTGTTACATCAACGCCTTTTCAGAAATCTACATCGTCTTGGTTTCATCAGCAAAGGTTACGTGTCATACTATGAGAACCTTACATAGGAAAGTCTCTGTCGTTAGAAGCGTCACTGGGATCGAGCGGTGAGAGGTTGCGTGAGGCGGAACCAGACGGAAGGGGAACTGGGAATGGGGACAGGACAGCAGAGGTAGGTGGGTGGATGGGTGGGTGGGAGGGTAAGAGGGAGAGAGCGAATGTATGTACCTCGCCTATTACGAGCCAGAATGTTAATGAGGACTGTGTGTCACCCATATTCTACGTCAGGTAGTGTAAATAACATTATTCCTGCTATAATAATAATGGGGAACGAGAGGGAGGAGAGGCGAGGGGTTAGGGGATGAGAGGGCCCGGGGAGAGTAGGAGGTGCAGGGGAATGAAGGGGGGGGATATATAAAGGAACACAAAGGAAGAATAAGTGACAACAAACATGGTGGTCTTGTCAAGCTTGTTTGTGTTGAGATGTACTGTTTAATCTAGAAGTACAAAGCTTGGAATTGTGGAGATGGAATATTATGAGAGAGAGAGAGAGAGAGAGAGAGAGAGAGAGAGAGAGAGAGAGAGAGAGAGAGAGAGAGAGAGAGAGAGAGAGAGAGAGAGAGAGAGAGAGAGAGAGAGAGAGAGAGAGAGAGAGAGAGAGAGAGAGAGAGAGAGAGAGAGAGAGAGAGAGAGAGAGAGAGAGAGAGAGAGAGAGAGAGAGAGAGAGAGAGAGAGAGAGAGAGAGAGATTCCAATTCTTTTTCTTATGTTTATCCCTTTTCCATATATACAAGTAACAACACTTTTTTCTCATTACTGACATCTTTTCAGAAACTGTCAGGACGTTACTGATGCATACACAAGTTGATTCGAGGCAGCAGATCCTCTATAGGTACCAACGTGGAAAATGAATATCCTATGCCATCTTTCCGGCGTCCCACCTGCCCAACCCCCGCCCCACCCGTCCCACCACCAGACAACTTAAAGCAGAAGTGTCGCAGTTTCTCTTATCACTTCCATATAACATGAACTCGCATCCATAGCACTCCACACAGCGCATTAGATTGTGGTTTTGTCTGTACTGACTCTATCGCTGCTGGCTGATATGGGGACTCTCTTTTTATTCTTTATTTTGAATTACTATTTTCTTTGACAAGTGTCGATCACATACGTGCAGCCTTAGAAAGTGTGAGGCCAAGATGAATTAATCTGAGCGTCTCTTCACAGTAGGAAAAACGCGTTATTTAGATCCGCTGACATTTCTGACACTGATTTGTAAAGAAAAAGTGTTTTCCTTATTACCTGCTAGGAGCCGCGCAGTGGTACAGTTTTTTGAGTGTCATACCTATATCAATGGATGGTTATTAGCTTGTACTGTACATTCTGTAAGTTAAAAACAGAACAAGGGACAAGAGGGACAAGGATTTCCTTCTTTGCCGGTGGAAACATACGTGTACCTTTTGACTGTCCTTGAGACTCGCCAACAAGAGAATAGACTTATTAGGCCGCCCTCCCCCTCTCCCCAACAAAAAATCATCAAGACTGCCGTCAAGTTTTCACCTAATTCAGTACTTTTTGTGAGCTGAACTCCTGAGATTCTAATAATAACTACAAAAATTAGATTAAACTATTCCTGTCTTCTGTCACCCTCCCTTTTGGATGTAATTGCGTTTCGCCTTTAGTACTTTCAAGTAAAAATCAATCCCTTTATCTTCAATTATTTTCTAGTAGGTAGCAATTAAAGAGAGAGAGAGAGAGAGAGAGAGAGAGAGAGAGAGAGAGAGAGAGAGAGAGAGAGAGAGAGAGAGAGAGAGAGAGAGAGAGAGAGAGAGAGAGAGAGAGAGAGAGAGAGAGAGAGAGAGAGAGAGAGAGAGAGAGACAAACAAACGTACAATTCAGACCCATCGACATCCACGACACATTATAATTTCAGTTACTTTCAATAGAAATGAGAGATAAAACCAATGAATAAAAGAAAAAAAACCCCTCTCAAGTTCACAACGGATGAAATTAGAAAATAGCATTCTCAGGTGAAGCCTTCCTCTAGACATCAGCGGCTGGTCTTGATGACTCCCCGAGGAGGCGCACCTGACCTGCCTCCATGCCTCACTTTATCCTTGGGCAGACTCGGAGTTGTGACACAGTAAATGGCAGCGTCTCTACTGATTTTTTTTTTTATCTCTCCTTCACTGTTTTCTCGCATCTTACTCACACATTCAAATTTTAGTATCATCATTCAGATAAACAAACCAATCTTCTTTACGTATAATAAAAATTTCTTATTTCCGATTGACATCAAATACTGAACTGCCATCTTCCATTCTTCCAATCCAATGTAATGTTTTTCTTCAGACAGCGCCATTACCACCTTTGATGTTTCCCTGCCATCAAAAAGAGAACGGTAGAGGACACCATGAAAGTTATTGCACGCACACGCACGCACACACACACACACACACACACACACACACACACACACACACACACCCGGTAGCTCAGTGGTTAGAGCGCTGGCTTCACAAGCCAGAGAACCGGGGTTCGATTCCCCGGCCGGGTGGAGATATTTGGGTGTGTCTCCTTTCACGTGTAGCCCCTGTTCACCTAGCAGTGAGTAGGTACGGGATGTAAATCGAGGAGTTGTGACCTTGTTGTCCCGGTGTGTGGTGTGTGCCTGGTCTCAGGTCTATCCGAAGATCGGAAATAATGAGCTCTGAGCTCGTTCCGTAGGGTAACGTCTGGCTGTCTCGTCAGAGACTGCAGCAGATCAGACAGTGAAACAGTAAAACACACACACACACACACACACACACACACACACACACACACGTAACATACATAAAAAAAGAGGAGCCAAATTACAGGATACTTATCCCTCCTAATCTGTCTTCGGTCGACGTTGAGTTAATTATTAAAGATGAATTGCCACCATATTTTAGGAGAGCGAGGACACATTTATTACAATCGCCACATGCGCCGCCTGTCCACACGTCTCATGAATACGGCACCGCACCTCGCACTCCCTAATGATTAAATAAAAACCCAAATTACAACCCGTCAACCATGAGGAGAAGCGAGCAACACACACAAAATCCACAATAATTGCACCATTCTCGTTCGTCCCTTACATTTCTCTCACTTTTCCATTGATGCAGACGAGGCAGCATCTTCCCCGCGTCTTTATGAAGGAAGCCGAACCCTTCTCTTCCCATTATGTTCCTCATACATGATCCCCGCATTCCCCTTTCCATTTTGCCCTGATTATACGAACCTTCCCCTTCCTTTCCATTACGTCCTCCCATCTGTATCTCACGAACTGATGATGCGAATGATATATAAATCCTTGACGCCAGGCGCGGAGAATGAGTTTAGTTCCACCTCTTACTTTAAAACCGATAACTCTGAAATCATGGTATTATTTCAGTGAGGGAGGGCGAGGGAGCTGGGTGTTCTCGTATGGGTGATGTGTTGGGTGAGTGATGTGAAATGGAAGGGAAACGTACCTAGTGTCGCACGTGTTCATTATTCAAGAGGAGGAAAAGTAGAGAGAGACACACGTGCTGGTTGGAGGATGATGAAAGTCTTCCCTCAGGGTCAGAATGGACGAGGAGTTTTGGGTGGCAGCGTTGTGGGCGAGGCGACGAGGAAGACTTAATGAAGGACTGATAGCTGAAACTTCTTTCCTCCTCCTCCTCCTCCTCCTCCTCTTTTTTTCTTATTCCTCTTCTCCTCCTTCATCTCCTAACTCGTGTATGCCCTTCTTTCTTCTCTTCCTCATTCTCCTCTTTCCCGACATTCTTTTCTTCTTTCTTCTCTTTATCCTCTTTCTTTTCGGTCTTCTTTTATCCACTTCTTGCTCTTCCTTATCCTCCTGCTCTCCTCTCACCATCACTATCGTTCTCATCATCATTCTTGTCCTTCTTCCTTTTCCTTTTTCTTTTGTTCATCTCCTTGCGAGTCTCTCTTTCTTCATACAAAGCCATGGGATCGGTGTACATAATTCTGCCTTTCATTTTTTTTCCATCGTTCTTCAAAAATACGTGAGGGAATCTTTTTTGAGTGTGTTTTTTTTAGTCTTCACATTTTGCACAAGCTCAATACGTTCACCAAATAAAAAAAAAAAAGCCAATTACTCTTTATGACTGGCGACGGAGAAATAAAGTATAGAAACCAATATACAAAAGTTGCAGCATTTCCTCTCTGATTGCTTGTTAGTAGGTATTAGTAGTAGTAGCAGTATTCCCCAGATTATACCTCTTACATACTCTTACGTAAAAAAAGAAAGATTTCTTCTCTTACATAAAAAAAAGTAATAGCAGTTGTAGTGGTGGTAGAAACGAAAGTAGTAATAGGAGGAGGAAGATGAAGAGGAGGTGGAGGAGGAGGAGGAGGAGGAGGAGGAGGAGGAGGAGGAGGAGGAGGAGGAGGAGGAGGAGGAGGAGGAGGAGGAGGAGGAGGAGGAGAAGAAGAGGAGGAAGAGGAAGAGGAAGAGGAAGAGGAAGAGGAAGAGGAAGATGAAGAGGAGGAGGAGGAGGAGGAGGAGGAGGAGGAGGAGGAGGAGGAGGAGGAGGAGGAGGAGGAGGAGGAGGAGAGGAGGAGGAGGAGGAGGAGGAGGAGGAGGA
>NC_059295.1:35198038-35203038 GCF_017591435.1 Portunus trituberculatus
AATCCATATCAATTACCATTCTATTCTAGCCACTGATGATGTCCTCAATTTGACTTTTTACTTTATGTTTTTTTTCTTTACTTTTAGCTACCTGAGAGACAGACCATGAGCACAAGAATCAATAGAAAAAAAAGCTTGTTTATAATACCACTTCCAGAAAGAAACACTTGAAAGTCTCCAAGAAGAAATAACTCGATGCAGCACTAATTTCCACTCACACACAGCAACCTCACACACACAGTAACCTCACACACACAGTAACCTGACATTCCTCACCTATAAACAAATAAAGCCCTTCACTCTACTCACACAAACTGACTCCCTATCACTTACTTGCCTCCCCGTCACCCAGATAATCACACATCATTCACCTTTCACCCACTCATTCACTTCATTAAGTAATCACCGAACCTCTCAACTCCCTCACTCTTTCATATGCTACTCGAGTCACTCACCTATCGATCTCCTACCTACTCACGTCTCCCTGCCTTTCACTGGCCACTCACACACCTCAATAACAGTGACAGGGCGGAGCAACGTTGATCAATACAAAGGTGATGGAAATAATGTAAATGTCTATATCAACGTAATCTTCGTGTGTGTGTGTGTGTGTGTGTGTGTGTGTGTGTGTGTGTGTGTGTGTGTGTGTGTGTGTGTGTGTGTGTGTGTGTGTGTGTGTGTGTGTGTGTGTGTTTCTACAATAGTCATATTTCCAGTGGGTGAAATAATGGTAAGGTTTAAACTGCAATACATAAAAGAAGAAAGGAATGTAAAAGAAAAAGCAGGAAAGATTAAACGAACAGTAAAGATAAAATGTACATACATGAAAAAAAAGGAAAGAATAAAAGAAAGAGAGCAATAAAGGAAAACTCTAAAAGACTAAACCGACTGTGAAAAAACTGAAATGAATAAAGACACCAAAAAAAAGAGTAAAAAAAATGCATAAAACTTAAAGGGAATGAAATAATAATGGGAAAATGTTTGAGAGAAAGGAATGAATAATAGAACACACCAAAAAGAAACATGAAAAAAAAACAAATGTAAAAAAAAAAAAGGAAAACAAACTAAAACACATAAAAGCAAGATAAAACTAAAATAGAAAACGAGGCAATTAAAAATAATCAACATGGAGTTTCTTATTTTGTTGTATTTTTTCTTCCTCCTAGTTATGTTCAGTGTCTCGCATCACGGCGGTACAGAATCAACGAAATATTATGAAACCCGTTGAAACACGAAGAAAGAATGGACGAGATTTTTGTTTTCCTTTGCTGCGCTTCACCTCTGTTTGTGTGTTGAAGTTTAATGAGCATGAATAAATATGACGGCCGCTTTTAAGGGGGAGGAGGTGAGGTGCAGAGTACTAGAGTAGAGTGGGCTGGTGGGATGGGCTTTGTTGGGCTGGGCTGGGAGGGGCTGGAAGGGGAGGGGCTTAGTTAGGCTGGGCTTGATTCAGGTGGGGTGAGTAGGATGGGAGAGGAAATTTTAACATACATACAGTTAATATTAATGGAGGAAAACATATATGATACATTTTTTTCCTACATTTTTATTCTTTTCCTCCACCTTTCGCACATTTTTTCTCTTACTTTTTTTATTTTGTTTTATATCTTGTCTGTGTTTCATCTCTCTCTCTCTCTCTCTCTCTCTCTCTCTCTCTCTCTCTCTCTCTCTCTCTCTCTCTCTCTCTCTCACATACATCTTAATCCCAGTGACGCATGCCTTTGCTGTTGCTCCGCCGTTTGTCTTCCTCGCGTGATCGATAATGAATGGCCGTAAAACATATATTATTTACCGCCTCCTTCCGTGATGAACAACCGTAAAGCTACACAGGATAATATCAATAATAGTATCACATGACTGACGCTGTGAAGAAACTTTGGAGGCGATAAGAAAGGGAGTGGCAGGGCGTGGCGATCTGACTGCAGGTGTTGTGTTAATGTCGATAGACGATTAGGAGTTTGGTAGGAGTGAGTGTGAGGCGAGAAGTGTGCATCAGTTTGGAAGAGGTGGTTAAAATCTTGGTTATCAGTTGATGATATAGAAGTGATGGTAGTGGTGATGGTAGATGTAGTAGTAGTAGTAGTAGTAGTAGTAGTAGTAGTAGTAGTAGTAGTAGTAGTAGTAGTAGTAGTAGTAGTAGTAACAGCAGCAGCAGTAATACAAATAGCAATAGTAAGAACAACAGTGACATCAACAACATCAGCAGTAGCAGAAGCACCAGCAATAATAATCATAAGGAAATAAAAAAAAAGAAAAAAAAAATTCTCTTAATTTTTTGGGGAGTAAAGAAAGTATCACTGAAATCAAATGGAAGAACGAAATGATAAAGATAACCAGTCCCTTGGCGTCCTTAACCTTGGAATCATATGGGAGTCATTTTCAGTATTTTAGCAGAATATTGCAAGTCCTGGAAGCAACCGTCTGTTAAATACACGAAAAAAAATTATTAGAGAAGTACGACTATATTCACAAATGCCGAATCATGCAGGTATGATTTAGTTCAACAATACTTGATGAGGATAAAAATTCGAATCTTTGTGTGGGGCAAACAATGAAGTTTTTTTTTTATTACCATTTATAGAAAGAAAAAAAAAAAAAAAATAGGCGGGAGAAGGAAAAGTAAGAACGAAATAGTAAGAGAAAATGTATATAAAAAGTTTACAGGAAAACAAAAAAATAGCCATAAAACTGACTAAAGGTAAGGGAACAGTACCAAACATAAGTGAAGAGAAATTTACCCAAAACGTGAGAGGGAAACAAAAAAAAGTAAGAAAAAAGCAACACGAGGAAATATCAAGAGAGAGAGAGAGAGAGAGAGAGAGAGAGAGAGAGAGAGAGAGAGAGAGAGAGAGAGAGAGAGAGAGAGAGAGAGAGAGAGAGAGAGAGAGAGAGAGAGAGAGAGAGAGAGAGAGAGAATAATAATACAACAGGTGAAAGTAAAATTTAAGTAAATCAGAGAGAAAAAAATCTGACTATAAAGAGTGAGGAGGAGAACTAACAAAAAAAAAAAAAAAAGAAAAAAAATTGTACAAAGTGGTAAGAATCAATAGAAATAAAAAAAAAGAGAATGAGAAAAAAAAAACATTAAGAGTGAACGAAAAAATAAGGAGAGTGAAAATGCACTTAATTGGAAACGGAAAGAGATAATTAGCAATAAATAAATAAACAAATAAATAAATAAAAATAATTACATAAAGAGAAAAGAAAAAAAAAAACTAAGAATATAATGAAGTGGAAAACAAATGAAAAAAAAAACTTAATGCCAAAAAGATCTTGTACACCAAAATACAAAAATAAATAAATAAATAAATAAATAAAATAAATAAATAAATATAACGCCTGCATATAAAAACAACAAACACTAAAGAGAAAATCACGACGCTGAGGAAAAAAAAAAAGAAATAAACCAAAAAAAAAATGCAGGAAGACTAAGACCCAAAATTAGAGACCAGGCAAGGCGGTGCTTTTTCTTTTTTTTTTTTTTTTTTTAGCAATACCAATAAAACAGTTCATTAATGACAGGCTGCTTGCAAACTTTAGCTTCGCACAAGCACTGCCGTAAGTTCTCCAAAATTGAGGCTCGAGGGGAAGCGACGCCGCGTGCTGAAGGTTTTAACTTGACTCATTGGTCGCCCAGGTGCCACACACACACACACACACACACACACACACACACACACACACACACACACACACACACACACACACACACACACACACACACACACACACACACACACACACACACACACACACACACACACACACACACACACACACACACACACACACACACACACACACACACACACACACACACACACACACACACACACACACACACACACACACACACACACACACACACACACACACACACACACACACACACACACACACACACACACACACACACACACACACACACACACACACACACACACACACACACACACACACACACACACACACACACACACACACACACACACACACACACACACACACACATATGGAGAACAAACACATCTTTAAACGAAGAACAAGAACACGCCCACATGGAGAGCCAGAACAACTTTATACGAGTAGCAAGAACAGCATTTATATGAAGAATAAGAAGACATTTACATGAAGAATAAGACCTTTAGACGATGGACAAGAACACGTTTACAGGAAAAAAGAATACTTATATATGAAGGACAAGAACACGCTGACACGAAGAACAAGAAAACCCTTTACACGAAGAATAAAAACACCCTTACATGAAGAACAGAAACGTTTATATCAAGAACAAAAACACTCACACGAAAACCAAGATCACTTTTACACAACATATTTAAGACACAGAAACTAACGTACAGGTCCGTGTCATAAGTGCCAAGTCTCCAGATTCACGTGGTTCTCATCAACTCTGTACATTAGATATACACAAATCAAAACCCTTCAATTTCTGACCACACTTTCTGACTCTGGTTGAGGACTGATGCCTTTGTGGAATATTTCTTCTAATTTGTTGGTTGCTGTCCTTCTTATAGACAAAATAAAAAGCATACTGATTCATATTACCTCCATATACCAAGTCTCGAATTTCTATATTTGTCTTCTTCTATATCGAGAATGAGATATCTGTCCTCGCGTCTCTCACTCAGTACGGAAATAAGAAACAAAAATGAATGAAAAACCTTTAAACAACACATGGATATACATAAATCGACGTGCACATTCATATTACCAATTTTGCCCATGCTCCTACACCTGTAAATCTAAAGCGAAACCACCACCGCACCTGCCTCTCTTTCACTCGATGGGAAATGAGAAGGTAGGAACGGTTACATTGAGGCTCCATTTGGGATTAGAGCGGCTTATCGTTGGCGCTTCCCAATAATTAGAATCGGATGACACTGAGCTAAACTAATCCAGCTTTTGGCACAGTGTATCTCTTAACTCATGTGCTGTGCTTACTTTACACTTTTTTACGCCCCTCTCATTTTTTGTGTTCT
>NC_059295.1:35205538-35208038 GCF_017591435.1 Portunus trituberculatus
GACTTGTAGGTAAGAGGACGTGGTCAATGTGGCTAAGAGAAAAGATATACGTACTTGAGGAAGGCAAGAGAGAGAGAGAGAGAGAGAGAGAGAGAGAGAGAGAGAGAGAGAGAGAGAGAGAGAGAGAGAGAGAGAGAGAGAGAGAGAGAGAGAGAGAGAGAGAGAGAGAGAGAGAGAGAGAGAGAGAGAGAGAGAGAGAGAGAGAGAGAGAGAGAGAGAGAGAGAGAGAGAGAGAGAGAGAGAGAGAGAGAGAGAGAGAGAGAGAGAGAGAGAGAGAGAGAGAGACTGGGCCACAGGGAGCACGTCGCTTCCTTCTACGTTAACACAAGGACCAACCACGTCCCTTTGTGGCAACTGCTAAGCCTCCTAGACGGCCTCGCGACCCTGGACTCCGCGGCCCTCAGCCCTTGATGACTCGACTCCAACCAGACCGCAGCTTACAACCGCCGAGGAGGGAGTCAGGGAGTCTTAGTGAGGCGCAAACCACTTATTGGTTTCCAGACAGGCGAATAGTGAGCTGTGGCAGTCAGTCTATGATCCTCTACGCTCTTCGGGGTAACATAATGCTGTGCTGCGAGTATTCTGTCTGTCTGCGAGTCTGTCTTTATCTTCGTTCTTCTTTTTCTTTATGAGTGAAGGAAGGAGGTCGGGTAAAAGTTACAAGAAAAACAGAAATAAGTTTTCATTTACACATGTGAAAGACGAAGACGCCTAACCAAAACAGAGGTCAGTTTTGTCCTTGTATCTCACTGCATGTAGGTTTGTTTTCATCTATCCGTCTGTCTGTTTGCTTTTCTCTCTCTCTCTCTCTCTCTCTCTCTCTCTCTCTCTCTCTCTCTCTCTCTCTCTCTCTCTCTCTCTGTGTGTGTGTGTGTGTGTGTGTGTGTGTGTGTGTGTGTGTGTGTGTGTGTGTGTGTGTGTGTGTGTGTGTGTGTGTGTGTGTGTGTGTGTGCCACAAACCCTCGAGCTACATCCCGTACTTACTTGCTGCTAGGTGAACAGAGGCTACACATTAAGAGACTTACCCATTTGACTCATCACACCCGGGATTCGAACCCGGGCCTTTTCGGTTGTGAGCCGAATGTGTTAACCACTACAGTACGCGGTGTGTGTGTGTGTGTGTGTGTGTGTGTGTGTGTGTGTGTGTGTGTGTGTGTGTGTGTGTGTGTGTGTGTGTGTGTGTGTGTATTTCAATAAATTCTCGATTCAACTACCCATGTTTACAAGGCAATAAAAACTTTTAAAAATATTCACTGACTAATCAATGCACTTCGTGTTCCAATATTTTTCCAGCGAGGCAAACATACTCTGATTCATGGCACAGGTAAAAAAAAATGCTTTCTCGTAAGAATCCACTGATCTTCATGTAGAGAGTTAGCTCCATTACTATTGTGGCAGTGTGGCGAGAAGGCCCAGTGCTTGGCTTAAAGAATAACAGAAGTCACCAAGAAATTACAGAGCACACCGCCGCGAGAGAAACGAGGAACGGACGATGATGCATATTAGACGTTGTATAGTAGTGATGAAAATCGAAAAACATATTAGACTTTTCTTTTTGGATGCTGTAGACAAGCAGGGTGATTTATACACCACACACACACACACACACACACACACACACACACACACACACACACACACACACACACACACACACACACGGTAAGTAGGCAAACGACGATGATTACACCTTCCCTCACACGCACGCCGTAGCTTCCCTGACACGCAATATCTCACTCCCAGAAGGAAGCAGCGGCACTAAATGGCTCGCTTGGACACAAAATGACACCCTTATCCTGACTGCAGTTACTCGTGTAAACAAGAGAAATTCATCAAGGAAACTCAACACTCACGGGGCGGAATCGGTACAGAGATTTACGACATGAATACAACCTCTTAGCGGGGTGATGTATAGCTGCAATTAGCATACCACGATGCGTAACAGATTAGTTTCCACGGACACACACACACACACACACACACACACACACACACACACACATTATGTCGTATATGGCCCGAGGAGAAGTACTCTTTGTGGGAAAAAACGACCAGTGTGCTTTGTTGTTGGTACTCTTCACTAGGGTTCTTCAAAGTAAGGGATGGGAACACAGCGCAGGGTCAAAAGCTCTGGTTCAATGGGTCGCACATTGCTGATAGGTATAGGAACAACAAGTGGAGGATAAAAATTGTGTGTGTGTGTGTGTGTGTGTGTGTGTGTGTGTGTGTGTGTGTGTGTGTGTGTGTGTGTGTGTGTGTGTGTGTGTGTGTGTGTGTGTGTGTGTGTGTGTGTGTGTGTGTGTGTCAGTGTGTGTGTGTGTGAGTTGGTTTCCATATAGGAGAAAGAAATACACAGAATAAAATAGACATACGAGGTCGTGAAAGATTCATACAAAATCAAACTAGGTCATGATGAAAGAAAAAAAAAAACTGCTTTACACTCGCCCACTTTCTTGCACAAAGTGAGGCTTAGAAAATAATTAATCTTCTCACAAATAAA
>NC_059295.1:35215538-35225538 GCF_017591435.1 Portunus trituberculatus
TCTTTCCCAACACAACCATCCTACCAAGAGAGGAAATTAGGAGAAACTCAACCAGTTAATAAAACTCATTAAGCTTAATTAATTGCCGGAAATTAGGAAAGAGGGAGAAAGAGAGAAAAAATAGAATTGAGGCGGCTCAGAGTTAATGTTCCTTAACCAACGGGATACAACCTTCTTTCTCCCCAAAAATACAAAAAAGACTCAGAAAAAAAATTAACCTTTTAAACAAAGTAAGGAAGAGTGGAACAATATAAAAGTGACCTAAAAAACTCCCTCCAGCTCCCTGAAATTAGGAAAACACTAGATAAAAAGTATTTCCTTAACCCCATCAGTACCATGACGCGTTTTCATATTTATTCTGGTTACTATTTTGGTGATTTTATACAGCTTCAGAAACTCATGTAAAGATTAAAATAGTAAAGCCTGTGGCCATTAATTTTCTCACCTCCATAGACCCTTCCTAATGTCAATAAAATGGTCTAATCATACAAAAATCTTAAGGTAAAAATGTTTCCCAGTACTTTTCTTATGTTACGGTCTATAGCGCCTGTAGGTTTACTTGAATTGAGTATGGAAACGCTGTCCAACTTCCACCCACTAGCGGCGCAATATTAGGGCCCATATCACCTTCTCTAGCACATCTTTAGTGTAAGGCAAATACACTCTCATCTAAAGCCGGGATATCATGGTGACATGCAGGTAACTTTAAACCACTTGATAAATGACGAATATTTAATGCGGCACGTGGTGGGATTTGAACCTACTCATGGACGTCTGCCCGATCCCACGCTCACCACCTTATCCACTATGCCACCTAACAGCCTAAGGGAGAGAAAGAAACCGAAACACTTATACCTGACTTAAGTCACATTAGCCAGCGAACAATAACTTCACTATCAATACAAAAATGTCATAAAGCAAAGTTCTGAGTTCCTTGAAAAAACAAGAATAGATTTGAAAAAAATTATACCTCTAAGTTTGAGCAAGGAAGAATAAGAAGCTAAAACACTTATAACTGTCTCACGTTACTCGCATTTCCCTGGCAATACCAACTACACTGACAATACAAGAACGACAAAAATGCTCCTTAGAAAAATAATGAATGAAGAAAGAAAAACACAAAACAACAGAAAATAGAAAAATTACTATAAAAAAATATACCACAATAAGGAAAAAGACAACAACTCAAAACACATAATTACACACCTGACTCAGTAACTAACATTACAAAAGCGACCAAGAATAATAACAATAAAGAAAGAAAACCACACCTTAACCACAGGGAGGAAGAGGAACAAAAGAAAAAGGTCACATGACTATTACAATGACTAAGTAACTCCTATTTCCCTAAGAAAAAAAAAAGAATGTATATAGCAAAACATAAATTAGAAAATATACCAGAATAAGGAAAAATAACCCAGAACACTTATTTACACACCTGACTCAGTTACTAGCATTCAAAATCTCTCAGAACAATAACAATAAAGAAAAACACACCTCAACTACAAAAAAAAAACGGAACAACAAAAACAAAACAAAACATGATTCTTATAACGACTAAGTAATTCGTATTTTTTAATTTTTAACATGAATAACTAAACTGACAATACAAAAATGAACTTAAACCTTCCCAAACAGCTTCGTGACTAGCCCCTTTTACTCCACACATACAAGTACTCTTTCACTCTCACATGAGGCGACATTACCTATGCATAAGCCGGGTTCGGTGAGGGCGCTTCATAAAACACAGGTGCCGGAAGTTCCATTAACTCTCAGTATCAGTTGACCAGACACGCCTCGCCTCTGTACTGGTGGTAAAAGTTTGATGCCTTACCGCAGCGACACGAGAGAGAGAGAGAGAGAGAGAGAGAGAGAGAGAGAGAGAGAGAGAGAGAGAGAGAGAGAGAGAGAGAGAGAGAGAGAGAGAGAGAGAGAGAGAGAGAGAGAGAGAGAGAGAGAGAGAGAGAGAGAGAGAGAGAGAGAGAGAGAGAGAGAGAGAGAGAGAGAGAGAGAGAGAGAGAGAGAGAGAGAGAGAGAGAGAGAGAGAGTGTTGCATGCTAAAAATAATATCCGAACAAAAATAAAAATTAAAGCAGACGCGCAAAATGAAGAACAAACAAACAGACACACACACACACACACACACACACACAAGTACAAACTATAAAAACAAAGTCTGATATATAAAAACAAAAATCAGAGAAAGACAAAGACATAAAGAACTTGAGACAAGAAACCAAACCTGGAAAGAATGAGAGACAATAAAAGAAAGAAAGAAAACAAACAAACAGAGACAGGCAGGTTCAAGCACACACACACACACACACACACACACACACACACACACACACACACACGCGGAACTATAACTCTTCCTTTTTTTCGGCAGTTTTATTCAGTAACGTTAGTACAAAATGCAGCCTTGTTTGTTATTCAGTTATTTTAACATTCTTTTATTTTTCAACAAACTCGCCGCTGCAACGTTTTTTTCTGGGGCTGGAAATAAGTTTAGGGAATATGCAGGTCGTTTTTATGTCGTGCCCGAAGCGGTCAGGGTCAGGTCCCCCGCGGCGCGGCGACGGTGGAGCAGCTCGACGACCTTCCTTGCAGGGGCAGTGCCGTATTTTGCCTCTTTCAGGATTTCGGCCCAAAATGAAATAAGGAGGACGAGCAGGAGGAAAACAAAAAACGTAGAAGAAGAAAAAGACGAAGAAGAAGAAGAAGAAGAATAGCGCGCGCGCTTGTTTGTGTGTGTGTGTGTGTGTGTGTGTGTGTGTGTGTGTGTGTGTGTGTGTGTGTGTGTGTGTGTGTGTGTGTGTGTGTGTGTGTGTGTGTGTGTGTGTGTGTGTGTGTGTGTGTGTGTGTGTGTGTGTGTGTGTGAAAAGAAACCTAATAATAACCACAATATATTTTCAGACATCTTGTTTGCTCCGCAGTTCGTGGCGGAGAGAATGATAACAACGATGAAGATGATGATAATGGTGATGATGAAAATAACAACAACAACAACAACAACAAGAGTAACAACAACAACAAAAACAGTCTTAGCATCATCAACAACAACAACAACGATAATGATAAAAACAATGATAATACGGACAATAATAATAGCAATGATCGCAACAACAGCCACGATATTAATAACAACAAACTCTGGGAGACGACCCCGCACAGCTAAACCACGAACAGATTGGATTAAAATACTCCCTGACTGCGGACGTTCAACTTGAGTAATAAAGCACGACTCATTGCAATTACTTTACTGATTGTGTTAAGAGTCAACGAGCTATTATTTTCTCCTCCAGGTAAACCAATTCTGTGATATTAAACCCTGATCTTATTTACCGTACGCGATGTGCTCCAATATGAGAGATATATATTCTTTATTTCATTTATTTTTATTGTCATTATGAATCTGTCAGTCACTATTATGCTCTAGTTTCCAGCATTTCAAACTTCCAAAACCGTTACTCTCAATTATCGACAGAAGCTCGAGTCGTCGTATTAGATATCGCGGGAGGTATGGATCTTGGGCTGTGAGGGAAACAAAAGAAGTACTCCCAGTCCAGCTCACTGTGGCAAGTCCTCTGTATCACTGTGGGCAGGAGGGACACGAGAGGGCAGCGGTCCGTCGGGAAATCAGACAAGTAAGGCATGGGTGGGGCCGACGCTGCTGGGACTGACGTGGGAGTGTTTCTGTTTTTCTTGTCGAAGTTTTGAGGTAAAGTGAAGCCCTCGTGCAAGGCAGAGACCTATTCGTAAGGCAAACGAGACCATTAGCCTCAGCGAAGGGCCATTAGCAGGGACGCTTGAGGAAATGGCAGCGACTCTGGCAAAACCTCCCCAAAAAAAACCTCTGTTCCATTGTAGGCGGAGTCCCTTTCCACTCCCACTTTTGCCTCCTAGCATAGAAATCATTGAACACTGAGTCACTTAAATACAAAATTTCGCTTGCATTTATTTCAGGATATGTTACCCGAAAAATATAGTAGATACCAATAATAATTTTTCATTATTTATATGAATGGTAATAAAGCATCGGATTTATTTTCATATTCATCGAAACAAAAAAAGGGAAACAACTTCAATATTTAATTAGTGAATTTGGTGCAGCGAGGGAAAAGCTGATAGCTGATAAAAACGAGGCGGAAATAGTGTGTGTGTGTGTGTGTGTGTGTGTGTGTGTGTGTGTGTGTGTGTGTGTGTGTGTGTGTGTGTGTGTAATTCACCTCGGTCGTCTGCTGGTCACCCAGCCAGTCTTCCTCATTACGGAGAGAGCTCAGAGCTCATAGACCGATCTTCGGGTAGGACTGAGACCACATCTCACACAAAGCGAGGCCACAACCTCTCGAGTTACATCCCGTACCTATTTACTGTTAGGTGAACAGGGGCTACACATTAAGAGGCTTGCCCATTTGCCTCGCTGCTTCCCGGGACTCGAACCCGGCCCTCTCGATTGTGAGTCGAGCGTGCTAACCACTACACTACGCGGTGTGTGTGTGTGTGTGTGTGTGTGTGTGTGTGTGTGTGTGTGTGTGTGTGTGTGTGTGTGTGTGTGTGCAGCTACAAACACATTTTTATACCCGTTATTTACTACCATTAAGCAACATGTTTCCCCTTTCCTGAGCAGTCTGTTCCGATCACCTTCACTAAAAACAGAAATAACTTATCACAAGAAAATTTAACTTCTTTCAGTCAAAAAGTGTTACGGCTGAGCGCCAATCAAATCAGTTTCTCTTATATATTGTGCATTTTTCATTCAAACGGCTTCCAAATTCATCAGTAAGCCGTTACTTTTTATTACTATTATGCCATATACATAAATTTATCCACATACACACGTGAATCATAAAAAAGACTACTAGTAATGGAGGCAAAAACTCTGCCTGAATCTCACGCAAACTTACACACCATTTAATTCTTCGTGAGGAAATCTGTAACAATCATACACTCTGAGGAAGGACGAGGCACCACACACGAGCTTACTCTGATACACACACTCAAATTCTCACACTACTTCCTTCTCAACTCACAAAACACTGCTGTCATAACCTTTGAGGCAAGAAGACGCACCACTACCGCAAGTCACATTACTTCCAAACAAAATAAGGCATTGTGACTCCAGTATAGCATAAATCTTAGCTCTGAGAATACACAACTAAAAACTCCGACGATACTTAGTTCATGTCGCAGAAAACACAGTGAACACTCCTTCGAAGCAAAATACGACAGTGAGCCCAGTACACACAATATTCTTACGGTCTAATAAATAGCATCATTGGCAGTACCCACGCGGGGCACTCAGGCTCATAGTGGCACGCGAGGCAATAAAGTCCTCAAGGCAACGATAGTCAACACAGCATAAGGCAGAGGCAAGGGTCCCTGATTATCTCGGGCACACTATCTAACTTCAAAAATGATCACAAGATTTTCAGTTTGGAAGTAGAGAGAGAGAGAGAGAGAGAGAGAGAGAGAGAGAGAGAGAGAGAGAGAGAGAGAGAGAGAGAGAGAGAGAGAGAGAGAGAGAGAGAGAGAGAGAGAGAGAGAGAGAGAGAGAGAGAGAGAGAGAATGAGAAGAACGATAAGGAGAAAATGTTCAAAGCAATAAAAGATCAGGCAATAATTACACTCTGGAAGGGATGACGTCCACTTAAACTGCTACCGAGTCAAGTTTTCCGTCCTTCCCCTTCACAATACCTTCCGTTATTAACAATCAACGGCAGGTAGTTTTGTCAAGCCTTCTAAAAGTCAGCGCAAGACGTGCCATGGACAACGTGGGGTAATTCTTCCAATACCTGGACGCGGGAGGAGAATATTGCTTTGCTAATTGGAGGTGCTCTCGATCCCGTGCGCCGGTGAGTCCTTAGTTGTCTGGATGAGTGTGATTAAGATGCCCGAGGACTCCCATATCCTGAGGTGTTCTTGAGTGTATTATCCAGGTGTTATTAGCTACATTTTCCCATTTTTTCTCTGTATGTTTTTTGCTTATTGCTATTATAGTATTTATGAAAGGTGAAATTGGTGTTTTTAGGTAACTATAATGTATTTCGTGAGTAGCATATGTATGTCATTACTCCACTTCACTTAAGAACAAGAGACATGAATCTATTTGTACACACACACACACACACACACACACACACACACACACACACACACGGGAGACTAAATTTCCCACCATCTCATCTCCGCACGAGCACCGTCTCTCTATCGCAATGTGTCGCACTCAACATTTAGGAGTCCGCCAAACACGTATTAGGAAAGACAGCACATGAGGTGATGACAATCTTACTGGAATAATGCAAACACCATCAGGAATATTACTTGCTCACGCCACACACACGCCACACTATGCACCACAAAGCCCAGCAGCCTCACACGCCGACCACCACTGCCATTGTCCCGTTCCATGAAAACAGGAACTCATCAAGATAAGAAACAGCACTACAGGCATCTACGAACACACACACACGCACGCACACGAGCAAACACACACACACGCACGCACGCAGGCACGTGCGTGCACACACACACACACACACACACACACACACACACACACACACACACACACACACACACACACGCCCGGTAGTTCAGTGGTTAGAGCGCTAGCTTCACAAGCCAGGGGACCGGGGTTCGATTCCCCGGCCGGGTGGAGATGTTTGGGTGTGTCTCCTTTCACTTGTAGCCCCTGTTCACCTAGCAGTGAGTAGGTACGGGATGTAAATCGAGGAGTTGTGACCTTGTTGTCCCGGTGTGTGGTGTGTGCCTGGTCTCAGGCCTATCCGAAGATCGGAAATAATGAGCTCTGAGTTCGTTCCGTAGGGTAACGTCTGGCTGTCTCGTCAGAGACTGCAGCAGATCAAACAGTGAATCACACACACACACACACACACACACACACACACACACACACACACTGTTACGGCCCGTCCGTTAAATACTCCACTACCCTCACCTCCTCCGCTTGCTACCTCTTTCGCCACCTCTCTACCTCCCCTTCCACGTCACCGTCTCATGAAGCCCCGCTACTGTTCCGAAGTTGGATTCACGCGGCCCCATTCGACTCAAGCGGAAGTGTTAAGCGAGCTCCCTGATTTCTGGAAGTCAGTCGAGGTCAAGGCCTCAACCAGTGAACACAACGCCTCTTGGACAACCGTGGGATCCACCTCACCCAGCACTTCACCACTGCGACACCTCATAAGTATCACTACCCCCTCGTCCCGTTTTTTCCACATTGCGGACCAGCTTGTGCTGCCCACCCTTCCCCCATGGAAACATACTCCCACCGCCTTCAACATCAACTGGCTTCAGGGGAAGAAGGCTGTGGTTACCGAGGTGGAGCTCCAACACCACTTCCGGGCCCTCGTCGCTGGTCTCCCTCCATCCCTACATCTCTACACAGACGGCTCCAAGACAGGTGAATGTGTGGGTGCAAGTGTGTGGTCGTGTGAATGTGCCCTCAGGTTCCGGCTGCCTACCCATACATCGGTGTTTTCTGCTGAAATTTTTGCTATTGACAAAGCCATAGATTATGCTTTAAATTCACTTCATAATTCAATTGTTATTTTTTAGGATTCTATGTCAGCCCTTCAGGCAATAGAGTCCGGCCGCACGGATACAAATGAAATCCAGGGCAACATCATTAATAAGCTGAATTCATGTCATAAATCCTTCTCACTGGTTTGGGTGCCTGGACATTCCAATATACGCGGGAATGAACAGGCTGACATGCTAGCTCGGTCTGCTGCAGAGCTCGAGGGAGCGTGGAACCTCCGTCGGGATCTGCAGTCATGTCTCTCAGTTGTTAAATCATCAGCAAAACTCCTGTGGCAGAGTCACTGGGACAACCTCCACCTCCACACCACCAAACCTATCCTGGGCGAGTGGGCCTCCTCCAATCGCCCCACAAGGCGGGAGGAGGTGGTCCTCGCACGCCTCAGGATGGGCTGCACCCTCCCCACCCACATGCTCCCCTACATAGCCAACGCCTTCCCACCACAGTGTTCCAGCTGTAATGTCACTCTCTCTGTCGAGCACATCCTGCTTCACTGTGTGCGTTATCGTGAGGAGAGGCGGCCCTTGGCGGCGTATTGCCGGGGTCGCGGCCTCCCGCTAACGCAAACCACCCTCCTGGGTGATGAACACCCGGATGTGGTCGATAGACTGATGATTTACCTGACTGAGGCCAATTTAATCAGAGAGTTGTGATTTATGTGTATATATTATGTTATTTATTCTATGTATTTATTCTATATATGTATGTAAATAAAAGTATGAAAGCGTGTATGATTCCAATTTTGCGTGATCTAATGTGAATGTTTTTTTCTCTCTCTCTCTCTCTCTCTCTCTCTCTCTCTCTCTCTCTCTCTCTCTCGTTAATCTCTAAAAATCGTCAAGAGAAACGTTAACATTTTTAAGCTCCGCCTGAAGAATAAAGAAAATGTAACAGTGGCAAGACTGATGATTTATGTAAATACTCGGAAGTGATGTTACAAAAGTTCCACGTGCAACAGGTTTCCCATGGTATACTTTTAGACTCAAGTCTAAATGCTACGCTTAAGTCCTGACGTATTTTTCTTTCTCATTTGCAGATCAGGAATTAAAGATAAAATTTTCCAGTATTTGTGACTAAAAATATGGAGTATGCAATGTGTCGTTTTGTTAATTCTCAAAGTAAGAAAAAAAGTTAGCTCTCTTTTTACCTAAACTCTCTTTACAAATTATAGATTATTTTTACGAGAGATGCTTCGCCACACACCAGTTTCCAAAAACGATGCAATAACGTATATAACTGATGTGACATTCAGAACCAATGACAGGACGAAACACAACGCCCTGCAAATCATACTCAAGCAATGGGCCATCGACAAGTGCACAAATGTTTCATTTCCTGCCAGGGGAAGCAGTTGGTGCCTAAACGGCGGATGCTTTTAGCTGTCACTTGGATTAACACTCCGTGACTTGGAATATCAATGATAGTGTGTCAGATTTTTAAAATTTCTATTTCAACTTTGTCTGGCGAATATCCTTTTCGGTTATTATCCCATTATTCTATTGAGTTTCATTACATGGGTGTTAAATTACCCGTAATACAATACTATACAAAACTTTGCAAATTCTCTCTCTCTGGTGGAGTAAGATTAGATGGGGAAGTGTTTTCATTTTCTGTCCTTTCCTCGCTCTGGCAGCAAAGGTCAGTGGAAAAACAAATAGTTATCCCTGTTTGAATTTAATAGCTCTTGCGTTTCCATGTTTACAAAGAACTGTGTCGCATAATTCAGAGGGTTGCCAGTCTGGGTGTAAGACTGTAAATGAATAAGATAAAATGAAGGTTTGAAATCATGGTGGCCACTGGTACTATTCGAGGCACAACAACTAAGCATGTAATGTAAATTTGTTGTAATGCAAAAGAAAGGCACAAGTTTTGTATATACTGTTGAAAATGATTTATCCTTTTGTATATGAGTGAAAGTGAGCGCGTAGCTTCCATAGAAAGAACATGAACAAATTTAGCAGTGATCGTTTGCTTCCCTAGCACTGCACTTCTACTGCACTGCTTCACCTGACATGCCGGGGATTCATTCCCCTCTTTCCATACTTTGACTTGCTTACACCTCGCCTCACTTCATAATTAACTCAATGGTATATGCACACACACACACACACACACACACACACACACACACACACACACACACACACACACACACACACACACACACACACACTCCTTATGATACACGTATACCAGTAAGAGTGCACGCACAGAGACACACACACACACACACACACACACACACACACACACACACACACACACACACACACACACACTCCTTATGATACACGTATACCAGTAAGAGTGCACACAGAGACACACATACACACACACACACACACACACACACACACACACACACACACACACACACACACACACACACACACACACAGCCAGATCAAAATTGACTTAAGTAACAGAAACAACAGTAAC
>NC_059295.1:35228038-35233038 GCF_017591435.1 Portunus trituberculatus
ACACACACACACACACACACACACACACACACACACATGCGAAAGGTAATTCCATTCTTCTTTAACTGCTGTCAGCAGCAGCATCTTGTTCTTACTGTACATTGACAAGCAAACTTAATATTTAGTAAAAGCAGATATCTCAAGTTTCTCCTTCCTTCACCACGCTGCGTCTCTGCAACCTGAGTTAAACGTTGATAGCTCCAAAAATGTCTTTAGAAGGTTTGTCGTTATATATACGGAACGCATTACATAACCGGGATGGAAAGATATATACGTGGTGGGGAGTTAGTCAGATGATAAAACGGCAATCTATGAAGGACTGATAAAGACTTTATCGGCAGAGTTCCGGGGCAGCAATCACGGTTATGGGAGCGCTAATGGGGCCATTGTTCCTGTAGTGGGCCAGGCCCGAGGCGGCTGGCAGGGTGAACGGATGAGTGGAAAGATCGTTCAGCTGAATGAAAGTAAAGAAGAGAAATAAAGAATGATCGGAAGATACGCGTCTCCTTCCTCATTCTTCTAAAGAAATAAAGCTGTAAAATCTGTAACTACACGAAGCTACACACAAGTACCGTGGTGAGTGAACAGAAAATACTAGAAATATTTTTAGTAACCTCCCAGTAATGAAGGAAAAAGAGCACGAGCATGGACAGAACGACCCTCCAGCGGTGACTCACGATAGTATCATTAAGGAAAGCAAGTTATTTGTTTGTCATTAAATAGAGTGAAGCGATTCCAAACGCATTCGGTAATATCGGAATCAAATATAAATGATCAGGGGCTTTCTCAAACATTTCTGTGATTCGAATACCTTTCAGTCACGCTACGGGGTGGCATGTAACCTTTCACACACACACACACACACACACACACACACACACACACACACACACACACACACACACACACACACACACACACACACACATGAACGCGCACACACGCACACGCCCGGTAGCTCAGTGGTTAGAGCGCTGGCTTCACAAGCCAGAGGACCGGGGTTCGATTCCCAGGCCGGGTGGAGATATTTGGGTGTGTCTCCTTTCACGTGTAGCCCCCTGTTCACCTAGCAGTGAGTAGGTACGGGATGTAAATCGAGGAGTTGTGACCTTGTTGTCCCGGTGTGTGGTGTGTGCCTGGTCTCAGGCTTATCCGAAGATCGGAAATAATGAGCTCTGAGCTCGTTCCGTAGGGTAACGTCTGGCTGTCTCGTCAGAGACTGCAGCAGATCAAACAGTCAAACACACACACATCTTCTATTCTTTCTTTCGAATTCGAATGTCATTGTACAACACGACTTATACCTGCACCTAAAACATCTAAACAGAGTAAAAAACTAGAAGACATTGCTCGAAACTTCATCCAGCCACGGGACTCTGACCGCCGCCGGGTACTGTTCTGTAAGGGACAGTGCAGAGACGGGAGAGAGGGAGAGAGAGCGGAAGGAGGACCTCACGCATTGCTCTTGACAACTTTTTTCATATCAAAGTTCTGAGAAGTCGCCTCATAGCGTATCTCTCTCTACACATTATTTACCTGCATTATTGACGTTGTTGTTGTTGTTGTTGTTGTTGTTGTTGTTGTTGTTGTTGTTGTTGTTGTTGCTGTTGTTTTTGCTGCTGCTGCTGACTTTTTGTTGTTGTTTTTGTTATTGGTAATATTATCACCACTATTATTACTCCCGCTCCGATCACAATGAATATATCGTGCTAGATATCAGCGCTTGATTCCAATCCGAAACGACCCAAGGGCCGCATTCTGTACGTTTTGTCGATTTCTGCTAAATTTAACAAGCAGTGGTACAATTTCGAAGGAGTTGTCCTAATTCTAGTAAATATGTAACCACGATTCTCCACCATCAGAAGCGAAATGCACTATTAAACTTCCGACATTTGAAAATAGTCTTACAAAAGTTCAAATAGTTCCATGACAGACTGGGAAGGGATGGAGATAAAATATTCTGTCTTGCCTTATCGAGTACTAAAGATTTGAGATGCGTAGAATGAGAAATTGTGACAAAACCATCCTTTCTGGCAAAAAGACCATTGGAACATCAACTTATCTATAAGAAATATCAAGCAGTCGTAAAGCAAAAGTCCCAAAAATCCGTGTCTAATATGAACTGACCTCCTGAATGCCAGCTATCGAATACACCACGTCTCTTTGCGTCCCCGAGAGTAAAATCCGAGGCTTATAATTATATGTGCCGGTGTTGTGCTTCGCGGGCATGGAGGAAGGCATCAAGGTAAGGTCAAGTTATAACTCCCTCGTTATATTCCCGGCTCATAGCTCTTGCCGGTTCCACCTCCGGCGTGAAAGGGGCGGCGGGCAAAACGCCTTCCCCACAGACGGAAACTGCACATAAAGCTGGCCCAAATGTACCCTATATCACAAGTACATTAAGCCGCCGACGTTCACACGTATGCAGATGACCGCTGGAAAGTAAAGAGAGGTTTATAAGTCCAAAAATCCTGAGGTAGTTGCTAGAATGAGGCTCATGGTGTTGAGACACACACACACACACACACACACACACACACACACACACACACACACACACACACACACACACACAGAGAGAGAGAGAGAGAGAGAGAGAGAGAGAGAGAGAGAGAGAGAGAGAGAGAGAGAGAGAGAGAGAGAGAGAGAGAGAGAGAGAGAGAGAGAGAGAGAGAGAGAGAGAGAGAGAGAGAGAGAGAGAGAGAGAGAGAGAGAGAGAGAGAGAGAGAGAGAGAGAGAGAGAGAGAGAGAGGTAAATGATGTAATGAAACACAGGAAGAGTCATATAGAGACAAAAACACCTGTAAACGGACGAAGAGAAAAAAATAAAACGAATACAGATAAACAAAGGCAAAAGATAGATAGAGATAGACAGGAAAAAAAAAAAAATAAGGCCAGGAGAGAAAAATAAAGCTACACTTTTTCTTTCACCTCTTCCAGTTCCTCATTCACGATCACAGAAATCAACACACATGAATCACAGTGGGTAATGAATAAAACGGTATTGTGTTTCCTTCATACATTATTAGAAAGCTTACGATTTTTCCGTGAAATGTTTTTATTAACACTTATTTCAGACTGTGCCAATATCCATCTTATCACACACACACACACACACACACACACACACACACACACACACACACACACACACACACACACACACACACACACACACACACACACACAAGGGTAAAGAAAAAAATGTTTGCATTTTTCAAGACTCTATCGAACTGCATTCATTGAATCGAGGTCTGTCTCAGGTACACAAACTTTATACGTCTCAAATTTTTATGTGGACTGCAACTCCTAAAAGTCTTGACGCGGTGCTGAGGAGTGATGACAAACGGTAATGTGGAATACTTAAGGTACAACTTGGAAGAGACTAATGACAAAATTAGATTTACTTTTACTGAAGACAAAGCAGTATTCGTGAAGGTGCCAGTCCATAATAGTCCAAGGGGATTATAGTCGTAGAAATCTTTTGAAATCTCTCACTTGTAAAATTTGACCATCATAAATATACGAAGCTTATCAAATTTTGAATGAGTGATAAATGAGTATATTTAGCCTATGAATGAGTGATAAATGAGTATATTTAGCCTATGATAGAATTTTTAAGAATAGATAAACTGAAAGGTTACCAGTCAGGGCGTCGCCATACGTGAATATCAAGACTCAAGAAGTTTTTTGGCTGGCGATGAGTGTCCTGTGATTACAGTGATAATGCAAGATAATGGCGGAAAAATAAATGTCAGAGAGAAGAAAAAAAATGACACGAGAAAATGTCACAAGAGAATGAATACTCCAGTGATTTCTGGAAAGAAAAAAAATGACAGAAAAAAAAGTTAATGTTTTGGTTTATATTGTGTTAAGTTAGGTTATATTCCTTAGTTATGTTAGGCAAGAGTTACCCCATTCATTCCGGCCATGCGAAAATTTAGATTCTATCATATGACACTAAAAAAGCATTCCATCTTTCCATGACGACCCTCAGAGAAACACCCAAAATCTCACAGGCGATTCAGGTCAGACGGCACAAGTAGGAACAATAATCATTATAACACAAGACTCTGGATACGTGAAATTTGAAGCCACTACATTATCACAGCAATATCATGTGAAGATGCCTTGTGTACTCCAGTGAATTAAAACAAAGATAATAGTTTTTAGTTTACGGACATCTCAGCGAAAGAAAGAAACACAAGAATAATTACGTTACAGGCGGTGGTGAAGGGACTGTGATTAAGTCAAGTCGAACGCGAAGAGAAAAGTCTCGAACATAAATGGTTATATATAGCAAGACTCCGCTCCTGCCGCTACGTTCATCTAGTGTTCTCGTATGAAGAGCAGCTTGGCGAGGCAATGCGGTTTAGCTTAACCACTATGCCCATTATGATATTATGCGTCTCCTCCGCCTCGACTCCATAACATAGCTTGACATATCGGTTATTGGTGATGACTGACGGCGAAGTGCTCGGCAAAAAGAAGAAAAAAAGACATAAAACCTAAATAGAATCAATATATCAAGGACAGAGCAAGTGCAAGAAAGAGAGAGAGAGAGAGAGAGAGAGAGAGAGAGAGAGAGAGAGAGAGAGAGAGAGAGAGAGAGAGAGAGAGAGAGAGAGAGAGAGAGAGAGAGAGAGAGAGAGAGAGAGAGAGAGAGAGAGAGAGAGAGAGAGAGAGAGAGAGAGAGAGAGAGACGAAACACAATTCCTAATGACGCCAATAAAAAAAACAGGTAAAAATGAGAGCCATCAACATTACTGATACTATGAACTTTTCTTAGACACGAAAATTCATGCATAAGAGAACGGACAAAGGCACTTCGATCCGCCTCAAGTTACTCCCGGGTTAAGAAAGGATCCTGAGCTCAGCGTTTCTAAGCCAAATGTCAGAGAGGACTTGGAGGAGGAGGAGAGGGAGGAGGAGGAGGAGGAGGAGGAGGAGGAGGAGGAGGAGGAGGAGGAGGAGGAGGAGGAGGAGGAGGAGGAGGGGGA
>NC_059295.1:35235538-35243038 GCF_017591435.1 Portunus trituberculatus
GAAAATCAAGCAGTTTCAATAATCCGCACAGTAAATCCGTTCTGGCGAGGCGAGGGAGGTTTAGCCATAGCGAGAGTATTAAGTAGCAGGAGGGAGGAGATTCACATAATGGAGTTTGACAATCAAGGAGGGGAGCGCGAGGGGAACATGGGAATGAATCAATTAAGGAAGCAAAGTGTTCATCGGACTGACCTGTTCCTGCAAGATATGAAGAGTACCCGCCATTACTGCAGCCAAGGACGCCGTGCATGAAATGGCTCCATACGTCACTGCAAGGAAAGAGGAGTAAATGTTTTTAGATTCGAATGATACGAAGAAAGGCAACATGAAAGCAGTAAAGCAAATAGTTGGCTTGTGTACCTGTGTTTACTTCGGTTCGCTTGTGTTACCTGTTTGTTTTCGGTATATAAGGCTGTTTTTGTTGTTGTTAGAGTTGTTGTTGTTGTTGTTGTTGTTGTTGTTGTTGTTGTCTTAGTTCCCAGATTATTCACTCAAATGTCTGGGATATGTACGGATGTTTGGTATTTTTTTTCTTCATATTCACTCACATTTCACCTCACTTACTGTAATTGACCCGAGAATAGAGTTTTTCTCTTTCTTCCTGCTGTCTTTGAAAATTACATATGTTATTTTTTGTCTTTAATCTACTACTACTACTACTACTACTACTACTACTACTACTACTACTACTACTACTACTACCCTTCAAAGATCTATGCATAGTTGTTGTAGTGCTCAACCTGTCTATATCTCAAACCTAATGAGGTCAACAGGGAAACATGTCCAAAAACATTATACTTCTAAACAATTAATACGTTTCATGAACCAAATAAACACAAATATTCTAAGGTTTTCATTTGCCTTGATAATGTTAACTGTATCTCTTGTAATATTTCCTACAGGTTCCATCATATTAAGGTTCTTTTTGGCTTCACCTTCTCGACAAAGACCAACACACGCCCATTGGACATCTCCTTCAATAAAAGATTACGTAGGGTGTAGAAAAGACTATTATTCAATATTCAACCAACACCGATCAGATCTTCGGTGACTTTGCTAAGTGAAACGCCGCTCTCCATTCACAGAAGCGCAGAGGAGGATGAGGAGGAAGAGGAAGTGGGCGTCAAGTGGCGAGGTCATATGTGATCTGCTGTAGTCGGTGATGGGTGGACGAGGGGCGGTAAGTAGGATTAATGAGTCTGGTCAAGGTAATAAGGGGGCCTGAAATCTAAGAGCTAAGCGGAGCAATCTGTGTGAGAGCTCTTCTTGATTATTAATAACAGAATGTCAAGCCTCAGCGAGAAACAGTTATTTTGAGTGAGGACGTATTAATCAAGCCAATTCGAACTTCACGGAACGACGACCTGCTGATCTGAAGCACAAGGACGAGCACTACTATTTACTTGATCTGTTAATCTAGTTAACGCTGAAGGTTTGTTGTTATTGAAATTTCTTTATTTAGTGGAAGCTGAAGACTAGTTGACTGCATTTAGTTCATTGTCACATTCTCCGTCAAATTGTTCAACTCAATCCTGCAGAGATCGAGGCAGTGGTTGCAAACAGACTATGCCACTTGTGGGTATCACCTGCGATCTTATTGTAATTCTCTTTTTCTCATTCAAACGGACTAATAAGAAAGTATCAAAATTCTTGCTGAAAATGATAATGAACCTTTTTCAGTGTTTATGATCTGAATGAACCTTCTTATTTCATATACTTTCCCAATTACATTGGCAGAGGAGAAACTACCAATACTCCTGGAAAGAGTGACATGGAAACTCCTGCAGATATGTCTTAAGCATTCATGACCTGATTAAAACTACCCCATTTTCTTTTTATCTATTTGTCACATTGCTTGGAAATCTCATTTGCATCAGAAGAGAGAGAGAAAAAAAAAAAACTATCAATATCCCTTCTGAAAATAACAAAGAACATACTGGACGGATGTCTTAAGTAATCATGACCCAACTGAAATATTTTTTTCGTATTATCTCCAGCATATTGTAAGAGGGCAAAAAATATCAATGTCCCCGTGCTGAAATGTCTTGATGTTCACAATCTATCTAGAGGCAGCCGGCTCGTAAAGCAACAATTAGGGGAGGCGTCTAGCTCTGTGTTCAGCGCCCTCCAACATTTCATGGCACTTCGAGGACAGGTAATCTAATATTAATAACTGAGTATTGAAATTCCTTTAATTAATAAAGGAATACTAAGAACTGAACGGTAATCAATACATCGTGAGTGGCGTGAGGGTCAAGGATGGACTCCGGATTTCCCCTTGTTGCATTCTTGTGTGTGTGTGTGTGTGTGTGTGTGTGTGTGTGTGTGTGTGTGTGTTCACCACGGTAGCCTACTGGTCACCCAGCCAGCCTTCCCCATTACGGAGCGAGCTCAGAGCTCATAAACCGATCTTTAGGTAGGACTGAAACCACAACTCACTCCACACACCGGGAAAGCGAGGCCACAACACCTCGAATTACATCCCGTATCTACTTGCTGCCAGGTGAACAGGGGCTACACATTAAGAGGCTTGCCCATTTGTCTCGCCGCGCCCGGGACTCGAACCCGGTCGTGAGCCGAATGTGCTAACCACTACACTATGCGGTGTGTGTGTGTGTGTGTGTGTGTGTGTGTGTGTGTGTGTGTGTGTGTGTGTGTGTGTGTGTGTGTGTGTGTGTGTGTGTGTGTGTGTGTGTGTTTGTAGAATAGAGAAGGAAAAAATAAGCACTGCAAAGGAAAGGCAAGTAAACATACGATAACCAGTCAATTAATGATTGACAAATATTAGGTAAACATTAAAAAGATAATAGTAATGCCACTTTTATTTTGCACTGGTTCCATGTGGGAATTCGAGAACGCATAATTGATTGGCATAACATTCATTGCCTGTGTGTGTGTGTGTGTGTGTGTGTGTGTGTGTGTGTGTGTGTGTGTGTGTGTGTGTGTGTGTGTGTGTGTGTGTGTGTGTGTGTGTGTGTGTGTGTGTGTGTGTGTGTGTGTGTGTGTGTGTGTGTGTGTGTGTGTGTGTGTGTGTGTGTGTCGCCAAACAGTGTATACGTGCGTTTGCATACGAGTAAAAATGCATGTTCAGG
The DNA here is from genome assembly GCF_017591435.1 of Portunus trituberculatus. NCBI lineage: Eukaryota > Metazoa > Arthropoda > Malacostraca > Decapoda > Portunidae > Portunus > Portunus trituberculatus. The sequence continues at coordinate 35,238,631 of NC_059295.1, forward strand.
AAATATAAACGTGTGGTGTGTTTAAATATTTCTTGTTTCGTTTTCTCGGTCCTTGCACGCTTCGCTACCCAGAAAACAGCAGGTCTTCTCGTCACAGTGGGAAAAGAAAGCAGCAGCACCAGCCAGGCCGCAGCTCTTCCAGGGGCTGCGTCATCAAGGTGGCGGTAAAATTCAGCCGGGTTGTTGGGCCCAAATGAGCTGTTTGGCGCACACCTGGCCCGCACTCACGCATTAATGCAAACTCATGCGCATGTTTCTCTCCTGCTCCAAACGTCATGCAAATTCTAGGATTGCAAGATGAAGGACCTTGTGAGGCAGAAATAAAAATGAGGGAGTTTCTTAAAAAAATGTGCATTTCATTAATAATTTCTGGAAAAGTCACGAAAAGAATTTGTTTAAGAAAAAAAAAAAAAAAAAAAAAAACAGGCAGAATAAGTGAAGCCACACAGCAACTCCCAGAAACTGGTAATTTTTTCCTTTTGTACACAGAAAACCTTATCCCTTGCAGTCTTCAGAAAGGCTTACTCTTGTTTTTTCGTTTTTTATTTGGCTGAGCGTAAATCTTACATTACATTTTCCTCATCAGTCTCATCAATATCTCTTCTTTATTATTCGGGTGCATGAACTGAACAAGACAACGCTGAACTTAACAAGCAATCAGAGAGAGGAAGGAAGACAGGAGCGGAGAGGAAGGAGGAGGAAGAGAAGGGAAGGATAGTTGATGTGGGGACGAAGACGGTGGTGAAGGCGAATAAAGGAGAGGAAGGGAAGGGAAGGTAATGAAGGAGGAGAATATGACGATAGGTAGGAAAGAGGGGAGGGAAAGTTGTGGAAAGGAAATTAGGGAGAAGGGAAGGACTCGGTAAATGACAGCGGAGGGAAATGGAGAAGAAGGGTCGTGCAGGAATTGCTGGGAAAGGGAAGCAAGTGGTGAGGTAGACTGACCTGGTTCCTTAGTCGTTGCTGTCGTTGTGGTGATCGTAGTCGTCGTGATCACAGTTGGTCGTTGTTGTCGTCATTGTGGTCGTTGTTGTCTTGGTTACCGTGGTCGTCTTCCTCGTTTCTGTTGTCGTCTTATTCGTCGTGGTTGTCGTTATTGTCGTTGTGATCGTTCTCCTACTCTTTCTGCTTTTCTTTCGGTTTTCTCTGTCTCTATTTCCTTTTTCTCTTTGTCTTTCTCGTCACTTCCTTCACCTTTTTCCTTCTCTCTCTCTCTCTCTCTCTCTCTCTCTCTCTCTCTCTCTCTCTCTCTCTCTCTCTCTCTCTCTCTCTCTCTCTCTCTCTCTCTCTCTCTCTCTCTCTCTCTCTTCCTCCTCATTTCTCTCTCCTTCTCTAGTCCCCTTCCATCTTCAGCTCCTCTTCCTACTTATTCTCCTGCTTTACATTCATCACTCCCTGCCGCAACAAGAAAGAAAAAATGTGGAAACAGAAACAAAAATAAGATGCAAGTCTCCCCTCGCGAACAGCAATACATACAGAATGTCGCAGCTAATGACGTGGTAAGATTTGTGGCGACTCAACATGCAAAAGCAATATATCCCATTAGTAAGGCATAATAACTTTTTTTTTTTCAGGGGAGCCCGTAATTCAACATCAATTACGATATGAATCCAAATCATAAAACATGCAGCATAGGATATAGTGGTCAGTGGTTAATCCTGCGTTAAACATAGCAAATATAGATATGATTGAGGATGTGTGTGTGTGTGTCCAGTGTCCACCATATACATATATCCATTTATTTATGAATGAGAAATGATTCATCACACAATGCTAACTTTCAATAATTCATCTCCAACGTATATTTGCCTTATTACTTTTAACATGCGATTAGATATGAAAATTATCCAGCTACTTCAAAAACTAACGTGCATCGGGACAAAGAACTTAAAAGAATACAAATGGAAATAGTAAAGCAGTAATACGACGAAGAACAGAGAAAAACTGCTCATTTGTCTGTGTCGCACTCCAGAGTCTTATGAAGCACGAAACACGCGAGTAAAATCGTGAATGCCATTATACCAGAACTCGGCAAAAATCAGGAAGACGCTGAAGAATGTAAAATGAAGTATACTCGGCAATGCAGCTGACTGGGAGAGGATAAAAGATGGATAAAAGACGTAAATAATTTGTCTCTGTCTTGTCTTACACTTTTACGGTGAACGATACAAGAACAGCACTACGATATTTTCCGAAGGCAATAAAGATGAAAAGAAAAGATCCCGAACATAAACTACCGTACGCAGTGAGGAGAGAAAAAGACGAAGCGAAAAAGAGAATCCCACATAAGACATCTCTCGGTAAGACTTTTTAGGGAAACGACAAGACGCGCGGAATAAAACTGCCGCGTGGGAAAAAAAGAAGCAGCGACTGAAATCTGATTCACAAAAGGCAAAAAAGGGAAGTAAATGAGATGTTTGACAGAATGGTGAACGAAGTGTTAGAATGAAAAAAGAAAAAAAAAGCAGGGAAGAAACTATGTGAAGAAAGTAATGAAAGTAAGAGCAAAGACATGGAAAAATGGAGAAAGAACCAAATGGGTGAGCGAGAGACATGATGAGAGTGGTGACGGTAACATGCATGCCGAAATAGTTGAAGCATTTTAGAAGCATATTTTAAAATGATGTGGAAGGGGGAACCAATAATAACATGCATAGGAATGAAAGGGGGAGGGCGCGAGAGGCAGCGAGGCGAGAGATGCGTCGGCTGCAGCGGGAATATACATGGCATGAAACTCTGAAAAGCCGCAGAGATGGACAAGATCGGCGGAGCGTGAGGGATTGGCGCTGGACTGACGCCTCCTTCCCTTTATCCGAGGCCACCATTTTACAAGGATGATGGAGGATGAGGAGAGAACTCCTACACATATACGTAAATTTTGCTTTCCCCTTCATTTCCATACACGAAGAAGTCATGAATATTCCTCAGTCACAGTTCACAGGTAGACTAGGAGGAGGAGGAGGAGGAGGAGGAGGAGGAGGAGGAGGAGGAGGAGGAGGAGGAGGAGGTGGCGTGAACTTTAAACTCCACTGCAGAGAAAACAGAGTATATACTGCATGAGAATGAAACTAAAGAGCACATTTAATACACATTTTCAGACTAACTATCCAATTTGAACACAGAAAGCATAAGGAAACGAAGTGTGCTTGATATTTGGAGTTACAGCAACAAGAGCAACCTCGCGAGCAGCAGCAGGAGCAGCACCAGCACCAGCAGCAGGGGAAGGAGCTGTGGCGAGCCAGGCGGAGGACGCAAGACGAGGTACACCAGTGGAGGCCGCAGGAGAAATGGCCATTACCGTGGTGCGTGTCGCCTGGTGTGATCGCTGGCGTCATTACGGAGGCGGAGTGCTAAGTGCTCCGCGGCAAACTTTAAAGCCGCGACGCCACCAAAACTTGAATACACGCCCCTGCACTTCCCCGCACCAAAGTGATTTCTGCCAGTACTTCAAGACGCAGGAAGAGAAAAGTGGTGTTTTTTTGTTTTGCCTTTTCTTGTGATGGTGGGAAGTATAAGTAACGTGTTTGTGTGATATCAACTACTCCTTTTTCCTTTTCTGTTAGTTTCTTTTAAGGTGTCTCGCGAGACACGTGATATATGTAGTTTCTCATTTTCCACGTCATTGTTGTTATATTCAACATCAATTCCTTCTCGTCATTTCACGGATTCACTCAATCCAGGTGACCAATCGGTTTCAAGCGCCGTTCTCCATTTCTTCTCTTGTTTATCATATACTTCATTATTATTACGCTTCTCTCAGTTCACAAGTATCGCTCATAGCAACTCACTCATTTATAATATTTTCACCCTTGACCTCTGCTTTTAATGCCACGTGCTTCCCTCACACCATAAACCAACAAAAAATAGGAATTATTTTGTGATTCAAATATCCGGGTGATAATTTGAATTATTAGCAGCTCTGACTAGTTGATATCTTTTGCATGTATAACAAAGATTTTGATTATGGCAGAAGGTGGATGAAAAAAAAAAAATGAAGGACAAGACCGCAGGAGGGTGAAGGGTGGTGAGCATAGGGAGGCTATTGCCCTTAGGTGGTGGCAGCGGCAGGGTCAGGAGCCCGGCCCACACACTACCAGGGCTAAGTGGTACCCGCCGCGGGCTGGTTTTAAAGTTGCCCATCGCTCACCTTTTTCGCAGTCCTTTCCTTCCCTGCTGGTAAAGCCTTTTTTCGTCAGTCGTAACCTATGGCAGCGCGTCTACCATTTAGTACTCCTATCAACATCACTCCACAGTGACTCGGTGTGAAGCTGTACCACTGAATCAACGGCACCTCACACCCACAATCTGCACTGGCTAGCTCTGGTGGCTATTATGGGGAATCAGGTTCTGCTACTTTGGTTAAAATTCACGAAAATGTCTGGGTTGTATAAACTTCAGGGAGGGAATC
>NC_059295.1:35248038-35253038 GCF_017591435.1 Portunus trituberculatus
ATTATGGAGCGAGCTCAGAGCTCATAGACCGATCTTCGGGTAGGACTGAGACCACAACACACTCCACACACCGGGAAAGCGAGGCCACAACCCCTCGAGTTACGTCCCGTACCTATTTACTGCTAGGTGAACAGGGACTACACATTAAGAGGCTTGCCTATTTGCCTCACCACTTCCCGGGACTCGAGCCCGGACCTCTCGATTGTGAGTCGAGCGTGCTAACCACTACACTACGTGTGTGTGTGTGTGTGTGTGTGTGTGTGTGTGTGTGTGTGTGTGTGTGTGTGTGTGTGTGTGTGTGTGTGTGTGTGTGTGTGTGTGTAGTGTCGAAACTTGCAATCTACACTATATCTTGTTACTTTCATAGAGAGAGAGAGAGTGTGTGTGTGTGTGTGTGTGTGAGAGAGAGAGAGAGAGAGAGAGAGAGAGAGAGAGAGAGAGAGAGAGAGAGAGAGAGAGAGAGAGAGAGAGAGAGAGAGAGAGAGAGAGAGAGAGAGAGAGAGAGAGAGAATGTCTGCCCGTATACGTAACCATTACAATCAAAGGCAAGAAAAAGAAATGGGCGTCAATCTTTTCCTTACACAAACAAGTCTCGCAGCATTCCTCTCCCTCCAGCCTGGCGTGGCTCGGTGGCCAATGGCCCGAATGTTCCCTCAGGGCAATAAATGACTCGTGTAACCTGAATGGAATCTTGCGTAACTTTTCTCTAGAGCTGACAGAGTACCGTGAAATCACACAACTCGCCTCATTATTCCGGAATATCAAGTTTCTTCTCACACTGACGTAGAACCAGGATTTGTATTTTTCATGTAACTTGCGTAATGGAGTGCTGACAGTGTGTTGCAAAACTCTGTCGCTGTATCGTTTATTGATATTAGCTTTGTTTTTTATATCGAAGTAACAGTGACCAGGCTTCTATTTTTTCTTTATCTTGAAACAATTGCATTCATATATATAATGGTGGCATCTAGTGAAGTCTTGTTTTGATGATCCAAGAGAGAAATGTGAATCTCTCTTTCTTTCCTGGTAACTTACTTGAAATTGAAATATCTTACAACAGTATCATAGCTTCAAAGACTTCAAGGAAATTCTGGTGAAAATAAAAAATAGCTTGGAAATAAGGAAATGAATATTCATTTTACTGAATAGCGACAAGTACGCACAAATATTCCAGTACATACACGGTGCATAAAAAAAAAAAACTCAAAACTATTTTGGAGGTTCGACAAGATTTTTTCTTTCTTCCTTTCTTGATACAATCGTTAAACACGCTTCATACATCATTTGCTAAGATATACTGATGATAAGAAAAATCCTGTTCATTTTCTACATTGCATTCTAAAAAAACAGTAAAGGTCGCTGCGTTCCTTTCCACTTAGCACGCCGCCGACTCCTGCCACTTTCCTTAACACTAGTGAAAAGGTCAGTTGTTTTTACAAAGAACACTACTGGCAGGAAAAAGGAGTAATCCATTAACTAAAACCTTTTAATGCCAACACTTCCCTTTCCGCTCATTAAAATCGCCAAGTGTTACTTAAATATAAAGGGTCGTGCCGCCATTACAGTCGAAAGGTTAGGTAGCAGTGGGGAAATCGGGTGTTACAAGAGCAGACTCGAGCTTCCAATTAATCCACAATATTTTCCCTTCGTTTGGCAGAGAGTCTTTTCTGATCCCTCTGAATGGCACACTGCACATAGGAGTGGAAGAGGGCGAAGAGGAGAGAAGAGGAGAGAGGAGGAGAGGTGTGGAGAGATAAGAGAGAGGAAAGGAGAGGAGAGGTAGAAGAGGAGAGAGGAGTGGAGAGGATGGCATAGGGAGGTACAATATGGGTTCAAATTTCATTCTCTCACTGTCTCTACGCAGGCTCTTCATCACCAGTGGAATGCTGGATCACTGCTTCCTATCGCCGCCTAATCAACACCACTATTCTGAAACTGCTGAGTGCTACATACCTCACTGCCCTTATATGTAACAAACACTCACACACACACACACACACACACACACACACACACACACACACACACACACACACACACACATATACACACACAGACACACCAAAGAAAAAAGTATTGAAACTTGAGGTACGCTACAGTAATATTCAACAGACATAAAACAATCATTATAAAAACCACTTCTTTTCTTCGTTAAAAATCGTGCATGCTCCAAATAAATAAATAAATAACAGTAATGATAAATGAATAAGAAAATAAATGTATAAATAAATGTTTCAAGGTGCAATTGAAAGAGCTGGCCGAGGCAACGGTGACACAAAGCGGGGCGAGCTGGATAACATTTTATAGATATCGGCGGAGGCATCCAAACGGCGTCCATATTGATGATCTCTATCCATAATGCGAGAGGACCCCGCCATATGTCAGGATGATGTGGCAATAATTCTGCCAGTAATGTGGCCTCGACGACGGACTGCTACCCGGAGAATTACACAAGAGTGGCTCGATCCATCTTGCTAAATTATTTTCTATCGCAATTACGGACTAATGGAAGAGGGCGGCTCCCTGCATGACGGACTGCGGCTATACTGAAGCAGAGGCCGCCGGGTGCACGCCGGTGATGAGTCCCCGCCGAGCTGTGTTCCGCGGCTCTCCGTTATTGCAGTGGACGCGTTCCGCTGACACAATGTTACCCTGGTGATGTGTTCCATCTGTGGCGTGTGTCTAAGTGTTCTTTTGTATAGCCTTACAGCCAATTTAATTTTCACTTTAATAATCAAGAAAAAAATAACCAATAAAATATTTATATTATCTGAACATTTAATGCTTCGTTGAAATGTAAACTATTTTTACATTTCGATTCCAAATAACAACAGCAGCAGCAGCAGCAGCAGCAGCAGCAGCAGCAGAAGCATACACAATAATCCAGTTTCGAATTCGTACAGTGGGTATTGTCTGTTTCTTTTTTTTTCTTTTTTTACTGAATTTTCCCTTTACTGTGTTCATTGATTAGAACACACACACACACACACACACACACACACACACACACACACACACACACACACACACACACACACACACACACACACGAGCTTATTCTCTCTCTCTCTCTCTCTGGGTCTCAGTATCTACCTATCTATTCGCCGCACGTTTTCCTCAGCCACTGAAATTAATACGTTCCTAAGCCATTGTTTCATAACCGGAAGCTGAAATCTCAAGCGGTTCGCATGCACTCAGCAATTACGAGTTTTCCAATTTTTGCACGTGGACAACAATAATGAGCACCGAGGGAACACTTCAACTTGACAAACGAACGCTATTTCCTTCTCTTTCTATTTCTCTTCCTGTTCCTCCTTGCTCCCTCTTCTCCTCTTGCTGTTTCTCTTTCTGTTCATGTTTCTCGTTGTCCACGTTGTCCTCTTTCTCCTCAATGGTCAACGAACGTTATTTTCTTTCTTCTCCTTCTCCTGTTTCTCCTTATCCTCCTTTTGTGCTTTCTCTTCCATTTTCTTTTCTTCTCGTCTTCTTCTTGCTTGCTCTCCAATACCACCACTACCATTACTACCATTTCTACCCGCACCACCAACTATTATACATTCTATTCCTCTTTTACTTACTTCTCCTTTTTCTCCTTCTTTATGTTCCCTGTTTGTGGTTAATTTACCGTTGACAGCAATTTCAATATAGATGAAGTATTTTTCTTGTTATAAGTAAAAATATTTATAATGGATCTGAAAAGTTAATTAAAGTATCGTATGTTAATCTGTTTAAGTATTCGGTACCCAGTCAGTACACTGCACATCACAACACATCACCTCCTTATACAAACACACTAATACTTGTCCACGCATACTGTATTGTTGCTCTCACCAATCATCTCCATACTTATAATTTCCTTCCACAATACAACCATTTCTCCATATAAACATACAGACACATACCCAATCACATTCATAGTCCTCCACTCCCCCCCCCACACATACACACACTGTACATTCACTACCACATTACAGATCATAAACATATCCACACAAAAGACAACAATACAGAAATTAACTCATCCCACAACACTGCAGCTTCACAATTAGAAACATTCCACCGGGAACTTCTTAACAAACATGAGATAAAGGATATATCTTTGGGGAACGCCACTCTAACCTTCCCTTACGGACAAAGACACAGCCAGTCAAACGTGATGCTTCTCCGACACAAAAGACGAGAGACAGTGGTTATGAAAGTTTGTGTAGAAAAAAAGATAAAAAGAAAGAAAGGAATGAGAATTTGAGAGAGAGAGAGAGAGAGAGAGAGAGAGAGAGAGAGAGAGAGAGAGAGAGAGAGAGAGAGAGAGAGACCTAATGTGACAAAAAGGCCCAGGAATTATAGATAGGGAGTTTATCAGCGTTTCTTACACAGTGGCGGGTTCGTGAAGATACCGCCTAAGTCCGCCGCGCCGCAATCCGTCACTGGACCAGATAGGCGGCGCAGTAAATTCGACAAAGCAATGCTCATTTACATAACTGTCAGAGAGGATGGACTGATTAGACCAGTGCCTCTTCTAAAGCACTTCCCCAGACAAGCACATGCATCCTCCACACACAAGAACATGCATTCTATCTGTCTATTTTGTCTCTCCACTCATCAACCCCAGATGCAGCAGGCCCCACATCGATTTCTACAGTTACAAGTTACCTTTGGATAATTAATAGTAAGATTCTTGCCCACTAGTGTGACTCTCGTTGTGCTATTTGGTGTGGAATTGAGTAAAAAATATGTTACACGTGGAGGACGTCAATAAGTAAGCGAGAGGGAAGTATTTCATTGCCGCCTCCGCTCCTCATAATTATTTCAGTATGGCGTGCATGAAATGACGGATTGATGGCACACGTACATGTCATTCCTTCCTTACTTGTGTTTTCCTCCTTTCCTTCTTTTTTTCATCTCTTTTTTTCTTCTTCTATCTATTTGTCTTCTTGTTCTTGTTCTTGTTCTTCTTGTTCTTGTTGTTGTTCTGCTTCTTCCATCTTTTACCACACCTCTTC
>NC_059295.1:35258038-35270538 GCF_017591435.1 Portunus trituberculatus
TGCATTCCTTATTTTGTGATTCTTGGTACTGTTTTTCCTTAGATATGCAATGTATCCAGCTACCACCAACAGTACCAGGACCACCACAACCACCTCCACCACCACCGACATTGCTACTATTAACTTCGCTGAAACTGGTTGAAGAATGGCACAGAATAACTCAATTTTTCTTTCCAATCGCTAGTTCTGTTGTTCTAGATTAATATGATGTTAAATTTTGTTTAACACACTTCTTTTTAGACATATGATTGCATTGGTTTTGATATTTTATTTTGATTTTCTCTGTGTGTAGAAATTGTGCGACACATTCACGATTCCTCCGAAAACGAGTGACTTTCAGTGTCTGGACTACTGGAACAGAACGCCGCCATGGAAGTCTACTGAGATATAGATTTAGCATTTCGCTGGACACAAGAGAGAGAGATTTTCTTCTTTCTGCCTTTTGAGCGAAATGCTGGAATATATATATATATATATATATATATATATATATATATATATATATATATATATATATATATATATATATATATATATATATATATATATATATATAAAACCGTAAAGATTCACCCATTCTATACTGACCCGAGGTAAAAACCAATTACACCACCGAAACATTCCAAGGGGACGGCGGAGGCAGGGAACACCTTTGAATACACGATCCCAACGGTACACACACGAACCCAACCCAAAACGAATCATCCGATCCTGAGGTATTCATGTTTCCAACTGAAGACCATGCTGTGTAAGGGACATAAAGGAACATATCACAGAAAAAAAGGCTCAATAGTTGTTTTGTTATTTCCGTACAGTGAACTCAAGTAGTTAAGTCAGAAATAACGAATGTTCATGCTTGTATACTGAGAACAAGTTAACAGACTGCTTCAAGATAAGAGGAGCACAAAAATTGGATCAATGGGGATAGACATGGAGGTCGTTGTATCTTACTGTTTAATTCTATTTGAAACTTTCCGTATATATTCATTACTTATATAACAGGAACTCGGGTTTAGGGCATAAGAAATGGAAAAAAAACACCACCGAGAAAGAAAAGGGCACATGAAAAAGGAACACTACAAAATATGAAAATAAAAGAGCACATTGGCATTGTTATTCTTTGGCAGCTTTGCTTCTGGATTTGAAACAGATTACAAATAATCTTTTAGGGAACAGTTGTAAAGACGAAACTTCTGCAGTGAGGATATCAAGCATGTGTGTGGCACGCACTGTCCGGGAGTGTAATTGAGAATCCATTCTCTCTCTCTCTCTCTCTCTCTCTCTCTCTCTGTGTGTGTGTGTGTGTGTGTGAGTAATTCACCACGGTCGTCTGCTGGTCACCCAGCCAGTCTTCACCATTACGGAGCGAGCTCAGTGCTCATAGACCGATCTTCGGGTAGGACTGAATGTGTGTGTGTGTGTGTGTGTGTGTGTGTGTGTGTGTGTGTGTGTGTGTGTGTGTGTGTGTGTGTGTGTGTGTGTGTGTGTGTGTGTGTGTGTGTGTGTGTGTGTGTATCCGTCACCGCTTCCCTTAACGCTCCAGAGAGACAAAATTTCCCGTGACAAAAGTGCCGTTCACTTGGTGTTGCACATTAATCATTCATTCACAGACGCCTCATTCAACAAGAACAATCAAATCATTACATAATGCTTTGTTGTTGTTGTTGTTTTCTGTCACAGCGTGTTTTGCTCATGGCGCGGATCACCAGAACACGACTTATTGTGAACCAACTCAACCCTCTTTTGTATATGTGCAGCAGATATACTTTATCCCATTTCAAGAATCTTCTATGCAACAAGCAACATCTGACAACTGCCGAAGATCCGCATCTGTAAAAATGTCTTATATTTGATCTTTTCATATTTTTAGCATAAATATAAAGGAAATGATATGTACGCACAGAAAAATCTTTTCAGAACTTACTTCGAAGATTTTTGGGTGACAAAAGTTTTTGCTATTAATTAATGTTACCCGTGTCACAAGCTAAGGTCTTGTTCGCTTAGTAATGCTATTTGCTGAAGGACATTTTGTTTACATCAATGTTTATATATATATATATATATATATATGAAGGGCAAGCCTGAAATTTTGAAGATTCATTTTTTAATCGAACAATTTTGGCTATCTTTTGAGGCTCAGACCATAGAAATATTCCTAAAACTTTTCGATGAAATTTTTTTCTCAAGAACTGTTGGAGCTGTTATGTAAAGGATATCAAACATTGTCTTCAACAAATAAGTACATCGTCTAGTCAACAATGATAAGATATTTTAATGGCAGGTAATTCCGTTTGTTTCGATTCGTAATTTTTCTAACAACAGATTTTGCTCCTGTAGGAATCTTATGTTAGAGGAAATCTTTTGGCCCTAGAAAATACTTTTATGTATAACAGATAAGCATATGGTATTTCAAGATTGAAAAAAAAAAACAACTTAAAATCCATCCCTCAAAAAATATTTCTTTCCTGGACAAAACTTTTGAATATATCATGTAACACATACGAAATGTATGGGAACATAATTTTTTTCTGTAATCATAAGATGAAGTTTTAGTAACGACTTTCTGAAGCTTCCATAAAATATCCTTCTTTTCTTATTTTCTATGACAAAAAAGAAAAGAAAGAAAGTAGCATGAAAAATAATATTTACATTCCTCTTTAATGTCGGTATTGATATTTCTCAAAATCTTTCTTCATGACCTGACCTGATGTGGCCTGACCTCGGCGATCAGCAGAGCACAGTGCTGGTACATGACGGGGCGCCACTTCAGACATTTCCTCATTATCGGCACAAAATGAGAAAAGTTTGCTATGTAAACCCAAGTTAGAGGAGCAAGTCCCAGAAGAGACTCAACAAGACAGAGATGAGGAGGTCTCCTAATGGGTCCCATCTGGCCGGGCTGGGGGTGCCAGCGCGCCGCCTCCTGGTGTTGCCACACACACCAGCCACAGTGAAGAGAATCAAACGTTCACTCGCCACAAAGAATCACTCACGTGCATCAAATAGAAGGCATTGTGTCGATGACTCCTTTCTTCCTTCTCAACTTTAGCTCTCAGATTTTTGCGTCTTTCTTCCCTCACGCCTTTCACTTCTTCCTTTATGCTATTCTATTTCTCTTACTGTATGCTAGATAACATAGGCCTTGAAGGCAGCCTTGTAAGGACAAACAGCTTTGGTACTGTTTGTTCTTATTTAGTGTTCCACCTCTACTTCCACCTCCTTCACTTCTTCTCAGTCCTTAACGAACGTGATGATCATTATAGGAACATACTAATATTGCACATTGCTAAAGGGTGCGAGAAGTAATAAGAATTGTGCAATGGACATAAAAAGTTATGGAAAGTGAGGAGTGACAGGCGGTGGGCCGCTGAGTCGACACAACAGCAATTCAAGAATGGGGAAGACAAAGAAAAGGAGGCGGGGAAGAACAAGATTTTGCGAACTAAGCTTGGATGATGTTAACTTGTAACAGAATAGTAAATACTGGCAGCTTGTGAGGTGAAATCGTGGATCAAACAATACTTTTCTAAAGCAAAACATATATAATAAGAACATCAATAATAACAATAATAATAATGATAATAATAATAATAATAATAATAATAATAATAATAATAATAATAATAATAACAACAACAACAATAACAACAATAACAATGATAAAAATCGTAATAATAATAATGATAATAATAATAATGATAATAATAATAATAATAATAATAATAATAATAATAATAATAATAATAATAATAATAATAATAATAACAATAATAATAATAATAATGATAATGATAATAATGACAATAATAATGATAATAATAATAAAATGATAATAATAATGATAATAATAATAATAATAATAATAATAATAATAATAATAATAATAAGAATAAGAAGAAGAAGAAGAAGAAGAAGAACAAGACAAAAAGAAAAATATTAATTTTCAATGAACTTTCAGTATCACCCCTTCTGCTTATTCCTAATATCCGTAGCCACACGATGCTCATTTTATTTTTTCTCTTAATTTCATCAAACTTTTCGACATATCCTCCTTCGTCTTTGAGCTCCGCCACACTGGCTGCCGCAGAGAAATTCAACCCTTCCGTTCCTCAGCTTTTAACGATGATCTTTCCGTTGCCTCTCGTCCCATTTCCTCATCCTTGTGGCTTCCTTGCTCCATCACGCTCGCCATTTCCCTCCGACAGGATCGTCCCTCGGCGCCGCCTCAGTTCATTAAGAGAGAGAGAGGTCTGGGCGGACTCGCCAAATTAAAAGAAGGGTAATGGCGTGAATGTGGGAATTAACTGGGATTTTGCTCTGCAGCTTCGCTCTGGTTTAATCATCCTTCCTTCAGAGCTCTTGATTTCTTTTGCAAAACTAATGTGCTCAGAAGGAAGAGATGAATTTTGCAAGAGTATCCAGACGCCACGTGTATGCCAGGGAACTGTTCCTCCGTCATTGACAAGAAACAAAAAATAATAAGCGAGACTTAGTGTCTGGGTGAGGAACAGTGTGAGACGGGGAGGCACACCGCCATTATAGAAGACTGGCTGCAGTGTGTGTATGTGTGTGTGTGTGTGTGTGTGTGTGTGTGTGTGTGTGTGTGTGTGTGTGTGTGTGTGTGTGTGTGTGTGTGTGTGTGTGTGTGTGTGTGTGTGTGTGTGTGTGTGAATTTCCGGATCATACCCAGGACATTATCATCAAAGGGTTAGTTATAAATTAGTCATCTACCTCTAACACGTTATGTTGGTGGGTGTCACGTAACAGGCAGGCTGACGTCACCGCGTGCTCACCCAGCACGGCCTGTGGTGGTGGCATTTATGTTACCAAAGCCACCGATGAAATAAGAAGTCTGATAAGCTTTCTAACACCATTAAAAAACCTCTCAATAATTACAACATAGATATAATTTTCACTGTGATTGTTGAGATTCATCTGTTGTAAGTCTTTTTTTTTGTTGTATCATGTAATGTTTTTCGTGTGTTTAAAAATGTACTATCCGAAACAAGCGTCTATGAACTTAAAAACAAAGAAATATACTCAACTATAACCTTTTTGCTGCAGTTTTAAAAGCTGTCATTGAAAGCGCCAACAACGTGACTGAAACTGGACAGTCAATGTAAACACGTTCCCGATTACGCCAAGATAATCACTATCCACTAAGTGGATTTTAACAAACCTTGACTCTTTTACTACTTCATAGGCAAGCAGTGATTCCACGGCACACTGCATGCATACAGTAGTAGTATGCATTGCTTTGAGATACAGTCATCTTGGATAACTGACCGTATACGTAAGCAGTTCTGAGACATGGAGTATAGAGAACTTAGCTCTGTATGAATGTCAGGTGCACAAAAAGACACATTTCCCATTGATGACACACAATGCATGAAATGAAGATATTAATAATGAAAATATTACTTACTATATATGAAATTTGTCTTGACGCTGAAGAGAACAGTGAAGGCAACTGTGTTAACGGCGATGGTGAAGAGTGACGCTGGAGACCAATGGTGGCAGTGGTAATGGAGGTGGTGAGATGAGGAGGCCTGGTTAGAGGAGCACTGCCTCAGGAGGATGGGGGGGACATGGATTCAGATAACCGCCACACACTCCCTTACTCCACTAAGGGCGTCGTCTTTCTGGTGTGAGGCTCGTCCAGTGTGATGCCTAGTCTTCCCTCCACACAGCACCGCGGCAGCGTGACGACCTCCCCCTGACAGGACGCTCTCACTGCCAGTCTTCCTGCAGGGAGAGGAAGGTCGGGTTATACATGGCGATTACCGGTAATGAACTTGTGTCAGGCGCATCACACTCCCAGGTTGTGCTTCATTTGAAGGTGGGGAACCCTGCCGCGAGGAACGGCGTGCCTAATGATAAAGTCTAATATGAACTTAACCTGCTCTGATGAGATGCCTCAGTTCATGATTACTTCAATTTATTTTCCAATATTCAAGATCAATATAAAGGCACATTTTCTTAGGATATAGAGATTCAGGATACCTATCTCTGTATGCCACTCACATCGTAATATAGATTATAGAAGATTTAAAGTGACACAAATGAAGGATTGGCACCACACTAAGAAAAAGAGATTCCAGAGTTATTACATAATTGAAAACCCTGATGGTCATGTACGTGAATCAGTTCTACTAGTCAGTGTTCACCACACCTATGAAGTCAGTCAGGTGTGAGGCGAAAATGGTCTGTGCTAAATGGCCAGTGTTGTGTTGTGAGGAAAGATAAACACAAGATATATTCAAAAAGGAATTTGTATAAATTAAAAGAACAAATACTGAAAGCATCATGTAGTGGCCACGTCTAGCATTTCCCTACATGTTGATGATGATAACAATATACTGCAAGCGGGGCCATTTCATCGCTTTTAACGGAAGAGGAAGTTCCTGAATAAAATGTTACAAAAATCAGGGCAGCAAACAACATACATTTTCAGCATTTATTTTTTAACATACAAATAGTTAAAAAAAATATCATTTATTCATACGTCGAAAATCTGACTTCAATTTTGTTTGTTCTTATTTTGCTTCTGTAAGAATATTATTTCTTTAAATCGCCAGCCAAATGTACTGACTAAATATCATGACTCACATTGGTTCCTGAAGGCGCCCCCCCGTCACTGCTGTCAGTCAACACCCACTCAGCTACTGAGACGAGAGACATGACCGGAAGGAATCATGATAGAGTGTTACAGTCTTTATTACCCACAGAAAGACCCACACATTCAATACCATCCACCGAGCGCCTTCAAAGCGTCACCACGAGAGGGTAACGAGAGGATGGCAACATTGCACTTGTGACGCTACAAGTTATGCATATTTTTTCAGCTTAATTGACAGTACTTCTATCCCAAGTTTGCTTTGTTGATCTCTTGCTGAATCCAAACTTTACACTGAAAATTCCATTTCCTTAAGCTTGATATGAAACAAGCAATATGGATTTGTTTCTTTAGTCTCATATTAAAGAAAAAAAAAAAATTCCTTCAAGGCTGATTTGAAATAGGAAATACAATTTCTATTTTTTTCAATTACTAAAATAGAACTAATCTTTCCTTAAGTATGATTTAAAGAAAAAAAATACAGATATCTCTATTGTTACGGTCCATCCGTAACATACTCCACTACCATCACCTCCTCCGCTTGCTACCTCGCTCGCCACCTCTCCACCTCCCCTCCACGTCACCGTCTCATGAACCCTCCACGTCACCGTCTCATGAAGCCCCGCTACTGTCCCGAAGTTGGATTCACGCGGCCCCATTCGACTCAAGCGGAAGTGTTAAGCAAGCTCCCTGATTTCTGGAAGTCAGTCGAGGTCAAGGCCTCAACCAGTGAACACAACGCCTCTTGGACTACCGTGGGATCCACCTCACCCAGCACTTCACCACTGCGACACCTCATAAGTATCACTTCCCCTCGTCCCGTTTTTTCCACATTGCCTCCATATAGGATTAGTATTATTGTTAGGTATTAAGTTGGGTTCTTTGTTATATTTATTTATGTGTTATATGTATATGTGTATGTCAGTTTCATGTGTTTCATGTTATATCTATATGTGTATGTCAGTTTCATTGTTATTGGGTTATTAAATAGCTTTTTAAGTGCCCCCTTTGCATTTCCTCACCAGTTGAACCTGCAGTGTTTTTTTTTTTTATTGTTATTGTTCACCGGCTCCCCGATACCAATCTTACCCATTTAACCGGTGAACGTAACACTATCTGAAAGAATATATTTGATTTGATATCGTAGTGACATGAATCAAACATTATTTCTGAAATTTTAGTGGATTACTAGAGAGAGAGAGAGAGAGAGAGAGAGAGAGAGAGAGAGAGAGAGAGAGAGAGAGAGAGAGAGAGAGAAGCCCTGGGAGAAACCGCGCCTCTATGGCTGTGTTGTTGCTCAGTTTCATGCGAATAATCACAACAAAATAATCTCGTTTCCATTTCATTTTGTGACTGCGCAGCGCTGTATTGTGAAAAACGTACATCAGCATAAAATATGTACATACTTCAAAACAACCGACCCATAAATATGTACCCGGAGTTAATTAATCCTCGATATGACACACGAAACGGAATACTGTGATATACAAATAGTATCCGTGAAATGTGAAAGGCACACTAATTTGTACAAAATACGAATTACAGGGAAACGAGAGTAATTTTCATAGCAGAGTTGTTTACGTACTTTGCTCGTGTTTGCTGGTGTGGAGGGGAAGGGCGAGGGCACCAGCGTGTTAGAGCGGACGAGAGAGGGGCGGGGCAGACACACCCTCGCTCGGCCTGACATTTCTGATGGCCAAACTGTACAAGAAATGCAAGACTCTACAGACACCTTGAAAATAGCAGCATTCATCAATTCAAAGAGACCTTTTATAAACTGTTCGATAAAGTATAGGTTAGAAAATTATTTGAAATGCCTACCCGACGTTTCCCGAGGCCACAGCAAGAAAGAAACATTAGCAACGTGTGAGACTCCAAAGGTAGAGTAAAAAGAATGGAAACCTTTCTGAATCTGGCCAATAACTTTAAGGTTATAATGTTATACAAAGAAACCTGAACGTTATTAAACTTTTATAGTTTTACTTTTCTATATCGATTAACTATGAAAACAGTGGGACCGCCGTGGTGCAGTGGGACCGCGCGCGCTTTGTGAGCCCAAGGGTTCTCAAGCGTACGGGTTCGAATCCTGTCCACGGTCCGAGGTTAGGAAGGGCATCCACTCGGGGTAACGGTTCCCAAATGTCAAAACCAAAGTCCTCCTAACTCCTCTGTCAGGAGGCACCGTCCTAGCCCTAATGCAATAGGGGAACCGGACGTAAAAAAAAAATATATAAATAAATAAATAACTATGAAGACAGTAAAAATAGATGTGACATGATAACTGTAAGCTGTACGTGAAGAGATCAGATCGAGTGCAGGTTCATAAAAGGAAAAAAAAAATTACATTTTCAGATTCGCGAGTGACACTTGAATGTCCAATAGTTCAGTGCAATATGCAGGTCACTTCTGGGGAATCAGATCAAGGACCCTTCTTAAACAGTGCCCTTATTCATGGCTCAAAAGGATTTCAGTCAAAAGTGTGGCTGCATTTGAAAGGAGATATCATTTCCTCTTTGATCAATGAACACTATTTAAATACGGAATCATCCTGAAGAGAGGGACTGCATTAAAACATGAAATCTTTTTAGATCAACTCTTGACTACAAGTGATTGAAACGTTTAACATTTCCTTTGATGGAGAAGACGAAGGGTGGTGTCACAATCAACAAACATACCACATCCTACACATGCCGTGAAAAATTACCTCATTTTGATTAACAATACAGGTCATTCAAACCATCAATCAAGAGCGCCTGGCAATATTTTTAGCTACACTACATTTTCTCTTTATAGAAAATATTCAGAATAACTGCGCACTAAAAAAATGTAAACATCATTAGCGTCAATAAATAAAATGAATGAAAAACACGTTGAGAAACGTAAAAGGGTGACAAAACTGGTTCCATTACACGAACATTATCATATCAAAGTGTGCTATTCATGACCTAAAATTTGCTCTACACTGGATGCGCTTTACCTGCATTAACGACTTTTTATTAAACTTTTTGTGTTTTAGTTGATTCAAGCTCAATCTCAACACGACATTTATGTATTCCAAGATACAAAGAATAAAAATGCACCTAATATGAGTGTAGAGATAGTTTTATAAATCATGCCAAGACAATAAAAAAGTCACGTCTTTGATTAAAAATTGGATTCACAACACCAACATGGAAGCAGCGTTCTGAGCGTGAAAGTGTGACTTATTACTCTGGTAGGAAGAAGGCATCACACTGGATAAGGGTCACTAGACTTTATAACATTTCATGAAGGAGGATGAACCTAAAGCTTTAAATATCCCGAAGAAAAATAAAAACATGTATGGTAAGACATTCTATAAATCCAATACCCATTACGTAAAGGCGAGGTAAGACCAAAAAGGTTTTACAACAGAATAATAGGAATAACAACTCGCTCGATGACCTCCGAGAAATAGTTGTGAGAAATATTCATTGTTATAGTGAAGAATTTGTATTTAGTATGTGACAAATAGTATTATTTTTAACGAAAAGACTAATGTGTGGAAAAATATAGAGGAAAAAATAATTATTTTCAAGAGAGAGAGAGAGAGAGAGAGAGAGAGAGAGAGAGAGAGAGAGAGAGAGAGAGAGAGAGAGAGAGAGAGAGAGAGAGAGAGAGAGAGAGAGAGAGAGAGAGAGAGAGAGAGAGAGAGAGAGAGAGAGAGAGAGAGAGAGAGAGAGAGAGAGAGAGAGAGAGAGAGAGAGAGGTCACGCCACGCTCACATTAGTCTGGCCACGTCTCCTCCCACTTATTTCCGGCAGAGGCTTGCTGTTATTACATCTGGGCGTAATTATGTCGACCTTTTCCCCCCCCGAAGTGTTTTTGATATATTACAACAAAAAGCAGATTTCAAAAGCTTTCTAGTAAATCTCATGTTTATTTTAAAAAGCTTATTTTTTATTAATAATTCCACTTTTCTTTTTTAGATTTTACTTCATTTTTTTTCATCTGGAATGAAGAACAAACATGGTTGACGCGTGTGCTCTGCCGCAAGGCAACAATAATATTAACTGGTGAACCAGCAGAATACACCCCGTGGAATTAAAAATATTATGTAAAGGAGCTTACTTTCCTTTGATATTTTATCGTTACAGATATATTCTAAATTCTTAAAACAATTTTGTGTGTGTGTGTGTGTGTGTGTGTGTGTGTGTGTGTGTGTGTGTGTGTGTGTGTGTGTGTGTGTGTGTGTGTGTGTGTGTGTGTGTGTGTGTGTGTGTTTGGTACACTCTATGCCTCTATGTGCAAGATAATTCCAAAAACTAAAATCAATTACTTAGAAAACACTATGAAAACTTTCTGAAAAAAAAACATAAATAAAAGTATGATAAAATAACTAAATAAATTATATATATATATATATATATATATATATATATATATATATATATATATATATATATATATATATATATATATATATACATATATATATAAGCTTCTTGGCAGCATTGCTGTGTATTGAAAGGATAGACCTGAATTCTTGACAGATTATCGCCCACAGCAATTGCACAACGACACAGCGATTGTCAACACACTACTCGGTATAACTACCGCAATTTTGTAAAGTGAGGTGATGGAAGTTATGGATTATTCTATTCATTGGTTCTAGCTTCTGCAGGACGGTCCCCAGTGCTTCCTCAAGTGAACGTGACGCTACGGGAAACTGGTTCACTGAATGCACCATAAGATGTGTATACGTTTCGCTCAGTCATTAATTTCTGTCACCATCTTTTCAGCCTCCCTCACCACCTTATGAACCAATGAATCCACAGATTGTTGAATAAGACTCAAATCATAAATGTATACAAGGAACAGGAGTAAAGAGAAGTTGTTAATAATTTTCTATCAATCGCTGGAATGATTGATGGACTAAATTTGGCCATGTAATTTTTTCAGTCCTGATTCCATAAAACTGATGTTTTCATGTTAATCACTCATGTTAATCAATCAAACCATAACAATATACATTTCGCACACAAGGAAGAACAGTCACATCACTACAACTAGTCTACCACAGTGCATCTTATTTCATATTATGGAATACACGAAGGAAAATATTATCACATAACCACACCCGCCACGTCACTGCAACATGCAAGTACATCACTCCTGCTGTGGACACTTGTATAGGTCACTGCCATACAGTGCACGCTGTTGTCTTCGCTGCACGAGTTTATCATAGAACATTAACGCGTCCCATAATTACTAAACGTGCAGTGCTAGCAACGTTATTATTACCAGGGATGCAGGGGAGGCCGCGTAAAGGTGCAGCTGGAGCATGTTCGGGCGAGCAGAGCAGCTTGTTAATGTTGTTCCCGGAGCGGCAACAAAGGCATATGCCACGACGCTCCCCTCATGTTAATATGTTATCTTAAGTTTCACAATGTTAATCTCTTTCAACTTATAATAAGCTCTTTGAATTCTTATCACTTGGAACAGGGATTCCCATCTCTGAATTATATCATTATACTTGTTATCACAACTACTACTACTACTACTACTACTACTACTACTACTACTACTAACAACAACAACTACTACTACTACTACTACTACTACTGGTATTGTTATTATTTTCATTATAATCATTATTATGTCTTATTATTACTTTTATTACTATCAATATTATTGTTATTATTATTATTATTAGATATTATTGTTATTATTATTATTATTATTATTATTATTATTATTATCATTTTTATCATTATCATTAATAATAATAATAATATTATCATTATTATTATTATTATTAATACTATTATTATGATTATCATAATAGTAATTATGATAATAATAATAATTTTATTATTATCATTATTATTATTATTATTATTATTATTATTATTATTATTATTAT
>NC_059295.1:35273038-35275538 GCF_017591435.1 Portunus trituberculatus
TCTCACCTTCTCGCCCTCCAGAGACGCCACGTCCCACACAGGGAATACACCACCAGACCGACGGATCAGCCATGGTTTGGCTACCGTTGCCGTGTTGCTGCTGAGGCAAAGTATGCTGCCTGGCTCCGCTACAAGAGGAACCCGACTCGGCGCAACAAGGACTTGCATAGGGCTGCATGCAGGAGGATGGTGGTAACCAGCAAGTGGGCCTTAAAAAAGTGGGAGGAAAGCCTGCGCCGGAAACTGTGTGGCACTGGCGTAGGAAACAAAACTTGGTGGTCCCTTGTTAAGGACAAACAGGAACTGGCCACCAAGAATCCATCCCTCCCTCAGCAAGCAGGACGGTACTGTCGCCACCAGCAGTAAGGAGAGGGCACAGTTGCTGGCTTCCTTGTTTGCTGGAAAATGAAGGTGGGGAATCCACAGCAGCCACCGCCTCAGCTGGTCCAGCAATGTGAGAAGACTGTCACCATGGTGGAGGTGACGCATCAGCAGGTGAAGCGATTATTGCGGGGCTGGACACACAGAAAGCTACCGGCCCTGATGACATCAGCCCGCACCTGCTGAAGCGATGCTCCCAGGAACTGGCTGCCCCTCTCACCCAAGTTCACAACTTGTGTACGGGAAAACGTCTGGCCTTCAGTGTGGAAGGAGGCTCGAGTAGTTCCTGCACACAAAAAGCTCCAGGACGGACCCAAAAAACTACAGACCCATATCCCTGTTGTCAGTGGTGGGTAAAGTGTTTGAGAGGGTCGTGGCAGAGGTGGTGTGTAGCCATCTCAAGGACAATGCCCTCCTCTCAGACCAACAGTTTGGGTTCAGACCTGGAAGGTCAACCTCCGACCTAATGATGCTTCTCACCAGGCAGTGGCAGGACGCCCTCGACGACGGCAAGGACACTATAGTGGTTGCTTTGGACATAGCTGGAGCTTTTGATAAAGTATGGCACAACGGATTACTGGAAAAGCTTCGTGCTAAAGGCATCCAGGGTGGCTTGCTACGACTCCTGGGAAATTACCTGCAGGACAGAAGCCTCAAGGTGGTTGTCAACGGGCAAACATCTGAGTCCCTGCCTGTGGAGGCATCAGTGCCACAGGGTTCAATTCTTGGCCCACTCCTGTGGAATATCTACGTGGATGATCTTCTCCAGCTACTGCCAGGAGTCAAGGCCTATGCTGATGACTGCACCCTCTCCTATACCTATCCACGCCAGGACAGTGGGCGGGCTGCTGAGGCCATCAATCAGCAGCTACGAGTGATAGAGGAGTGGGGTGCTCGCTGGCAAGTGACATTCGCGCCGGAGAAGACACAGGCAATGGTTGTCTCTCGGTCCCCAGCCGCCATGGCAGCAATGGCAGGAAAGTTGTCTTTGGCGCTGCTGCTCCCCACTCCAAGATGACGTCAAGATACTTGGAGTGGAGGTGGATCGAGGGCTGAGGTTTGACAGCCATGTCAAATCCATTGCCAAGAAAGCCTCTCACAGGATCTCCGCTCTCAGAAGGATCGCCAGTTTCCTCGACAGGAAGGGGAGACTGCTGCTGTACAAGGCACAGGTGCGGCCCCACCTTGAGTACGCAGCTCTCTCCTGGATGTCCTGTGCCGCCACACACAGAAGGAGACTGGACAGCATCCAACGCCGCGCCATACGGCTAGTAGATGCTGCAATACCACCTCACCCAGAGCCTGAGCGTCCCTTGATTCACTGGAACACCGCAGAGATGTGGCGGCAATCGTAGTGTTCCATAAGGCACAGGTGCAAAGAGTGCCACATCTGGCAGGGCTGCGTCATCCTCTGAGAGTCACCGCACGGAGCACGAGAACGGTGCTCAATGGTGGTGACGCCGTAGAGGTGCCGCGATCCCACGGGTGTCAGCATCAACGCACCTTCGCAGGACGCGTCTCCAGGATGTGGAACTTGTTCACGGCCGCGGTGCCTCACGTCCAGGAGATGAACACACACAGTGTCAAACTGATGGCACATAAGTGGAGACAGACACTGCCAACTCCTCTGACACTCTTTGTGACGTGACACTCAGTGTAGTGCAGTGCGTGAATAGTGCTAGTGAAGTGAAAAGAACAGTGCTCCATCTTGTATATTATCTATTTTTAAGTCTTGTAAATATTGTAGAGAAATAGATTGTAGTACCCTTAGAATAGGTAGCACACGACAGTGCGCCTTTGGGTACATGTTCTTCTGTATAAATTATGTTTAAATAAAAAAAAAAAAAAAAAAAAAGAGAGAGAGAGAGAGAGAGAGAGAGAGAGAGAGAGAGAGAGAGAGAGAGAGAGAGAGAGAGAGAGAGAGAGAGAGAGAGAGAGAGAGAGAGAGAGAGAGAGAGAGAGAGAGAGAGAGAGAGAGAGAGAGAGAGAGAGAGAGAGAGAGACACACACACACACACACACACACACACACACACACACACACACACACACACACACACACACACACACACACACACACAGAGAGAGAGAGAGAGAGAGAGAGAGAGAGAGAGAGAGA
>NC_059295.1:35278038-35298038 GCF_017591435.1 Portunus trituberculatus
GAGAGAGAGAGAGAGAGAGAGAGAGAGAGAGAGAGAGAGAGAGAGAGAGAGAGAGAGAGAGAGAGAGAGAGAGAGAGAGAGAGAGAGAGAGAGAGAGAGAGTATACAAAGAAAGATATAGGATGATACAAGAACATACCGAGTGAATAAACAAAAGATACCAATACTGATACTAATACTGATACATGAATCATAAAAACATGTAACAAATGTAGCCAAGGTCGGTTGAGACGATGCTCTGTTACTGACCTGAAGTATATCAAGAAGCGATGGGTGACGCATAATGCGGCCCAGCCATCACAAGATTATATCAGTAACAAAATAACATAATAATAATAGTGATCATAACATGTAATAATAACAATAATAATAACGATAGTTATATAAATTAGTAACAAAATGATAACCACAATAACAACAACAACAATGATAAAAATAATAATGTTAACAATAATAATAATAATAATAATAATAATAATAATAATGACAACAATGATAATAATGATAATAATGATAATAATAATAATGATAATAATGATAATGATAATAATAATGATAATGATAATGATAATGATAATAATGATAATAACAATGATAATAATAATAATAATGATAATAATAATAATAATAATAATAATAATAATAATAATAATGATAATAACAATAATAACAATAATAATAATAATAACAACAACAACAACAACAACAACAACAACAACAACATCAGCAACAATAATAATAATATTAACAATAATAATAAAAATTATAATAATAATAATAATAACAATCATGAAATCAATAATAATTATGAAGTTAATGATAACAAAATTATAATAATGAATAACACAATAACAATAATAACACTAACACTGGTATCAATGAAGTAAGAATGACTAGAATTACAACTATATTAAAGTTAACAGTATTGAGATATCCTACTGACACTGAAATCTATCTATTTAGTAACTAGTTATAATTAGCTACTGTGATAGCTTTTTTTTTATATTTAGCTTGAATTTGGGGCGTGAGTAAATATTCTTTATGTGTGATTTTTAGTTAGATTAATTCATTCCTCAGAAAAATTATTATTGCCTTACACAAGATAATTTGCCACCGATCATCTGGTTGAGAAGAAAAAGCTGCATCTCTCGCATTAGATTGTGTAGTGTTGAGGTAAGTAGTTGCGAATAGGTTAATATTTTCTGGAATTGAGATTTTCTGGAACCAGGCGGTACACTCGAAAAAAATTTGAGAACCACTGCTCTGGGGTTTCAAAGAATAAAAAAAAATCTACGGAGGAAGCGATCCTTTGCATTTCTTTCTTATTATTTTTGAACGCCGGGTGATGTAGAAATAAGGATCTATTTCTATTTTGCCGCAGTCACTCCTGTCTCCTCCCATTCCCTACATCTCTTTCCTTCACACCCAGCATATCTAGTGACCTCCATTCTTAATTAACTAAAGAGGAAATTGTTGTTGTAAAAGAGTTTGTGTTCAACGGCATGGATCGCTGGGAGGAAAACTAGACGTGTAATTTCTGACTGTCCGTGTGTCTGTCTCTATCTGTCTGTCTCTCTGTCTTGTTGTTTGAAGATTACTTGCTAAATTAGACAAAAACCAACATGAGTCCTTTCCTAAGGCGATAATACTGATTCTCTCTCTCTCTCTCTCTCTCTCTCTCTCTTATCCCTTAATGTCTTTACGTTTCATTAGGTCACATAATTTTCTTCATCTTTCTTACTTCACATCCAGACTCTTTAAATTAACTCCCAGGTATTAGACGTACCATTCTTATAACCACTAGTATTACGTTTTTTAACTTTATCCTTAATTCTCACTATCCTTTTGTCGCGTAAACCCATGGAAGCCTTGCCACGGTAAAGCACACGAAACGTTTTGCTCTCTTTAAATGAGTAGTTTCAAAGGCCACAGAGATAACTAATCGGGTTCTCTGGAGTGTTAATTAGTAATGAAAAAATCTTTTCAACCTATCACCCAAACCATAAAACACTCTTGAAAACCAGTGCAACTTCAACTAGATCCTTTTGGAACCAGTGGAGGTGCGACCCTGATGTGTTCAAAATTATATAGTGGTAATAAGAGATTGAGAGTAACCTTTATAAATTATGGTTTCTTTCTATCACCAGGAGAGCGTTAAATCACTGCCACTGCCACAGTCACTCTCCGTCACTGTCACTGTCTCTGTCTTTGTCAATGTCACTCTGTCATTATCGCGTCACTATCATCGCCACTGCCACTGTCACTGTCTGTCTCTGTCACTGTTACTGTCCCCGCCACTGCCATTGTCACTGTCTCTTTCTCTGTCATTATCACTGGTCTTCTCTCTTTCAGTGTCATTTTATGTGAGTTAGTGTCAAAACTACATACACTGATCATTCCACGAAAAGTTAATGATTTATTCTCTTTCTCTCTCTCTCTCTCTCTCTCTCTCTCTCTCTGTCTGTCTGTCTGTCTGTCTGTCTGTCTGTCTGTCTGTCTGTCTATCAATAAATCTTTCTATCGCTTTATTGTATTTGCTTATCTATCTATCTGCTTATCTATCTATCTCATCAATCTACACATCTACCTATCTGTCTATCCGCCTGTGCATCTGTTTGTCAACCCATCTATACATCCAGCAATCATACACTGTCCCTTCTTGGTAGACAGACTGCACTGGGTCATCCGATACATAATTCCTTTTACTATGCTCCCTGTGTAATAGTTTAATGCGTGATCTGGGCCACTGCGACAGACTAGCTCAAGGCTACACAAGGCGAGCAACCATTACGAGAGGCCCGAGTCGCTCTAGTGGCGGACAGTGGCTGACGAAGGGGAAGGAATGATGGGCAGCGAGGAACCAAATATCACGCATGTCCCCGGGAGTATTTGCGAGTGATTGGGTGGAAAGGGAGTGGCGGAGTGGAGGCGAGGAACAAGGGGAATGGCTAGGTGTAGGGAGGACACATGAGAGTATATAGCAGGGTGTAGATGGATGGTATAGTGTAGAGGTGGTGCAGGGGATTTTCAAGGAAGCAAGGTAAGGTTTGCAGAAGGGAGGCTGTAGTAAGAAGCACAGGGATTGTTTTACAGAGTTACGTAAGAAATGTTAGGAAGTGCATGATGATGATGATGATGATGATGATGATGATGGATGATGATGATGGTGAAGATGATGACAGTGACAAAGATAAACTATTTTCATCTCATTCTTTGGGGGGCCGAGTGGTCTTCAATTGCACGGGTTCGAATCCTGGCCACGGTCCGAGAGCAGGTAGGGGCTTCCTTACACGGGGCGGGCTTTCAGATAGGATGTCTCCTTTAGCCCGGAAATTCCCGTGAAAAACCCATATAGATAGAATAAAAAAATGAAGATATATATAAAAGAAAACGTAAGTAAAAGTAACCATAGGAGCAGGCAGTTTTCCCTCCCCATACCACACACACACACACACACACACACACACACACACACACACACACACACACACACACACACACACACACACACACACACACACACACACACACACACACACACACGCACAAAGGAATTCATGGACAATGCATGACACCAAGCAGTCACCCCTCATTAAAAGACACACAGACAAAAAAGGAAGAAGTAAAGAGACAGATAAAAAGAGGAAGAACAATAAAGTAAGAGTAAAGTGGGAGAAAGAGAGGAGGAGTAGGCAAAAAAGTAAGGAGCAAGGAGGAAGCAGAGAGGTAGAAAGAGTTATAACCTAGCATAGCACGTTTTTCATCGCCTTAACCAGCTGCCGCGCCTCCACCCTGGCCGAGACACATGAAGTACTTCTCACCTTCTTCGCCCTGCCTGACTCCCTCTCAAGGTGTCGTGCTCCCTAGCCCTAACTCACGCCTCTTCATAGCATGCCCTCCTTGACCCCATCCACCTTTCGCTCTTCGCCCTTTCTCTCTTTCTATCCCCCCTTTTCTCCTTTGTTTGTCCTTCCTTGTTATTCTTTCATTCGCCTTCTCTTCTCTTTCTTTCTGTTTCTTCTTTCTATCTCCTTCGTTGTTTGTCTTCCATCCATCGTTTCCTCTCATTTTCTATCCTTGTTTGTTTTCTTCTTTCTTTGTTTTATTCGTCCTTTTTTCTTTTTTCTATCCCTCTCTTTCTTTCTTTCTCTCTTTGTTCTTATTCTTGCATCTACCATTTCTTCTTTACTAATTTTTTGTTTCATTCTTTTCTTTTCCTATATTTATTTACCTCTCGCTTTTCCCCATTTGCCTCTGTTTCTTTCTTTCTTTTTCGTTGTTAGTCTTCTATCTTTTTTTCTCTCCTTCTAACTTCTGATTCTTTCTTTCTCTGTCTTTCTGCTGTTTGATTTTTTTCTCTATCTCTTTCCATCCCTCTCTGTCTATTTATTTTTCTTTTCTCCTCCTTTTTAGCATTCTATTCGTTCTTTTCTCCTGTTTTATTCGTCAGTGTTTCTTTCCTTCCTTCTCCTTCGTTCTTAGTCTTATCATAACATTTTCCTATCGTCAGGTGTTATGTGGAGGCAAAGGGAATGTCGTTTGTGAGAATCAGTAAGAGTTGATTGTTGCCCTTTTCTCTTCTTTGTGGCCTGCGTTATGGGTCTTATTGTTTCTCCGTCTCTTTTTTATTTATATTTCTTATTTCAATGTGTTTATTTATGCAGAACATGGTCAGGAGGATAAAAGTTGGGGTTCAGTTGCCAGTTTTCGTTGGTCGAGATGATAGAGTTATTGTGATTTTGTGTTTTCTTCGTCTGTTACTCTTTTTTTTTGTCCCTTGTTATAGTTTTGATCTAGTTGCCTCTTTTTTGTTATTGATCTTTGTTATCCTTCGTAATTCTCTCTCTCTCTCTCTCTCTCTCTCTCTCTCTCTCTCTCTCTCTCTCTCTCTCTCTCTCCGCAACATCCACACAGTATTCATGGTAAAAGGAAACAGAGGAGAGACCGAGATGGGGATCAACAAATATTGTTTCTTGCATCGGTCTTTCATCTCTACACCACCACCGCCGCCACAACCACCAAGGTCTCTTACTTTCTTATTATGGTTTGGAAGAAAAATAAGAACAAAAGAGAATCTACAAGAAACGGTCAGGCCCACGTGATAATTCTTGCATGAAATATAGACTTCTTTCTTTTCATGTTCTTTGGTCCACGCATGGTTGGAATTGTTTGAAAGGTTTCTACATAACAAAAAACAACTCTACACCACGCGTATAACAACGTTTCCCATATTACACAGTTCCCGAACCACAAAGCGTAGGGAAAGCTCTCCGAGAATGACCACTTAACAACTTTTTGATATTTAAAGACTTCAGTAACTAGTCAAACGTTTTACTGCCGGGTAAATTTCCCTTTTTATCATATACAATTTCTATCAGTTTAATAATTCAGCATCCTGTCGAAGGCAAAATTATTTCCTTTTCTCTCATTTTATTCCTTACAGTGCTGTCAGTTTTAACAGAGGATGGCAATTGGTGCAGACTGTCAGGGTGCACTCCTGCATCTAATGTTTGCGCTTTGTTCTCTCATAATTTTTAAAAGCTGCAGAGATAACTAATCGTGGTCTCATGTGTGTTTTTCTACCGATGATGCATAATTCTTGCTGAACAATCACTAGAATTATGAGAACATACTTGGAAATCCCAGACAGCTTCAACTAAAACCTGCCAAATGTACGAGACAGGATGGCGAAATATCAAGGTCTGAGGTTAAACGCAAGATATTCACGACTTCAACTAACATATTCAGCCATCAAATCAAGGATAAAAGACAGGGCAAAATGATACTTCCATAATATATTGTCACTTCATCAATTCACACAGGCGAAAGATGGGATTTCCGCTGTGTAAATTGATTATGATATCCAGTAATGAAATACAAGATACAAGTGGGAGTAACAAGTGTACTGTACATTGTGACATTTATATTGAACTCAACAAAAAAGTAGAGACATGTAACCTGAATATTGAGATGCCTTGAGAGAAGAATATGGGGTGCAGAGCGAGAGTTAATTGAAGTGAAACAGGATGCGTTTTTTTTTTTTCGCCACTAGTCAGCTTACGAAAACAAGGACACTAGAATATAAGTGAAGCTGCAGTAAGCCATCGCGCGTACACGTGACAGTTCCTGCAGAGCGTCTTTACATTCAGTGTGGGAGGAACAGAGGAATACAGTGAAACACAACAATATGGCTTAGTAGAGACTGCTTAATATATTGTATAGTGACTTTGGCTCTCTCTCTCTCTCTCTCTCTCTCTCTCTCTCTCTCTCTCTCTCTCTCTCTCTCTTTCACTCACGAATAAAAAAAGAAAATTGTGAATACGTCTAGCAATCCATTCCAGGAATACACAGCAATATATCCAATCAGGCGGCTCTCCTCGTGTATTTTCATTGGCTCTACACTCGTAATGGGAAGAAATTGGCCAAGTATTTGAGGGCAGAGGAGAACTGTTGTGTGTCGCGATCACTCAGAAAAGAGAGCACCGAGTGAGGTCACCTGTGCATAGACCTGGGTGCTCCACTTCTTGCTCTTCCGCGTTCGTTTGCCTCATGAAGATGGGAGAGGGTTTCCCATTTTCCTGAGTGTTATGTACTCATCGTTTCTTTCTTTACAAATCTTTCCCTTCGTCTGTGTTTGTGTTTAGACGTGTAACATGTACGTATGTGTCAATAATTCCTTTTCTGTGCGCATCTATTTATTTCCATTTTTCTCTTGTCTTCAAAACAAAACAACGATAAAAAACGAAAGCAGCAAATGACATCAATAGGAACACACGTGCCATTTCATTAAGTGCATGTACGTGTGTATGTTTGTATGTACGTATGTATGTATGTAGTATGTATGTATGTAGTATGTATGTATGTAGTATGTATGTATGAATGTATGTATGTAGTATGTATGCATCGAACTGCTGGCGAAAATATGACGGAAGTGCTTGTGACTGCTAATTTGTAAGTCTGCATAAGTCTCGTAATAACAAAAGCAAGCAACACTCCACTGCAATAATATTCTGAGTGCGTCCTTTAGATCAATAGAATGCTGTGTGTGTGTGTGTGTGTGTGTGTGTGTGTGTGTATGTGTGTGTGTGTGTGTGGGTGGGTGGGTGGGTGAGTGTAGTCTTAACCTTATCCGATCTTTGTCCCTTCTGCATGAGTAGTCTATCTCTATCCACCAACATTCAATAACCCCAGTCTTATTTTTCTTCCCCTTGTGTGGTGAGGATCGGGCATGACCCGCCGCCCACTCAACTGACGAGAGAGAGAGAGAGAGAGAGAGAGAGAGAGAGAGAGAGAGAGAGAGAGAGAGAGAGAGAGAGAGAGAGAGAGAGAGAGAGAGAGAGAGAGAGAGAGAGAGAGAGAGAGAGAGAGAGAGAGAGAGAGAGAGAGAGAGAGAGAGAGAGAGAGAGAGAGAGAGAGAGAGAGAGAGAGAGAGAGAGAGAGAGAGACTACTATTGATGTTTCTACAAAATGGAACTTATTCTAACAATTCGCAGGTCCAGTTTAATCGGAGAAGAGATTAGTGTTTATTGGAAAATGCTGGTCACGGAAGTCATGCGATTAGGAACATTGATTTGGCTTCTGCTCAGCCCACGGATTTTCTTTTTCTTCTTCAGCGGAGGACTCGTGTTTTGTTTTCCTTCCTCCTTCTTTACCACAGGGGCTGGGGACAATGTGGGGCAATGGGACACGGTTGACGGGTTTGGTTGGGGTTTGTGTGGGGAGGGAATAACAGTGATTGAGGGACAGATTGGCAGGGGAGGGCGCCGCGAGTGTATTGTTTATCATTTTTTTGTGTGTACCAAGATTTCGTGGAAGTAGTTGATTGCAAGAGGATGGGATAGCTCACGTGGCCTTCCCTCCTCCGTGGTCGCGCTATAAATTGATGTAAAAATATTCCTCTCGTGTTGTAAATAAAAGGAAATACAGGTACGGTGAATAAAAAAAGCGAGGATATATAAAAAGGAAAAATACTTCATTCTTGGCTGTTAGATTGATTTAGTTTTTTTATGTGAGTTTGTATTTTCTTATTTTTTTTTATCATTCGCTCGTAATCTTTTAAGAGCATTTTTGTTTCGTATTCTTATATTTTTCGTTATTTCGTTTAATAATTTTTTTCCTACTCTTTCAACTATTCTTTATTCCTTAAGTAACTATTGACATTTACTTGCAAAATCTGACAACACTTTATTCGGGTTAACTATTTTTTCCTATCTCAACCATTATTTCTTTCCTTAAGCTAATCTTGACTCATATTTTTGAAACCTGATACTCAAATGTGACACGCAGAGCACTTTATTACTTTCCAGGAAGGACAGAGAGAGCACACACCTGAACACACACACCCACCTGAACACACACACACACACACACCTGACTACTCACACCTGAGCTACACCTGGCGGCTCGCTGGTAGGGGGAAGAGATGCCGCTTCCTTAATTAAGAGAAACTGTTAACTGATACTTCAGCTGGAGGGCGAAGGCGACGCAGGAGAAGGCTCAGAGAG
The DNA here is from genome assembly GCF_017591435.1 of Portunus trituberculatus. Classification (NCBI taxonomy): domain Eukaryota; kingdom Metazoa; phylum Arthropoda; class Malacostraca; order Decapoda; family Portunidae; genus Portunus; species Portunus trituberculatus. Next base: position 35,286,542 of record NC_059295.1, read on the forward strand.
AGACGAAGGAACGGTAGACCTCTTGTTTCTCTAGTGCTATTCCCTTCCCTCTTTCCCTTACTCCCTCCTCTTACTCCCCTCTCTCACCTTCTCTCTCTTTCTATTTACATTATATCCTCCCACTCTGCCTTCTTATGAATCGTACTTGTCTTCTTTATTTTTTTCTTTCCTTACTTTTTTTCATTTATCTTTTCATTAGTTTACTCTTATTGCAGCTTTCCTTCCTTCTCTCTTCTCTTTCTTCTTTCTTTGTCTTGGAGTTGCTTCCTTCAATATTTCCTCTTCCTTCTTTTTGAGTTTATTTGTCACATTTTTTCTTTTTCTTTCTTTCATTTCCTTTCTCTTTAACTTTCCTTGTTACTGCATTTCCTCTACTTTCTTGACTCTGCTTCCTTCTACATTTCCTCCTTCCATCTTCACGTCTCTCCTCTTTCCTTCACAACGCGACACTCCTGATTGAAGTGTCGCACCTCCTACATTTCACTATCGGCTCCTTCCTTCTTTCCTTTCTCACATCCCTTCGCTCTCTTTTTTTTCCCCCCTCTCTCTCTTCCTCCTTTCTTCCTTCCTTCCCTTTGCTGTTTTTTCCTTCTCTCTTTCTACAACTTTTTCTTTGCAGCCAGTCTAGTCTTCTTTCCTTCATTCCTTTCATTGTCTTTTCCTTCTCTTTCTCCTCTTCTTCCTTCGCTTTCAGTCTGGTCTCTTCTCTCTCTCTCTTCTTCACCTCAAGAGCAGCTCCTTCCCTCCCTACCAGATCCACTTCCTGCTGCAACTTTCTCAGCAAATTGAGATTAAGCTAATCGTACCCACCACATCCATATTCACAGTCCTGAGACTCCACGGCACCTCCCTCCTCGCTCCGCCTGCCTCTTGTTCCTTCCTCTTGCCTGCCTCCCTCCATCACTCCCTCCCTCCCTCCCTCCCACCTCCTTCCACCAAACCCACACGCGCACCACAACGACGCTACTTCCTCCGTTCAGGTTCTCTTTTATTCACGCAAGCTTTCTCTCTCTCTCTCTCTCTCTCTCTCTCTCTCTCTCTCTCTCTCTCTCTCTCTCTCTCTGTTATTTACTTTTTCCATCTTCCTTTCATCTTTCACCACGTGCCTCCTTCTCTCCACCCGACCTGCCTCCTCCCACACCATGGCATGCATGTACCGCACAGGGACAGGGTAGAGAAGAGAGGAGGAGGAGAATGGGAGGAGAGAGTGACACAGGGGTCTGGCTGGTCGCTCGTGGCGCAGCACCTCGAAATGTCGTGGCTGATCAGGCGATAATGCAGCGGCCTTAATCCCGTATTGTGTTGTATCTCATGTGTGTTGCTCTCCTTCCGCCTGCTGCCCCTCTGTGTCACTGTGTTATGCGAGCTGCGGGAATGTTGCGTGATGTGTCATCCTCTCTTACACACACACACACACACACACACACACACACACACACACACACACACACACGTTAGAGCGCTGGCTTCACAAGCCAGATGACCGGGGTTCGTTTCCCCGGCCGGGTGGAGATATTTGGGTGTGTCTCCTTTGACGTGTAGCCCCTGTTCACCTAGCAGTGAGTAGGTACGGGATGTAAATCGAGGAGTTGTGACCTTGTTGTCCCGGTGTGTGGTGTGTGCCTGGTCTCAGGCCTATCCCAAGATCGGAAATAATGAGCTCTGAGCTCGTTCCGTAGGGTAACGTCTGGCTGTCTCGTCAGAGACTGCAGCAGATCAAACAGTGAATTACACACACACACGCCCGGTAGCTCAGTGGTTAGAGCGCTGGCTTCACAAGACAGAGGACCGGGGTTCGATTCCCCGGCCGGGTGAAGATATTTGGGTGTGTCTCCTTTCACGTGTAGCCCCTGTTCACCTAGCAGTGAGTATGTACGGGATGTAAATCGAGGAGTTGTGACCTTGTTGTCCCGGTGTGTGGTGTGTGCCTTGTCTCAGGCCTATCCGAAGATCGGAAATAATGAGCTCTGAGCTCGTTCCGTAGGGTAACGTCTGGCTGTCTCGTCAGAGACTGCAGCAGATCAAACAGTGAAACACACACTTTAAATCTGTTTTCCACACTTCCTAACCTTCCAGGGACCTCACTTCCACTTCTTCAGCGTCTGGTCTTCTAGTGGATGTTGTTGTGACTTTCAAGGGTGTTTACGTGATTCATTAGACAGCTTAACAAGGATTATCCATCATCAGTGGGGAAAAAGTCTATTTCAAAACCTGATCTTACGTAATGGCCTTTCAAGTATTTTCTGATGACAGTCCAAAGCCACGTATTGAAGCAAGATAGACACTCATGCTGCATTCTTGTTTACGTTAAATACTGTCTCCATTATTACTCATAGTCTAGTTTCCTCTAAGTGTAAAAATTATCAGGAAAAACAAAATGCCGTGTTTCCTTCCACCTCATTCTCCTTTCTCTCCTCTTCCTGTCTTCCTCTCGTCCTTACAGGAGTTCAGATTAACGACCGTAAAAGAAAACTTGAAATAGAGGAGATGGACTTTCATAACCGCTACGGGCACAGTTCGCGGCTACCTAATTGAGCCCTAAAACTGTCTGGCTAATAACTCACCGCCACTTACCGTCAGGGGATTAGCGGGAACCTAACCCATGAAACTTTACGACACCTGACGAAAGAAGGAAGAAAAGCACGTATCTTGATGACATTTCATGATTCTTACTTAACGAACATTTGGCACGAACATGTACTTAAGAGCTTTCTCACTACCCCGCTCCCCCCTATACCACACAGACGTTTATCAGCATTATTATCAGCAGTGATGTTCTTGTTATTTCTTATGGTATTCTTCCAAGTGATAGTGGTGATAACAGTGATGGCGAGAGGCCTCTGTCATTGTTATTGTTGTTGTCGCTAGTAAGGAAAAATATAGGTGAGTTTTCGTCTCAAAAGAGAATAGCAAATGAAGGAAGATAACAAAGACAATAACACTGAATAAAGCACAGTGACAAAATCAGATATCAGGATACAATTGTGCAGAGAATAACAGCTTCCTTTTTCCTTATTTTACAATGTATTTCTTCTCTTTATTCGTCCTCCTCCTCTCTCTCCTTCTTATTATTATCATTCTCATCATCTTCACCATTATTACTGTCCACACCACCACCACCACTACCATCACCACTACTATCGTCATAATCACCATCATCATCATCTGTTCATTAATTTACGGACTTTTAGATTAAGTGTCTCGGCGCCACAAAAACCCGCCACTTCTTCAAGACACCAAAAGAACTTTTCCTCCTCGCCTCGTAATGACATCACCGACTTTTCACTCACATTCCTTTTGGCCACTCATCTCTCTCTCTCTCTCTCTCTCTCTCTCTCTCTCTCTCTCTCTCTCTCTCTCTCTCTCTCTCTCTCTCTCTCTCTCTCTCTCTCTCACTCCAAACTAAATTGATTCATGAATATTGCAGAATAAAAATGTAATATGAGAACGCTTTTGTCCTTTGCAGCACCGCCACCGCCACTACCCTCTTCCCCTTCCCTCTGTCTTCCCCTTCCTCGGTGTGCAGACCGCCTCTTTCAGGAGTCTTCCCCTCTGTCGACCTGTCCGTCCCTTCACGCATCTGTCTGTCTGTCCAGCCTCCAGTCTATCTTGCGAGGTTGTCTCTATATTTTCATTCTTTGTTCGTAATCATTTGTCTATTGATATGTTCAGGTTTATTTTCTAATTCTGACTTTTCTCTCGCTTATTTTTCTCGTAATCAATCAATCATCAATCTGTCAAAGTATTATGGATTCCATTTTCTGCAAATATTCGCATCTTTACTTGAAATATCTTTTATTTTCCAATGGTTCTGATTGAAGTTGGTTAATGAAGCACTTGTTTATAAAATGGACTTGTATTTTTGTTTCCATTTCTCGTGATTCACTACCTGATTTGGTTTCTACCTCGTCATCCCCATCTCCTCTCTGAATACGAGGTAATTCATCGAGGTTTCATCTAAATTCAATTCCTACCTCGCATCTCACTCCATTTTCATAATAAAAACTTTTCTTTTTCTGTCTTTCCTTCTTAAATTATTCCTTACTCCTACATATTTACATATTCCATCACCTCAACAATCTGTTGATAACTTTTCCATAACAAATGTCTACATCTCCAAAATTCTATACTTAGATATGTTTCTCATATATTCTAATCTCTCCTGTTGAAATGCTTGTGTTCTTTTCTACATCTAATATTTGTGTATTCACAGCTAACAAGGCAATCAAGGCGGCGCTTCCACCACGTTCTCTTTTAATGACTGAACTTTCTATTCCAACGGTGTGGTGCGGTGTGACCACTGCACCGGGAAGAGAATTAATTGCTGCATGCCTGGATTAATCTTCCCGGATACTGCAAGAACTCCGTGTGGAGAGAGAGAGAGAGAGAGAGAGAGAGAGAGAGAGAGAGAGAGAGAGAGAGAGAGAGAGAGAGAGAGAGAGAGAGAGAGAGAGAGAGAGAGAGAGAGAGAGAGAGAGAGAGAGAGAGAGAGAGAGAGAGAGAGAGAGAGAGAGAGAGAGAGAGAGAGAGAGAGAGAGAGAGAGAGAGAGAGAGAGAGAGAGAGAGAGAGAGAGAGAGAGAGAGAGAACACCCACCCACATACAAACAAATAAAAGATTAAAATAAACCGTCAGAGAAAAAAGACAGACAGACAGACATATAGACAACAGAATGTGGGAAGTATCATTCCTGATTACTGTGAGAGCTCAGCACTGAAGTGACAAATGAAAAAAAAAAAAAAAATAACGAAATAGAAGAAAGAAAAAGAAGTCAGAAAAAAAGGAAATGGAAAACTAAAAAAAAAAAAACAATACGAATAAAAAACAGCAAACGCACCAAAACTCCATAGTGAAATCTGAAAGTAGAACAGGCAATACGAAAAATGCAAAAAAAAAAGAAAAAAAAGAAAAAAAAAAATAGAAATGCGGCTTGGTATTAATGCAAAATCCGGGTTTAGGAGAATATGTAAGGAAAAAAATATATTGAAAGCGCTGGAAACTTTTATGTCTGAAATGCAAAATCCCAGTTAATTCCCACATTCCCGCCATTACCATTCTTTAATTTGGTAAAGCCTTGGCCGACCCAGTGTCCCCCCGCGTCCCCTCCCGTCCTCTTAATGAACTGAGGCTGTCATGAGGGCGATCCTGCGAGGGGGAGGGAGGAGGGGCAGAACAGGAGGGGTTGGAGGATGGGTGAAGCAGTGTAAGGAGGAAGGGTGAGGGGGGAGTATGAAAGGCCTGACTGATAGTGAAGATGTGAAAAGGTCTCGGAGGAAGAACTGGGTAAGGAAAGCAAGCGGAGGAAAGGTCAGTCACTCTTACTGGGAGGGAGGGAAGGAGGGGAGGAGGAACAGAAGGAGGAGAGGAGGGAGGGTTGATGTGCATGAGGTGAAGTTTTGAAAAGGATTGAAATTAATTTGCAAGACAATACGTTAAATACTGAATCTCTCTCTCTCTCTCTCTCTCTCTCTCTCTCTCTCTCTCTCTCTCTCTCTCTCTCTCTCTCTCTCTCTCTCTCTCTCTCTCTCTCTCTCTCTCTCTCTCTCTCTCTCTCTCTCTCTCTACACACTCTCACACACACACACACACACACACACACACACACACACACACACACACACACACACACACCTAAAGCACATGAACACTCAGCTGATCTTTTAAGGAACTCACATTATCTAATACTCCAAAGCACACACGTAAATTTCCCTCCTGAGACCACACACACACACACACACACACACACACACACACACACACACACACACACACACACACACACACACACACACACACACACACACACACACACACACACACACACACACACACACACACACGACGAAGACTACCCCAAAAAACACACCGAAACACGACAACACTATCCTCAACAACTCAACATTTTTCTCTCCCTCGCAGACACTGACAGCGCCACATACTTAAGCTGATTGAGTTCGTAATACCAGGGAATTTGAGTTAATCTGTTGAATAACTATATTACTGGATCATCATTGTTGTGCTCCACGCCATACTGTCACGTGATCTCAACGTCTTGGCCACATATAAGAATACGGCGCAATTGTCACTACCAAGACGTTTTTCATTCAGTAGGATTCAAGGTACTCGCGTCTCGGTGTTACTGGATGCAAGAGTCACCCCGGAGGCTACAGAGGGATCAGCACTTCCTCAGCATCATCAAGTGCAATGTGTGATTAGTAGAGCGACTATGGGGAACTGTGGAGCTTAATTTTTCATTCTCAGCGATACAGTTTCCTTGTGTATTTATAAAGGGACAGGTATATGAAAAAGTGATGAGTGTGTTCAAGAGATGCTTTGATTGTTTAGATGTGTTTCCTTTGCGGAGGTTTCTCTCTCTCTCTTTCTCTCTCTCTCTCTCTCTCTCTCTCTCTCTCTCTCTCTCTCTCTCTCAGGAAACCCATACTGCAAAGAAAAAAAAAAAAGAAAAATCCCTTTCTCTTCCTCGCACTTTTCCTTCTTTTGTTTACTCTTTGCAGAGTATTCCATCAGTGTGGTGGCATCTCGTGCATATAAAAAGATTATAAGCATATGTAATTTTACCCGTTCAATACCATGACACGTTTTCATATTCATTCTGCTTAATATTCTGTGATTTTCTACAGCATCATAAACCTATGTGGGATTAAAAGAGTGAAGACTCTGGCCATTAATCTTCTGACCTCCATAGACCCTTCCTAATATCAATGAAATAATGTAATCGTACACAAATCTCAAGATAAAACTGTGTCCCAGTATTGAAGGGGTTAAAAAGCGAAACACTGATTGTTATTTTCTCTTTATGTCAGTATCACACAGCACGCGCGAGCACACACACACACACACACACACACACACACACACACACACACACACACACACACACACACACACACACACACACACACACACACACACTAAATAGAGAGCACACTCCCCAACTTTTGCATATACATAAGAAAAATACATATTCACTGATCCTTCGATAGATTTCTTCAGGGCGTCAGTAATGGCAACATTATGGATCATTCATCAAGACAGAGACGCGAGAGATGACTTATTTTTTACAGCTAGATTCATTTTTGGGTAATGAATGCTATCAGTATCTCATTTCAGCGGCGCCGGCTCTAATCACAAGTCGTTCCTCGCAAATAGAGAGGGAAATGAGGTCTCTGCCTCAGGGAGAAGACTAATCCTCCCCACCCTCCCTCTTCCTTACCCTCACCTTCCACCCTCGCACCTCCCATAGCAGAGGGAAGGTGTGCGAGATAACAGTGATGGAGAAGGTGCAGGAAGAATTGTAGGGGAAGGAAGAGGAGGAGGAGGAAGTTCAGGAAGACAATGCAAAAGAGAAGAAACAAGGAAAATAGGAACCCAAAAAAGAAAAAAAAAGTGGAAGAACAGGAACGAGAAGGAAAAGGAAGAGGGGAAAGAGAAGGTGCAGGGAGAATGAAGAGAGAAGGAAAACGAGCATAAAACTTAAACAAATAGTTAGTAAATAAGAAAAAAAAAATCTCCACATTACAAAGTTGACACAAAATGACAAAAAAAAAAAAAAAACACACACACACACATGGATATAAAAGATCTATAAGAATAATGAGTTATTTTTCACTTCTCTAACTTTGCTGGAAAAAAAAAAGAAAAGAAAAGCTGTGATATCAAAAAAGTACTCTGACACCTGCATATTTTTCTTGATTTAGATTAACGAATATTTTTGCAATGAATATTTCTCGCTATTTTTTAACCCAAACAACGCCTTCCCTCCTTCCCCCTCAACAAAAATAAATAAATAGAATAAATAAATTAAAAAAAAAACAGCTAAAAGATAATCTCGACACTAAAAACAATGTCAATTTTACTCCCTAAATCTTGTTCTATCCTTCCTCCCGTGCACGATGAATTACTCAACACCGAGATTTGTTTTGTCACTCGTCTTTGTTCTCCTTGTAGTAAATTTGCTTCCTTTAATGTGATGAAGGAGGGAAGGGAGGGCAAAGAGGAAGAATGGCACAACTAAGGACTGATGCGTCATGTAAAGGCGAGAACATACGTATATATAACTATTTTAATATCGCTAATCGGTACTAGTAGACGTATTATTATTATTGTTATTATTATTATTATTATTATTATTATTAACCTTATTATCATTATTATCATCATTAGTAGGAGTAATAGTGATAGTACATAGTGATAGTAGTAGTAGCAGTAGCAAGTATATTGATATATCAGAACAGTACCAGTTAGTAGTACCACCAGTAGCAGTAGTCGTAAGAAGTAGTAGTAGTAGTAGTAGTAGTAGTAGTAGTAGTAGTAGTAGTAGTAGTAGTAGTAGTAGTAGTAGTAGTAGTAGTAGTATCACCACAATCACTATGAGCAGTAGGAGCAGCAGGAGGAGGAGGAGGAAGAGCAGCGAAGGCAACTTTAAGAAATACACTGAGAAGGGAAATTCTCTAAAGAGCAAAGTGTTTGTCCTTCATTAGTCGCTTTCTGTTAATGCTGATTGCTCATCATTAATGCACGCTGGTGGGGACTTACATCAACACACCACAGTATTATTTTTCCCGTCCGTTTCATTGGGTGACAGAGATAACACACAACAATGGCACAAGCAGCTTTTTCCTGCTGCCGCTGTGATATGTTTGTAAAAGCACATAATTATTATTAATCCCAAGAAAGTTACGCTGACCATTTGGTTAAATTTATTGAAACGGAACATAGTTGGGCAAACACTGCGTCAGAGAGAGAGAGAGAGAGAGAGAGAGAGAGAGAGAGAGAGAGAGAGAGAGAGAGAGAGAGAGAGATCCGAGGAGTGAAATGGAAACAAAGTGACACAGGGACAGCCAGACACACCGAGCAAAGATAGACAAAGTGATACAAGTAGACAGACAGACACACGGACAGAAAGAAGACAAATAGAAAGGCAAGACAAAGAGACATGCAGACAGCCAACTAGAAAGAGAGAGGAGTAATAACGGGAGATCTAAAGAAACACAAACACACACACACACACACACACACACACACACACACACACACACACACACACACACACACACACACACACGGAAGGGAGGCGATGCAATGAAAACAAATGTGTGCGTATTATGATAACAACACTAAAGAATTACCAAATGGTGGAAGGAGGCGAGACCCACAACGCAAGGAGCAACCAGACCATTATCTAAGAGACAAAGTAAAGCCATGAAAAATTATGAAGCACACTCGGGAAATAGAAAAGAACACGAGAGTCAGATGAGCAGAGAGAGAGAGAGAGAGAGAGAGAGAGAGAGAGAGAGAGAGAGAGAGAGAGAGCAGAAGGGGGAAAGATTGTGGCAGTGGTTGTAATGGTAGTGGTGAAAACAGTGATTATCAGGACGCTACTTTGGTGTTAATGGTAGGGGTGCTGGTGGTGATAGTGATGATGGTGGTGGTGGTGGGTATTGTGGTGGTGGTGGGTATTGTGGTGCTGGTGTGGTGGTAATGGCAATGGCGTCGGTGGTGAGTGAATAGAGGTGGTTGCGGTGGTGGACGCGGGACGGGAAGGGGCAGCTTTAGAGTCTCTGATCCTACACGGTCACGCTACACACGCATTACGCTGCCTTCCCCTTCTCTTGCTGATTCACCCTCGGATTTTTGCGCCACTCTCCTAAATCTGCAGATCTTTTTTTTTCTCTCTTCCTTTTTTTTTCATACCTTTCATATTCAATGCAGCTCACCTCACCTCACCTGTCTTTTATCCCGAAGGTGAGTGACTGATTACTATCCCTCTCCGCACCACATACACTGCATCTAATAACTGTTACTTCTTTCATTTTCTTGACCTTTTTTTTCTACTTTTCCTTCCTCCTTCACTACATCAGCTGGTCTATTTGAAAGTATTAACCCTTTGAGTACCATGCAGTGTTTTCATATCCATTTTGGTGATTCTTGGTGATTTTATACAGCTTCAGAAACTTAAGTAGGGATTAAAATAGTAAAGACTATGGCCATTATCAATTGTATCTCCTAAGACTATTCCTAATGCAAATATAATAGTTTAATCACACCCAAAATCATGGTAAAGATGCGTCTCAGTATTGAAGGGGTTAAGCATCGTGATTAATAAAACTTTAACTTCTTCCATATTCAGTTCAATATCGATGTATGTTGCTGTAAGATGTGGTAGTGGTGGTGGCGGTGGTGGTGGTGGTGGCGGTGGCGGTGGCGGTGGCGGTGGCGGTGACAGTGGTGATTGGTGGTGGTGGTGGTGTTTCATTTGTTGTGAGAAGAGATACAGGTGTTGTTGTGTTGTGAACGCGTCACTCAACAACGACATACATTTTTTTTTTTCGTTTTGTTTGTTAAGGGTGAGTCTAACATCATCGATACAATGTTATTTCCACGAGGTGCATTGTAGTTTTCAATGCATGCAACACACACACACACACACACACACACACACACACACACACACACACACACACACACACACACACGGTAAGCGGCGAGTCAAATGGGCAAGTCTCTTAATGTGTGGCCCCTGTTCACCTAGCAATAAATAGGTACGGGATGTAACTCGAGGGGTTGTGGCCTCGCTTTCCCGGTGTGTGGAGTGTGTTGTGGTCTCAGTCCTACCCGAAGATCGGTCTATGAGCTCTGAGCTCGCTCCGTAATGGGGAAGACTGGCTTGGTGACCAGTAGGCGACCGAGGTGAATTACACTATCATCCCTCCTCCCCACCTACCAAAACACAGGTAGCATGCATTTCCTTCTTGTAGTCAGAATCAATACTTTTCCAGCTGTTCTACTCAAGGATTCACACACAGCGCTGGAGAAACCTCAAATTTCAGAGGGATGTTCTTCCTTCCTGCACATGAATAATAGACCATTCCAGATTAGGAAGATTAGGAATAAATCTCAAGCTTAGCAAGTACAAGGAAGAACATTTCCCCCACATACCATATTCAATGCGTTTCTGTGTATTTTTCCACCTGTGTGGAGAGTTCTCACTTGGTATTATTCCTTTCGTAGCAAATTAATGATCGTAAAAATATATTTGACAGATTCAGTGAAAAGAGTATTATTTTTCACTATTTTGGTTGCAAGTATGAGAAAACTGATGAGCATTCTGAGGTTAGTTAAGAAAAAAAAAAAAAAAAAAACTATACCCTATGTAAATATAAGAAAAAAAAAGTGTAACAAATGAACAACGATGTATAACTTTTCTGCAAGCAACGAAAGAAAAGACAAAAAGGGCGGTGTAAAACAAGAAAAGAAAAAAAAAACGTTTCGTGTATAATAGTGACAGAAAAATACAGATAGCCAAAGAAAGAAAAGAAAAATATAGATAGACTTCACTCAAAATCCTCTGCAAAATGGGTCAACTGATAACACTGAATGAAAAATATTGCTCAGGTCAGAAAGGATTCACATCTTAGGTCGCAGTAAGAGAGAGAGAGAGAGAGAGAGAGAGAGAGAGAGAGAGAGAGAGAGAGAGA
>NC_059295.1:35303038-35313038 GCF_017591435.1 Portunus trituberculatus
ACAACATATATGAAAAAGTCCACGAAAACGTTAATAAAATAAAAATGGGATATAGAGCAAACGATATGAGCAAGAGTATAGCAGATGTAAACAATTCACAATAGTTACCTGAGATGAAAGATATTTGTTTTGGTTACATTAGTTTCACAATGAATTTCTCTCTCTCTCTCTCTCTCTCTCTCTCTCTCTCTCTCTCATACACACTGGTCGCTGGGTAGGTTGGCTCTCTGCTGCTATTTGTGCATCCCAGTTTCACCATTTTTTTTCCTTTTATTCCTTGATTGACATGTTTTGCGGTGTTTTCGCGTGTTTTCGCTCTTTTTTCATCTCATTGCTTGCCTCTTTTCGTGTTGTTGATTTTTTTCCAGCAATTTCTTTTCTCTCATTGGCTGATCATTATCATTTTTACTTCTTCTCTTCTCTTTCTTTGTTCTTTATCGTATTCTATTCGTATTTTTTCTTATCATTATTCTTTTTTCGGGCACACTCTTCGATCTCTATTCCGTCTATTGATAGTTTTTCCACTAATGATTTCTTCCTAACTGCTATCTTTCGTTTTTTACCTCCCTTTCTTGCATCCTTTTTTCTTTCTCTCCTTTGCTTCGGACTATTTCTATGCAAAGCTTTCCCTCTATTCTTTTATTCTTACATCTCTACGTTCCCAAGAGGTGAAAACGTCTTTGAAGAAGGAAGAGAAGAGAAAGAGGATCTGTGCACCTGACTCTCTTTCTTCCTAACTCGCCTCGCTGCACCTTAACTTAACCCTACGATTGACAGTAAAGAGGTAAAGAGAACAGAGGCGCGGCAGGCGAGGCGAGAGGAAGTACTGCGGGAAGTGAGAAGCAAAAGTAAACTTGTCTCTGAACGGAATGATTAATGGGCGTCGTGGGAACTCTAATTTGAGGAAGTGGAAATTCAGGGAACGTACGTGTTGGGAGTTTCAGGATTTTGAGTCGTGTGTGTGTGTGTGTGTGTGTGTGTGTGTGTGTGTGTGTGTGTGTGTGTGTGCGTGTGTGTGCGTGTAAGTACTGCAGGGGCTGATGAAGCTTCAACAAATCCTGAGTCAGTCTCGAAATGTAAATAATTCTTCCCTGTTGGCCAAGATTCACGAAACTTTATTATAGAGATATCTTCACAGAGCTGCGAGTTATCTTGCTGACATACAGACAGACATACACTCAGACAGACGGACAGAAAGAGCGATAGAGACATTGACATAGATAAATAAAATGTCTTTAACCACAATGGAAGAGCTGAAAAAAATATCACAATGGTTTTCTTGCATCGCCTTTTCATAGTAGTTCGTGCGAGATGCATTTCTTTAGTGGCTGCACTGCATCTGAAACACGCGCCTGGTTCAGACAATGACGGGGTAAAAGAAGGAAAAAAGAAACACGTACTTTGTTGCTCATTAAAAAATTGCTTTATAGGAGTTTTTCCCTTGTGATCAGCCTGTGATGTGTATCGCGCTCTCTTGATCTGCCTCGAAAAATCCATGTTGCTCTTTTATGAACCAGGACTACAGAGAGAGAGAGAGAGAGAGAGAGAGAGAGAGAGAGAGAGAGAGAGAGAGAGAGAGAGAGAGAGAGAGAGAGAGAGAGAGAAACAGGGAGCTAGACAGATAAGCATGCATATGAAGACAAAGAAATACATATCATACACACATAGATAGATAGATAGGTAGATGAACATACATGAGAGATAGATACATACATACATAAACAGACCATATAGATAGAAAATAGATATATAAACAAACACAGATAAGGAAATAGTATAAACTTAAATAAAAACACTCATCCGAAGAGCAACACGTGTATAAAAAGAAAATATTTGAGTAAAAAAGACAGATGCGAAATGAGTGAGAGAAAATGTTAAAGTTGTACATGAAGCAAGAAAGGGAAGAGGAAGGATAACAAAGAGATGAAAGTGAGGCGTACAAAAAACGTTGCAGGAAACGTTAGCTAATGTGCAGATGGAGAAACATTGGTATCTCGTCTCCTCTTTTCTTTTCGCTTCTTTTTAACCTCTCTCGTCTGTCTGTCTGTCTGTCTGTCTGTCTCGGTACATCTGAATAGCTGGCTGGCTGGCTGGCTGGCTGGCTGGCTGGGTGGCTGGCTATGATGGATGTATGGATGTGTGTGTCTGTCTGTGCGTGTGTCCGTCATTGTGTTTGCTTTGTTTGTCTGTTTAATTTCTATTTACGTGTGTGTTTGTCTTTCTGTTTTTTTTTTTCTGTTTGTATTACTCTCTCTCTCTCTCTCTCTCTCTCTCTCTCTCTCTCTCTCTCTCTCTCTCTCTCTCTCTCTCTCTCTCTCTCTCTCTCTTATCATGGAAACAATTTTTTTTTTTTACAAACTTAATTATTCTCCTCGCCTTTACCTAATATACAAGGATTCCAATTATAACACACTCTTAGTAAACTAGTCGTTATTCACAGCACCTTCCTCTACATACATCTGTGCACAGACTGAATCACGAGGGGATGAAATATTCTTAAGGGCATAATTTTCAAGAAGGTAAAGTGTGTGTGTGTGTGTGTGTGTGTGTGTGTGTGTGTGTGTGTGTGTGTGTGTGTGTGTGTGTGTGTGTGTGTGTGTGTGTGTCTAATAATGCTTCACTCACATAATTACCATCTCGAGTCTCGTTAAAGTAAGGTGTGTCAGTGTTGTTTGTATGCCGAGTTGAAAAAAAAAAACATAAGGTGGAACTACACATTTAGGTAATTACTCAGCTCAGCAAGTGTTAATTTTTCTTCCAGGTGGTTTCCTTTGTATAATTAGCATGGCTATATTGTAGCTGTTAGTGACGACTGTGGGGAAAATTATACATTGGCTAATTGTCGAAATGGATGACTATGTAGATGGAGAAAGTTCATTGTTGACGAGAGAGAGAGAGAGAGAGAGAGAGAGAGAGAGAGAGAGAGAGAGAGAGAGAGAGAGAGAGAGAGAGAGAGAGAGAGAGAGAGAGAGAGAGAGAGAGAGAGAGAGAGAGAGAGAGAGAGAGATGTGCTGATGTGGAAGTAAACCTTAACACACACACACACACACACACACACACACACACACACACACACACACACACACACACACACACACACACACACACACACACACACAGGTAGAGGAGGCAGTTAACCCTAAGAGTGACATCAAAGAAAGAAAAGAGAAAACAAACATGAAAAGAGCTGAAAACATCCATTCCTAGACGTGAAAATATTAATCAGATCTTATTAAGTCATTTCAATAAACGACATAACGAAGCAAATGTCAAAAATTCACGGAGAAAAATTGTGTTAAGTGACGAGGGCAGTGTTTAAAAATCACTAATGAAATAATCAAATCAATCTCCAAAATGAATGTATGGATTGAGGAGGACTGACTCTCTCTCTCTCTCTCTCTCTCTCTCTCTCTCTCTCTCTCTCTCTCTCTCTCTCTCTCTCTCTCTCTCTCTCTCTCTCTCTCTCTCTCTGTCTATTTGTAGAGCTTCATTCATATTCACTTCCTTTCATCTCACCTCTTGTTCCTCTCTTTTGTCTTCGCTTCTCTTTATTTTTGTCTTATTGATCTTTTGCTTCTGGATTTAATTTCACATCTCTCTTTACTTCTCTTACATTCATCTCATCTTCGCGTCATCTCTCTCTCTCTCTCTCTCTCTCTCTCTCTCTCTCTCTCTCTCTCTCTCATGCAGCCTCTCTTCGGACAAGTCTGGGCGTGAGGAGCATTTCTCAGGCGTGGCAGAGCATCCCGCTGAATATTAATGAACGTAAAGACCCTAATGACCGCATAAAAAAGGGTTACATTACCATCCCTTCTCGCTCTGGGCCTGGCGCGCACTTGGGTCAAAATAGTAAGGTGTGCACATGTGAACTTGCATATCATATTACCACCGCTGGAGAAACATTGAACAAACACACAGAAAAGATAGAAAGGGTGAGATAAAAAAAAAAAAGATTAGTGTTTTTCATAAGGCTCGTAATGTGGGTGTTAAATTTACCCTATATTATGAATGGGAAATATATTATAAGTTATTTTTTTTCGTCTACTTTGAAAGTCCATGTTTTTTCTTTTTTTTTTTAATCTCTTCGAAGTTTCAAGTTTCGGTTCACGGTGTTTGATCTACTCTCAAACTTCTAATAAACTGACGCTAATATGAAGACCTTAGTGCTGGGTAAAGTAGTTAAAAGTAAGCATTATTATTATTATTATTATTATTATTATTATTATTATTATTATTATTATCATCATCATATATTTTAATTATCTTTCTTTTGCCCTATTGTGCCACTTACGACAAGCACACCTGGACGAGCACACACTCAGGTGTGGAATGCCTGAGTGACGGAGGAAAGAACTATCACACACTGCTGTAACAAAACATTGATGATGGTTAGACATATTCTCTCTCTCTCTCTCTCTCTCTCTCTCTCTCTCTCTCTCTCTCTCTCTCTCTCTCTCTCTTAGCCGCCTCAGGTTGTACGAAAACGTTATGGAAATTTTGTTGCTTTAAGATGGAGTAAAAATGCAACTTAGGGCGACGGCAGATATGACTGAATAAAGAAACAAAAGAAAAAAAGATATAGGAAAAACTAACAATAATTTAATGAAAACATCAAAATCAGGAGTAATAATAGCAGAAATCAATACAAAAAGAACGTAATCCTTAAATATTACTAACAGAATATGTGAAAAATAGACAACAATAACAAGAACAGCAGAAAAAAGAAAAGAAAAACTCGATAGCAGCAGCAGCAGCAACAACAACAATAACAATGAATAGTAATATCAATAAAATATACAACTATAAACACTTTCATCTTCTTTCATGTCGTCTGTGTTAAAACCCATCACTATTTCGTTCTCTTATTCATTAAAGTTGATTCGCAGAAGTATACCACCTGTACATACACTTACACGCTGAATACTCTAGAGTCCAAAGAGAGTAGAGTCAGTTTCTGTGGGTGGCTTAAAGTCATGAATATTTCTCACCTTCATGTCCATCGCTCGTGAATACAATGCTATTCTAAAGATCCTAATCAACAAAACGGCTTCTGCTTCCTCGAACTCTATTATCTTGAAGTCTTACAGCAGTTCAGTCCATTTTCTGTTCCTAATTGTGGTTTTCTATTCTGTAATGTTACGTGCTGATATATCAACCCACTCATCTCTCTAGCTATCCACACCCATTCATCAGCACACAGACGATTTGTTTATCCTTGACAACTGCAATCATTCAATCCATTTTCTTTTTTCATCTCTCCTTCAGTATAAAAACACGGCGTACTCACCCACCCCCACTCATCCATCCAACCATTCACCCCACACACATACACACACCCAAGGCCAGTCCATGTGTGGCAGATGGACTATACAATGTCTGATTAAAAACACATATATATTCTCTATAGTCTGCGTCTCCTCTTTGGTCCCTTATAGAACGTGGCAGTCTCTCTTCCTGCAATGAACCATGTGTGTGTCCAAGATACGGCTGCCTGCCCACTTTATCTTCCTGGGTCTTGCGGAAGTGCGCGAATTTCGGAGCTTTTTCGCTTTTTTTTTTTTTCCTGTTCCCACTCCCAATCAGTGATGCATGACTCTTCCTCGCTCTTCCTCCTTTTTTTATGTTGTTGTTTTCTGCATGTCACACATCCTGTTTGATCCTGTCTGTCAATGCTTTCACCTTCCTCCCCTTCCCCGCCTCCAATCTCTCTCTCTCTCTCTCTCTCTCTCTCTCTCTCTCTCTCTCTCTCTCTCTCTCTCTCACGCACGCACACACACACACACACACACACACACACACACACACACACACACACACACACACACACACACACACACACACACACACAAGCGGAGGCGCGTGTCGAGCT
The DNA here is from genome assembly GCF_017591435.1 of Portunus trituberculatus. Classification (NCBI taxonomy): domain Eukaryota; kingdom Metazoa; phylum Arthropoda; class Malacostraca; order Decapoda; family Portunidae; genus Portunus; species Portunus trituberculatus. The sequence continues at coordinate 35,308,908 of NC_059295.1, forward strand.
TCACCAGCGGGCCGGACGTCTGGGTGGCCAGCTGTGGTTATTCAGCAAGGTTCTGTGCAGTATTGTATTAAGTTGGCAGTATTTTCAGTGTTCAGTGGTGAGGTTGGTCGTGCGTTTGTCTCACGTAATAGGACAATTTCCCATGTTGCGATTTGTATTTTCCTCCAAAACCGACAACTTCATGAGCCATAACTTTCATTCATATATCCTCAGGTTTCTCTTTACATAAGTTTAATGTCGAGTGGTTCGAAATATTTCTTTTATCCTTAACTATGCAGATACAATACTCGTGGTGTCCTTCAGTGGTGCCATAACAGTGGTACACCCGGCCAGCTCCGTCCGCTCCCGCCGTCCAGCGCCCTTCACCAACCTCGCTCTCCGGGCACTTTTTTGTTTTTACCATGAAAAAAATATATGCATGAATATATCCCTCTTTGGACTGCCAAAGCTTAATGAACTCGTTTGAGCTGTAGTGACCCTCAGAGCGCTGCCTCGGGCGCGCGTGCACTCAGGCACATATGCACGCCACCGTCTATTGCTTCATTGAACATAGACATGATTTTTTGCTGCCTTTTATAGTTTAATCAAAATCCTTTGACGGAATTACGTCAGATCAGAATCAAGAGGAGAGCATCCCTCCAGGCCAGGTTTGTGCCGCACGAGGAGGTGGGATCAAGATGGCGCCATTCTCAGTGACTCAGCCTCATCAGCTCACCCCAAAGGGACACAAATGTTTGTCTAAAATGCGTCAGCAGCCCCACAAAGGCTTCATTACCATGTATAATGCAAACATGAAGGCAGGCTCGATAAGTCTCAAGGCCGTCAGGAGGCGCCGGCTACCTCGCCACCGCCACACCACCTGTCCCGCCACTGCTCTACACCACCTGTCCCATCGCACACCACCACACCACCTGTCTCGCCACTGCTCCACATCACCTGTCATACCGCACACCGCCACACCACCTGTCACGCCACTGCTTCACACCACTTATCCATCAGCACACCCCCACACCACCTGTCCCATCACTGCTCCTCACCACCTGTCCATCGCCACACTGCTATACCGCTACACCATCTGTTCATTCATACTGCCATACCGTCTCACCACCTGTCCCATCACGCTATCTTTTTCACACTTCCTGCACAAATTTCTCTTTAGTTTCTTTATCAAAACATTTCACGAGGCAGGAAAAAAATAATCTGGTTCATCATATACAGATTTGTGAGTTTGTGTTCCATTCATGATTCAATAATTATTGTCACCAGGGAATCAGTATTTCGTTCTCGCAACACCAGCACAACATAACACAAAGCAACACACAGCAACCCTCTCTCCTCGTTCCTCCAGTCACTCACTAGCTCACTTTTGCTTGCTTACTCTGTCACTTTCATTTATTTATCGACTCTGCTGGTCACTCTAACTCTACACACTCACTCAATCCCTAGCCTGGTGGATCAACAAGTGTCAGTCAGTCACTTTCGCATTCATTTCTACCCATCTATTTAGTTACTCTTATTCACTCACTCGATCACAAACTCACTCGCTGAACAAGTCAGTCAGTCACTCACAGTCAAACTTCAGGAACATCAAATCTTAATGTCGAGCACTTCCGCTGAGTGAAAATGTAACAATGAAACACTTTCAGACCTTTGCAACCACCACTACGTTCTTCTTCTTCTTCTTCTTCTTTTTCTTCTTCTTCTTCTTCTTCTTCCTCCTCCTCCTCTTCCTCTAGTCCCTCTTTCCCTGACTACCTGCCAGACACACCGAGGCTGACCTTTGACTCGAGGAAGTTAGCTCAACCATTGGCCGATAATGCCGGTCCATTTCTCGCTGTTGCATCCATGAATTATACAGGAGAGAGTCCTTCCGGCAAAGTTTGGGAGCAGCAATTACCACAAGTTTGTTGGGAATGATCCTGGTGGTGAGGCCTTAAGTAAGAACTTTTCTTAACTTTGCACATTACTCAACACGAGCTTGCGAGGCTTTAATTTTATGTTTTCTTTATACATATATTTTATTTTCATCTTCTGGCTCATTTATCTTTACTTTTCTTTTTTTTTTGCTTTTTTTCTGATACAAGGTGAGATAAGTTCAGTGTGCTTTGTTACAGAGAGAGAGAGAGAGAGAGAGAGAGAGAGAGAGAGAGAGAGAGAGAGAGAGAGAGAGAGAGAGAGAGAGAGAGAGAGAGAGAGAGAGAGAGAGAGAGAGAGAGAGAGAGAGAGAGAGAGAGAGAGAGAGAGAGAGAGAGAGAGAGAGAGAGAGAGAGAGAGAGAGAGAGAGAGAGAATGAAGTGCATTGGTCAACAAGAAAGTGAGTGAGTGGAAGTGTTTGCTTGCCTTTATGACACCATTAAAGGGCGATACCTTGGTCGTGGCTTTCAATCTTTGTTCTTCTTTGCCAAGCCGAGTCAAGGCCAAGCAAGGATCAAAGCTGCCATGAATAAGCAAAGCCTCACCACGCTGCCGCTGTTACTGTTTCCTCTAATGCTGACTAAGTAGCAAGCACAAAAAAACAACAAAAAAAAACGAGCAAGTGGAATAAAACTCACATTACATTCCTTGATCTGGCTAAATCACCACACACACACACACACACACACACACACACACACACACACACACACTCTCTCTCTCTCTCTCTCTCTCTCATTCTTCGTACCTCTTAGTCCATCATCAAAAGCTTCACTGAGTTGGTCAAGTGGGTAAATGTTTTATGAGTAGTCCAGCGAAAACGAGAGAGAGAGAGAGAGAGAGAGAGAGAGAGAGAGAGAGAGAGAGAGAGAGAGAGAGAGAGAGAGAGAGAGAGAGAGAGAGAGAGAGAGAGAGAGAGAGAGAGAGAGAGAGAGAGAGAGAGAGAGAACTTAAAATAGAAAGACAAACTGGCGAACAGACATATTTAAACAGACAGACAGACAGGCAGACGCTAACTTACATAGAGAAACACACAACTCAGAACGAATGAAAAAAGTAACACCCCATTTCACCCTCGCACCTCTAACCCCCCCGCCAAAAAAAAAAAAAAAAAAAAAAAAAACGAACATGCAGACAAACAGAAAGACAGACAGACAAACAAACAGACAGACAGACAGAAGAAGCATAAATAAACCCGGTATGGATTTCCAAGCAGTGTGTCAGTATTCCCATTGCCTTCCTCTAATAACACCTAATTGCCTCAATCAAGGGGAAAGACTCAGATTCTTGAAGTAAGTCAGGGAGAAAAAGCAGAGAGAGCAAAAAGAGAATGATGACGGAAGGGAAGCGAGGACGGAAAATATGAAGTTCGAGGAGCAGGAAGAGGAGGAGGAGGAGGAGGAGGAGGAGGAGGAGGAGGAGGAGGAGGAGGAGGAGGAGGAGGAGGAGGAGGAGGAGAAGGAGGAGGAAAGAGGAAAAGAGCGGGGAGAGTTGGTCGGTGGCTGCTCACATGCCGCCGTTCTAAATTGGCTTAATCGGCTTGGTGGTAATTGTGTACCTTATCATGCGAGCCGTCGAGACCCTGGTGCCCATCTGTCCGGATTTTCTAGTGCTGGTGTTTCTTGCGACCGACCCACTGTGCTTTCTTTATTTTTTCTATGATTAATGGTCTTTTTTGAAGGTGGATTAGCAGCTTCTCTCTGTCGGTTGGGATTTCATTAGAGTTACGTAGTGTTTGTGGTGAGTGTTCGTGTGGGTGTTGGGTAGTTGAGGTTAGGTGGTGATGTGAATAGTGAGAGGTGCATTGATGACTAGAGTGAGTGGGAGGTGAGGAGGGTCTATCGATAGTGCGCAGGTAAATCCTTCATTATCATGACGCGTTTCCATATTCATTCTGTTTACATTTGGTGATTTTATGCAGCTTCAGAAACTCATGTGGGAATTAAAATAGTGAATATTGTGGCCATTAATCTTCTGACCTCCAAAGACCCTTCCTATTATCAATAAAATGCTTTAATTGTATAAAAATCTCAAGGTAAAAATGTGTCCCAGTATTCAAGGGGTTAAAGGGACGGGGGGAAGAGGAGGAGTGAATGAGAGGTATTGTTCGACTGACTGCAGACTGACTTCACCCGGCGCCGCAACACCAAGGTCACGTGAGCCGAGCAGAACCTAAAATAGAGGCAAGACTGACAGAACTAGCAGTGGCGTACAGAC
>NC_059295.1:35315538-35398038 GCF_017591435.1 Portunus trituberculatus
CTGAGTCTCACAAGCTTTCGTTCTTCATTCTTTCTCAAAACAACAAACTAACAATGGCTTTCACGCTGTTGAGAGAATATATTCTCGTTTATATTTGTTTCCTTTGCGTCTCTCATTTCATCCTCCTTCCCACACAGTCTGGTTTTTATTCCTCATTCCCTGGAACCATGTTCCTTCAGTTTGATCCTCGCTGCGACTTCCCTCTGCCTCCAGCCACCAGACGACAAAGCCCCTTCATTACGGCCAAGAGTTGTCTTGTTACTGGCTGCTCTCGCCACCGGCTTCCTGGGAAAATGTTCCTCCTCAAAGAATTACGACAAAACACTGCCCACTGTTTTTGTTATTACCATTTTTGCAATATCTTACAATGGTTTTCTACGCACCTTTCCATGATTGATATAATGTATTAGCATCCCTCCTCCAATTAATGATATAACATAATGTTATAAGGGTAAGCATAATAAACAGCTGAACTTCATGAATAAAGGTATAAACAAAAAGTCCTTGCCAACAGTGAAACGTTTCAAGATCAAATAAACATACACACACACACACACAAAAAAAAAAAAACTAATAAACGGTAATAAAAGTCCTGGTTTTGGTGTCAGTATAATGGACAATATGAATAAGAGCAAAAGCTAAATACTCTGCGTAAAGAAAATTATTTAAATTAGCTTATTATGGTTAATTACGCAATTATACAAAAAATAGCGATGATTAAAAAGCCATTGTTTCTGATGGCACATAATGAACACACTGATTAGATGTAAAAAGCGTCATTATATCGTGTAAATAACGATAATTTGATAAATATATGTATTACCTCTCGTTATGTGCCCAAGATGGTGGAGAAGTCAATGGAAAATGATGTTGTTAAGTTCTGGGGGGAGTTCGTTGTTCCCTTTAAACTATACGCTAAGTGAGCAGCATGATTGGCTGTCGTGGATGGAAGCCATACTTTCTGCCTCACAGGAACACATGGGCGGCTGGACGGATGCTTGGAAACTCACGCAACAAGGAGCACGCGATCCGGAGCAAACAACTTGACTTAGAGGAATTCTGGCAAGGAGAGCCTCCATGTATATTATAAAGAGAAGATCGTTCCATATCTCTGCTACGTGTCTTAAACGTTCCCTTCCAGAGCTGCCTATACCTTTTGTCATTAAAGCAGACGGAGACCGACCAGACAAGAACAGACAAACAAGAACAGATTCATGTTTATATTTGTCATTAACTGGAACGATACGAGTAAGCTATTGCCAGTACAAAGTCAATAACACACACACACACACACACACACACACACACACACACACACACACACACACACACACACACACACACACACACACACACACACACACACTACATCTGGTGCAGTATAGTCAGGTTATAGATAAACTAGTGAGTGGGTGGTGTGCAAAGGTGCTGAAATCGTTATGGCTCAGATTTTCTATACTACAACTGAGTGTAAGAAAAATATCCGCCAATCATCTACTCAGATAGAAGTAATATTGTTCTGTAAACACGCACGTTCACACCTCCACAAATTATAGCCAAGAATCTGTTTGTACCATAGGCCATTAAAGTGCCATGAAAATAGAAAATAATAAGCAAACGATGCTGGAATTACACGTGCAGGCCTAAAGTAGTGCCGTATGTTTCAGGTAATCAATCATAAATGCGAATTCTCTTATCCGTCATATATGTCTTGAATTGTCTTTCATATTCGAAAAGAAAGATTAGTCTTCAGAAGAAATTAATTGAAGTTTAGTCTTAATATAATCGAGATCTGTTGCGGCGGCGAGATGGCCACTACTCTGGTAAGCTCCGGTCTTCTCGACGTAAAATGAAATGGTCATAAACTTTTGGATGTATGAAAAATACAAGAGTATAAAACACAACCCAGCTACAACAACACACTGGCGCTATCATAATAAATGTGATATGTTACTGAGGCGCGACGCTGCATATTGCAATGAACTGCCAAAAAACTTATTTACACACGTCGTAAAAAGTTTGAAGAGTCTCAATGAAATTTAATTAGATGTAAATGTGAAAGTTAACACTTGTGAACATTTAGTTAATGGAAAATAAAATGCATTCTTCAGCTTCCATTTTACGCACAAAATAATAGTGTTGTATGTAAATATTATTTATTCTGTAGTGCAGCAGTGTGCCGCGGCGAGCGTTACAGTTCCCAACATATTACTTTTGCTTCACACTGCAGGCAGATGTTTTCAAGGCAGCCCTCATGTGGCCTTCACCGCTGCGGGAGACACTCATCTATTATGCACTGCCGCCTCAAGCATCACCTGCATGTTCACTTCCTTTAGTCCTTGACATTCCTCACTTCTGCCTTCTTGAGTCGCTGAGTCAGTCGCTGCTCAAACTGTTCCGAATATTTTTTTCTTTCTATGATATTTGAACATTTTTGTCCTACTGAGTTCAACAGGCAGGTGTTCACACGTGCCATGAACATTCGAACACCGTACGATCTCACTCCAGACTATACGTAGCTATTTGTATCTTTATTTTCTCCTTACTGCAGTTCCAAGTTGTCTTGGGAAGCTTTGACCGACAATGTTGACCGTTCATAGTTAAAATTTTTGACTAAAAATATGAAATTGTATCAATTAAACATTCAATTAAGCTTATATTTGTAGAAGCGCTCTCTCTGTGTGTGTGTGTGTGTGTGTGTGTGTGTGTGTGTGTGTGTGTTTCACTGTTTGATCTGCTGCAGTCTCTGACGAGACAGCCAGACGTTACCCTACGGAACGAGCTCAGAGCTCCTTATTTCCGATCTTCGGATAGGCCTGAGACCAGGCACACACCACACACCGGGACAACAAGGTCACAACTCCTCGATTTACATCCCGTACCTAATCACTGCTAGGTGAACAGGGGCTACACGTGAAAGGAGACACACCCAAATATCTCCACCCGGCTGGGGAATCGAACCCCGGTCCTCTGGCTTGTGAAGCCAGCGCTCTAACCACTGAGCTACCGTGTGTGTGTGTGTGTGTGTGTGTGTGTGTGTGTGTGTGTGTGTGTGTGTGTGTGTGTGTATGTGTGATGGTAATAATTATAACTTGTCAGTAGGAAGACCGATTACATGGTGTTAGTGGTGTAATAATTAGCGCAGTCTGCCTGGCGGCGCTCGTCCCGAGGTGTCAGGCAGCGAGGCGGGACCTACACAGACTAATACCACGAATTTGTATTGTTAATATTCTACAGTTGAAATGATCGTGGCCATCGGTAGCAATGCTAATCTCCTATCAACCTTGTCATCATCATCACTATCATCATCATCATCAGAATCAACTATGGAATCACTTATCAGGCAAAGCGTCACACAAATAGCTACTACCCCCCTCCCATCCCATCCCATGACACCCTCATTATCTCATCACCTGCCTCTCTGCATTTCTTTGTCGTTTATTGTGACGGTTTTCTTATTTCTTTACGGAGTTCATTGCTCCTCTCTCTCTCTCTCTCTATGTGTTGATTTATCAATCCAAATAAAACAAAGGCTTAACCAGATCAAGTCTCCTTATTATATTCCTGCTTGAACTTGTGTGTATATTTAGCTCTCCATACACCAGCCTCGCCGAGCGGGTCTTCAGTGTGGGAGGACGCCTGGAGGGGGCACTTAAATTAGTTGAGGAGCTCTTGGACAAACACGGCGTGAAAGACGAGGAAACACAAGAATGAATTAAAAAGAAAATATGCAGTAAATGAGATATGTCATTAATTTTCCTGGAAATGATAGAGGAAGACCTCTAGCCATAAATCCTCAGAGGAAATTATTACAGAGGGAAAAATGAGACTTACAAAGGTGCGCGGCACACGGCACACACTCCCTAAATCAAGTTCGTTTGACCTCGGCAGAGTGGTATTTACCCAAGCCTCATCTCAAGCCCCGTTCCTGAATCCAAACTCAAACCACTCCAAAAAGGGGCAATTTAACCTCAAGAACCGTCTAATCTACATGGTTTGTTGATCCGACGCTCCTACTGTGGCCAAGGGAACTTTGAACCGTAGGGGAGCGGGTGGCGGAGGCAGTGAGCCGCGAGTGTCGCCGGGACTGCCTCTGATGAGCAGATTTGTAGCCTAATGACCATCGTTTCAGGAATCACAGCAGGAAAATGACTCGCCATTACGCATGGTTGTGGCCTCCAGTGCCTTTTTCAAGCGTCATCTTATAGAATATAAAGAAATACGCCGCTTGTCAAGGGTCTCCTAAACGTCTCCAATTCGCATATTTCATGCTGAATGGGATATCAGGAAAACTATGGTGTTTTATGATTAGACAAATCTTTGCGTATATAGGTGACTCAAAGGGTACAGCGGTGAGTGGATGGTGGTGGGGGCATGTGTGTGTGTGTGTGTGTGTGTGTGTGTGTGTGTGTGTGTGTGTGTGTGTGTGTGTGTGTGTGTGTGTGTGTGTTTCACTGTTTGATCTGTTGTAGTCTCTGACGAGATAGCCAGACGTTACCCTACGGAACGAGCTCAGAGCTCATTATTTCCGATCTTCGGATAGGCCTGAGACCAGGCACACACCACACACCGGGACAACAAGGTCACAACTCCTCGATTTACATTCCGTACCTACTCACTGCTAGGTGAACAGGGGCTACACGTGAAAGGAGACACACCCAAATATCTCCACCCGGCCGGGGAATCGAACCCCGGTCCTCTAGCTTGTGAAGCCAGCGCTCTAACCGCTGAGCTACCGGGCGTGTGTGTGTGTGTGTGTGTGTGTGTGTGTGTGTGTGTGTGTGTGTGTGTGTGTGTGTGTGTGTGTGTGTGTGTGTGTGTGTGTGTGTGTGTGTGTGTGTGTGTGTGTGTGACTCAACCAAAGTGGTAAAAAATCTATAAGCAATGACTGAAATAATTTCCACTCAAGAGCTTGTTTGGTTTCCTTCATCGCATTGATTCATAATGCAAACTTACTACACCAATTTATTATCTTTTAGTGTGTGATGTAATTACCTGACCCCAAGAAGTAGTCATCTTAATTATAATTTTCAATTTCGTTATCGAAATAACCGTTACTTTAATCATCACACATCTCCATCACCGCACCCGCAGCCGTGGAAGGCCAGGTGTCATGTCATCAAGGAATTTACAGCCTGACATGAGCGAATATTTGCACCAGAACACATGACTGGCTATTCCAGTAACTGCTGCATTTCTGGAAATACCGAGCAGTGGCGGCTGTCCATCATCCCTGGGTCGAATTGACGTCTATGTAGGGCTGACATGGCCGCGCCACCCCCGGGCCTCACTAAGAAGCCAACCTGCAGCGCCTTAGGATACTTCTTTCTTTTTTCTCTGTATTATTCGTATGACAATGGTGGCCCATATTTTTTGCTTCCTTCACTGAGAGAGAGAGAGAGAGAGAGAGAGAGAGAGAGAGAGAGAGAGAGAGAAATACAAACATAAAACTGACAGACAGACAGACAGACATTCCTGAATAGCAGATCCTACTATCCCCAAGGGCGTTCTACAGCCTAATTCTTTACTACCTACCTATTCTTATCCAGCTGCTTCAAGAAAAAAAAAAAAATAAATAGAAATTCCTATCGCAGTCATGGCGCAGCATTCCATGGATGTCGCTTACTTTATAAATCTTAGCATGAAAACTTAGCCAGTACAACAAGTAGTAAAGAAAATTTCGAGCTGCTCATTATTGTCATTTGAAATCAACTCCACAGCTACTCTGGACGGGACTTCGACCACGTAACACACCTGCTCTCGAGATTATATGCCATTACGTTCCATCCGTCACGGCCAACACAGGCGACTCTTCCCTTGTAGCGTGTAAATCAAGTTACAACAACCTACGCACAGCACGATATTAATGGACTACGAGTTTTTATATGTATTTATCCACCTTCCGACATACCTTCCTACACACACACACACACACACACACACACACACACACACATCGTCCGACACGTACCTTTCATCTTGTTTGCTCTTTTTTTGTGAAGTGAAATTGAATAAAAAAAAAATCTGCGTTTGAAAGTACTTCGAGTAATTCTATAGAATACTCGACCTAGTTTCTAGACAGAATGGTGAAGCCCGATTGTGGAGAGAGAGAGAGAGAGAGAGAGAGATGGTCTGACATACATATTTTTAAACCGTGAAAACAATCTATTTTTTCACGGACAGCTGGCAGAGAAAGTTTGATGGGTACAATTCTAGTTATCATTTAGATAGACGGTGCTTCTGTGGCCTCGATCTCCATTGTGATGCTCCCTTATTACAACTTCATTCTTCCCTCAAGCCACATCCACATCCACCACTGCAACCACGCGTTAGAAAAGTTCCAATCATGGGCCTCAGAAGATATATAATGACATCATATCGCTGTCACCCGTAACCTAACCCAACACATAAGATGAGGGTAAAAAGTACGTACATATGTGTGTGTGTGTGTGTGTGTGTGTGTGTGTGTGTGTGTGTGTGTGTGTGTGTGTGTGTGTGTGTGTGTGTGTGTGTGTGTGTGTGTGTGTGTGTGTGTGTGTGTGTGTGTGTGTGTGAGGATGGGATGTTGTCGGGGAGTGTTCAGCACATGCGTCAGGAAAAGAGAGAGAGTTTACTGCAGTAGACGTTACACATTTATTCTTCTCATGTTTAGAGCGATAAGCATCAGTTAATACTTCATTGAGGCGAGCACTAGAGCGGAGGCAAGGAAGCATGTTACTTGAGGGGGAGGAGGCAGGGTAAGTGACTTCGCTAGCTAGGAGAGAGGAAGATGACGAGAGGGAGATGCGGCAGGGAGGGGTTACTTGAGGAAGTTAAAGACATCACTCCACCCAAAAGGCGTTCCTTCCCATGGTATTGTGTTGCGAGCCTCATGCACACAAGCCTGGCTCCAAGTCGCCGTCTCATCCCGTGAACCAGCACTCGAGTCAGGATCCTTTCACAGGTTTCCTCCTAAATGACTATGACCTGCCAGGCGAAATGTTGACGTTTGAATATTGAAGGATTGCCTGCTATTGAATGCTTCCTCACCCAGTGCTTGTTTAGACCCTGAGAGGATCCTCCAGAAATTAAGCAATTAATGTGTGTTAAGGACATGCGAAGCGAATACTTAAAAATAATGATCGTCTGGAATTCTTTTTTTCCGTATTCTCTAACCCCCACCCCACACTCTCTCTCTCTCTCTCTCTCTCTCTCTCTCTCTCTCTCTCTCTCTCAAACTCTTAAAACACTTTTAAAGGGAGAGGCAAGTGATCTGTGCCTCCAGGACATTTAAAAGATGGTTGTCTTATACCCCACGCTGACATTTATAAAAGACTCAGGAAGATGAAAAAATAGAATAGGCAGACTTCGGCGGAACTAGAAAAAAATCAATAAACGAATGAAATAAACATTAATGGCAGTAAATAAACAAATAGAAATAATAACATGATTTTAGCTCTCATCACTTGGGGTGATCACCACCTCCTACGTCATCTTCTGAGGAAGCACTTAGGTTTATGTGCATGATGGAACATCAATACTGCAAATGTATGATAACGGGAAAGCGCTACTAGATGGCAATGTCACCGTGATGTTAATCTCAACTGATCTTGATGCTGCAGGTGACTTTGGATTGCTCCCAAGTCAGTCCTTCAGAACGACACATCCTGTCAACACTAATTTCTAGTCTACATCTACAGCACCGTCAACTGCCAGCCTCGTCACGGCAGTTTTTGCGTCATGTAAAGCTGAAAATGACCTCTAATTAATTACCAGAAACAATTACACTACTTACTCTCGGCTTTGTTAGTACATGCAGCAGCGTTAGTATGTATGAGGAACGAGTAATATTTTGCTTATTCATGACACGGAGAGAGAGAGAGAGAGAGAGAGAGAGAGAGAGAGAGAGAGAGAGAGAGAGAGAGAGAGAGAGAGAGAGAGAGAGAGAGAGAGAGAGAGAGAGAGAGAGAGAGAGAGAGAGAGAGAGAGAGAGAGAGAGAGAGAGAGAGAGAGAGAGAGAGAGAGAGAGAGAGAGAGAGAGAGGAGAGAGAGAGAGAGAGAGAGAGAGAGAGAGAGAGAGAGAGAGAGAGAGAGAGAGAGAGAGAGAGAGAGAGAGAGAGAGAGAGAGAGAGAGAGAGAGAGAGAGAGAGAGAGAGAGAGAGAGAGAGAGAGAGAGAGAGAGAGAGAGAGAGAGAGAGAGAGAGAGAGAGAGAGAGAGAGAGAGAGAGAGAGAGAGAGAGAGAGAGAGAGAGAGAGAGAGAGAGAGAGAGAGAGAGAGAGAGAGAGAGAGAGAGAGAGAGAGAGAGAGAGAGAGAGAGAGAGAGAGAGAGAGAGAGAGAGAGAGAGAGAGAGAGAGAGAGAGCTGCAGCCACGTGCTGATTGTGGGGGATCTCAATCACCACCTGGAAAGAGACGCCTACGAGAATCTCCTGGAGGTGCAGGGTCTGACAGATCATGTCACCTTCCCCACACATGAACGAGGAGGGACATTAGACCCTGTCATCTCAGACTACCAGGAAGACAAGCTTCAGTGTCATCAGCTGGGGCTCGTGGGCAGCTCTGACCATCACGCTGTACTGACACAGCTGGAAGTGGGCGTGGCTCAGGACGAGGCCACCACCCGCACCATCTGGCTGTGGAACAAAGCAGACTGGGCTTCCCTGCGCCGCGACCTGACCCACACCCCATGGGCCACTCTGCTACAGGGAGGAGCAGAGAGTGAAGCACTTGCACTCACCTCTCACCTTCTCGCCCTCCAGAGACGCCACGTCCCACACAGGGAATACACCACCAGATCGACGGATCAGCCATGGTTTGGCTACCGTTGCCGTGTTGCTGCCGAGGCAAAGTATGCTGCCTGGCTCCGCTACAAGAGGAACCCGACTCGGCGCAACAAGGACCTGCACAGGGCTGCATGCAGGAGGATGGTGGTAACCAGCAAGTGGGCCTTAAAAAAGTGGGAGGAAAGCCTGCGCCGGAAACTGTGTGGCACTGGCGTAGGAAACAAAACTTGGTGGTCTCTTGTTAAGGACAAACAAGGAACTGGCCACCAAGAATCCATCCCTCCCTCAGCAAGCAGGACGGTACTGTCGCCACCAGCAGTAAGGAGAGGGCACAGTTGCTGGCTTCCTTGTTTGCTGGAAAAATGAAGGTCGGGAATCCACAGCAGCCACCGCCTCAGCTGGTCCAGCAATGTGAGAAGACTGTCACCATGGTGGAGGTGACGCATCAGCAGGTGAAGCGATTATTGCGGGGCTGGACACACAGAAAGCCACCGGCCCTGATGACATCAGCCCGCACCTGCTGAAGCGATGCTCCCAGGAACTGGCTGCCCCTCTCACCCAAGTTCACAACTTGTGTACGGGAAAACGTCTGGCCTTCAGTGTGGAAGGAGGCTCGAGTAGTTCCTGCACACAAAAAGCTCCAGGACGGACCCAAAAAACTACAGACCCATATCCCTGTTGTCAGTGGTGGGTAAAGTGTTTGAGAGGGTCGTGGCAGAGGTGGTGTGTAGCCATCTCAAGGACAATGCCCTCCTCTCAGACCAACAGTTTGGGTTCAGACCTGGAAGGTCAACCTCCGACCTAATGATGCTTCTCACCAGGCATTGGCAGGACGCCCTCGACGACGGCAAGGACACTATAGTGGTTGCTTTGGACATAGCAGGAGCTTTTGATAAAGTATGGCACAACGGATTACTAGAAAAGCTTCGTGCTAAAGGCATCCAGGGTGGCTTGCTACGACTCTTGGGAAATTACCTGCAGGACAGAAGCCTCAAGGTGGTTGTCAACGGGCAAACATCTGAGTCCCTGCCTGTGGAGGCATCAGTGCCACAGGGTTCAATTCTTGGCCCACTCCTGTGGAATATCTACGTGGATGATCTTCTCCAGCTACTGCCAGGAGTCATGGCCTATGCTGATGACTGCACCCTCTCCTATACCTATCCACGCCAGGACAGTGGGCGGGCTGCTGAGGCCATCAATCAGCAGCTACGAGTGATAAAGGAGTGGGGTGCTCGCTGGCAAGTGACATTCGCGCCGGAGAAGACACAAGCAATGGTTGTCTCTCGGTCCCCAGCCGCCATGGCAGCAATGGCAGGAAAGTTGTCTTTGGCGCTGCTGCTCCCACTCCAAGATGACGTCAAGATACTTGGAGTGGAGGTGGATCGAGGGCTGAGGTTTGACAGGCATGTCAAAACCATTGCCAAGAAAGCCTCTCACAGGATCTCCGCTCTCAGAAGGATCGCCAGTTTCCTCGACAGGAAGGGGAGACTGCTGCTGTACAAGGCACAGGTGCGGCCCCACCTTGAATACGCAGCTCTCCTGGATGTCCTGTGCCGCCACACACAGAAGGAGACTGGACAGCATCCAACGCCGCGCCATACGGCTAGTAGATGCTGCACTACCACCTCACCCAGAGCCTGAGCGTCCCCTTGATTCACTGGAACACCGCAGAGACGTGGCGGCGATCGTAGTGTTCCATAAGGCACAGGTGCAAAGAGTGCCACATCTGGCAGGGCTGCGTCATCCTCTAAGAGTCACCGCACGGAGCACGAGAACGGTGCTCAATGGTGGTGACGCCGTAGAGGTGCCGCGATCCCACGGGTGTCAGCATCAACGCACCTTCGCAGGACGCGTCTCCAGGATGTGGAACTTGTTCACGGCCGCGGTGCCTCACGTCCAGGAGATGAACACTCACAGTGTCAAACTGATGGCACATAAGTGGAGACAGACACTGCCAACTCCTCTGACACTCTTTGTGACGTGACACTCAGTGTAGTGCAGTGCGTGAATAGTGCTAGTGAAGTGAAACGAATAGTGCTCCATTTACATGCTGACCATCTTGTATATTATCTATTTTTAAGTCTTGTAAATATTGTAGAGAAATAGATTGTAGTACCCTTAGAATAGGTAGCACACGACAGTGCGCCTTTGGGTACATGTTCCTTTGTATTAAGTTTTGTTTAAATAAAAAAAAAAAAAGAGAGAGAGAGAGAGAGAGAGAGAGAGAGAGAGAGAGAGAGAGAGAGAGAGAGAGAGAGAGAGAGAGAGAGAGAGAGAGAGAGAGAGAGAGAGAGAGAGAGAGAGAGAGAGAGAGAGAGAGAGAGAGAGAGAGAGAGAGCAAAACCCACTGAGTAAACATAAAATACGCGTCCAATTCTCGTTTAGAGACGCATCATGGAAATGAAAATCCGCAGAACTGAAAATCCTACTAAAAGAGGAGCGTCAATAGCAGGACATTCACTGGAAATTGGTGCTGCATGGCCCGATAATGCCAGCCCATCACCGGTCGGCGCGGCGGAAGGTGGGGGAGAGGGTTGGGGAAAGCCAACATATGTCTATTGGTGCCGGGACGTGCCTGCCGCCCCTCCCCTCCCTTCACCTCCCCTGCCCGCCCATGAGCACACAGGAACAGTTCAAAACAGATGCCAATAATGCACCCTATGGGGAATTCAGCAGAGCGAATTCCAGCAACAATGAGCTATACCAATGATTCCAGCCTCCTGAAGCCAAGCCATGGAGGAAGAGGGGTGCTCTCTCCTAGCAGAAGAGCACTCTACTAACAGAAGAGCGCTCTCCCGATAAAAAGATAAGCTCTTCTGAAATGCCTCGCGCTACGACAAAGAAGAAAATTGCCACTAATTATGAGGCTTCTTTTGTGTGATCAGGAGAGGATTATCTGTTATCAAGTAGTGTGTTTTCTATTACCTTAGGAGGAGAAACCCGCATGAAGTAAGTAACGCGTACATTCAATAGGTGTACGCTAATAGATTTTTGCATACAATACTCATGTTATCTATGAAGCGCTATTCCTTATCATGCAACGTACACACACTCGTTTCTCTCTTAAGATTTATTTCACTTATTTTCAGTCAAGGATCTGTGGCTGAAGTCAAGGAAGGATATGCATGATCATTCCTTTCATTTTTTTTATATCATCCTATAATAAATTTTCCTCTATTGCTAAACTGCAGTCAAATCGACCACTTTGCAAGGACCTAAACGTCTGCTGCTGCTTGAAATCTTTCGTAAGAAGTAAGCCTAACGTGAACAATGTCGCTGTGTCCAAGGCCCCACCTCCTGTATGGCTGCTAGTCCTGATTACTTATACAACGAGCCTCTTTTGTATGCGATATATTGATAAATGGAAGGCGGAAGGGCCATTATTCGTAAGTAATTTTCTGAGTACATAAACCTTGAGAGTTGAGGAGGGACGGAATGTGGGTTATGTGTATCGGAGGAGGAGGAGAAGGAGGAGGAGGAGGAGGAGGAGGAGGAGGAGGAGGAGGAGGAAGAGAAGGAGGAGGAGGAGGAGGAGGAGGAGGAGGAGGAGGAGGAGGAGGAGGAGGAGGAGGAGGAGGAGGAGGAGAAGGAGGAGGAGGAGGAGGAGGAGGAGGAGGAGGAGGAGGAGGAGGAAGAGAAGGAGGAGGAGGAGGAGGAGGAGGAGGAAGAGAAGGAGGAGGAGAACGAGGCGAGGGACGAGGAAGTACGTTACTCCTTACTTAAAATTAAATAAAAAATTCTCGTCTCATTACTTCACTTGCCACTTTCTCATAAGATCAAATTAAAAACTATTCAATTATACATTCCGAGATCAAGTAGATATAGATAGAAGTAAAAGGAGGAGGAGGAGGAGGAGGAGGAGGAGGAGGAGGAGGAGGAGGAGGAGGAGGAGGAGGAGGAGGAGGAGGAGGAGGAGGAGGAGAAGGAGGAGGAGAAGGAGAAGGAGAAGGAGAAGGAGAAGGAGAAGAAGAAGAACACAACAACAACAACAATAACAAGAAGAAGAAGAAGAAGAAGAAGAAGAAGAAGAAGAAGAAGAAGAAGAAAAAAAAGGAAAAAGAGAAGAAGAAGGAAAAGGAGAAGGAGAAGGAGGAGGAGGATAGGACCAAGAGTGGGTCTTCGTGTCCGCCACCGTCCCTTTTCTCCACCAAAGCAGCTGAGGCGTGCCGGAAGGTATAACTTTCAACTAACCATTCACAATGAGGCGTATTGACCAAGCCAGTCAATACACGCTAACTACCATTATTGCCGGCCCGCACTCCACTCCAGCGATAAGGAACCGAAAATGTGGGCGGTATTGACTCGTCCACAGGCATAATACAAGTGTGAGGCACGCCGCTGCACGCCTCGGCATAACACACACGTACCCATTCCATCCTCTCCACTACTTTAGCTACCATGACTCCCTATGACCCACTCTTAGCTGCAATATCCTCCAGACCATTACTCCCAAGCTGCCATGTACCCTCGACCATTTCCCCTTTAGCCGTTATGTCCCTTTGACCTTTGTTTATAGCGCTCGAATCCCTCGTGCATTTCTTCACGCTAACTGATGTCGCCCCAAAAATCGTGTGGCAGCGTGGCATTCATCACTGGCATACTTGACTCCGCCTGATGTGATTCTAAAACCAGGATCGTGTTGGCAGTGTTCATCCTGACAGAGAAGGACGTGGGTGAGGGCCATTCATTTAGTAACTTGAGCTAAGGGGTCAGAAAGAAAGCAGATGGAAAATGACTGAAGTAGAGGGGGTCAGTGAAGTCAAAGAGAGAGGGATATCAGCATCGCCGATTAGGGTAAATATGAACTGCCACTCATGTTTCAGACTTCTCTCGCTTCTCTTTTTTCTTATCGTCATTAATTTCATTCTGTTCTCGTTTAGTTCTTCTCCTTTTTCTAATCCTCCTCTTCCTTTGGTTGGTTTTATCATTATCTTTCTCTCCGTCTTCTTCTTCTTCTTCTTCTTCTTCTGTTGTTGTTGTTGTTGTTGTTGTTGTTGTTGTTGTTGTTGCTGTTGTTGCTGTCCTTCCCCTTTTCTTTATTCTCCTCCACCACCACCACCACCACCACCACCACCACCACCACCACCACCACCACCACTACCACCATCACCACCACCACAACCACCTCCACCTCCTTCCTCCTCTTCCTGCTTCTTCTCCTCCTCCTCCTCCTCCTCCTCCTCCTCCTCCTCCTCCTCCTCCTCCTCCTCCTCCTCCTTGTGCTCCTTCTCCTCGTCCTCCTCGTTCTTGTTCTCGTTCTCGTCCTCATCCTCGTCCTCCTCCTCTTCTTCCTCTGTCTCCTCCTGTACCTCTACTTTTTCTCCTCCTCCTCCTCCTCCTTAGTAACATATGCAATATTTATGGACAAAACATAAGAAAAAAGAAGCTGAAGACAATTGGAATCACCTTACAAATAGTGGCGATGGACGACACGATCTCAGAACAACACCAATAACTTCTTTACTCGACGTGACAAGTTAGGAAAAGAAAAAAAGAAAGGAGAAAAAAGAAGGGCCTTGTCGATCGATCAGTCTGTCCACGTACCGTACGAATATGTTACAGCAGTTCATAAAAAGAAAGAAAAAGATGTGGACGCAGCCGCTTTATAGCACTGCAGCAGGTACCTGAGTCATCCCGCTGTGGCAGTCAAGGTGAAGGATAAAAAACAAAAAAATTAATGACCCTCTTCCATCATGAGTTCACTTTTTTTTCTTAGTCATTAACTACATCATCTTAGATAGTCATTCGGTATCATTTTCAAAGCACAGGTTTATCTTTTTTTTTATTATAATTTTGTTCTCTCTCTCTCTCTCTCTCTCTCTCTCTCTCTCTCTCTCTCTCTGAATCACAAATGCAAATGTATACTGCGTGCTATCTATACTTACGAGTTGTTCGGTCTCACAATGATAGCCTTGTAAGGGTCAACTATCAGCAGTCCAACCATCAGCAGACCTGTTGCCTCTTACAAAGATGTCAGTGATAATCTAATTTGTCTAAAGCGATAAGCGTAGGATAATTTCTTTGCACTATCAGTATACTGCATAGATCACATGGTTTAACAATATACTGTTGGCATTTAGATTAGAAGCTAATACATATAATACAGAAAGAAGTATATGATCTTATTTATTTATGTTATTTTTTTTTGCATTACAAGAATACTACATGACACGGATTAGCATACCTTTCACCTTACGAAGCTGCACTATCTAATCCTGAAGAAGTATAAGATAATGTCCTTTAGATCATAACACCACAACTCACAACACCACATTCTTTGTTATCTATGTAGCTTTATTTACATCTCTATGCCATTCTATACGATACCAATGCCTCTCTCCATCACTCCAATTACCTGTATTATTTCCCTATAGTCCGTTCACATTAACTTGGCAGAACAGCACCGCCTCCCTTTGCCCTTCCACTCACGCAGAACATTCCCAGGTGAACAGTCGCCACCAATCATGTGTGTGTTTCCAGGAAGAGGGCGGGGCTTCATTCACTAGTTAACCAATGACGTGTCTCGTATCTGGCTTTTCAATATGCTTTTTTTTTTTTTTTTTTCCTTCCCGTGGTTTTTTCGCCCACGTGCTGTACAGACTCGTGACCAATCCAATCTGCACATGGTTTTCATTTTCTCTCCGTTCAATTTTTCGCTTTCAATATTTCACGAACATCAATATTTATTACTATGTATATATTTTGGGTTCTCGCGTATTTTACAATGTGTCATCCTCTCTCCCTCTCTCCCTCTCTCTCTCTCTCTCTCTCTCTCTCTCTCTCTCTCTCTCTCTCTCTACAGGTATGATAAAATACAGGAAAATAGCAGGAAGTGAAAAATGTACAGGAAGCAGGAGTATAATTCATTTAGTTTCTACAAAAGCCACGTGATGCCTAATGAAGGAGGTCAAGACTGAAGGAAGTGATGCTTTTAGGAAATGCAGTGAGAAGTTGAATGGGGAAAGACAGGTACAGCTTTAATTACAGGCAAAGGAGGACTCAGAGAAGCTAAAAAGTGGCTGTTACGGTGGGAAAAGAAGAAGGAGAAGAGAAGGAGAAGGAGAAGAAGAAGAAGAAGAAGAAGAATAAAATAAGAATAAGATGATGATGATGATGATGATGAAGGAGAAGAAAACAAAGAAGAAAGTGAAGAAGAAAGCGAAGAACAAGAACAAGAACAAGAATAAAAACAAGAACAAGAACATCAAGAACAAGAACAACAACAACAAGAACATCAAGAACAAGAACAACAAGAACAACAACAACAACAACAACAACAACAACAACAACAACAACAACAACAACAACAACAACAACAACCCTACGAAAACGCCACAGATAATTTAAAAAAAAAATACCAATAAAAAATAATAAAAAAATAGATAAATAAAAATGAACCAACACTACCAACCCTTTAGTTCAACCCAGCAGTATTAAATTTGCTGAGTACAATCATCCAATCACTCACGAGAAGCAGTAACTGTCATGGCATCATTACCACCGGTGGGAAGAAGAAGAGGGAGACGGTGGCGTAGTGAATAAGGTGGTGAGTGTGGGATCAGGCAGACGTCCATGCGTAGGTTCGAATCCCACCACGTACCACACTGAAACTTTGCCATTTGTCGAGTGGTTTAAAGGCACCTACATGTCACCATGATATCCAGGTTCTAGGTGTAGGTGTAATTGCCTTACACCAAAGACGCTCTTGGGTAGGTGATTTGGACCCTGATATGGGTACCACTATAAATAAAATTGCCTGCGCCGTCAATGGGTGGAAGCTAAATAGCCTTTCCCATACTATTTAAGTGAACCTACAGGCGCTATAGACCATAACACACACACACAATAAAAAAAAACTGTCAAAACATTATATAGGGAAATGAAAACTGAGTGACTGCAAAAAGAGTAAGGAGAGTGCTGAGCGTAATTGGAAGTAGCGACGAGCATTAAACAAGGGCGGAGCATTTTACAAGGTAAGGGAGTATTTCGTTAATTAAATACATACTATGCCCTCCCTCTGCTTCCTAGTATTGCTTCTCTTTAACCTTGCTAATGTTTATGCTGTAGTTTTTGTGCGCGTAACTTCGAACGCTGCAGTCGCCAGCGGAAAAGGTGACTGGGTAAGACCACTTTATTTTCTTAACCGCTTCAGTACCATGACGCGTATTCATAATCCTTCTGCTTACTATCTGATAATTTTATACAGTTTTAGAAACTCCTGTGGGGGATTGAGATACTGGAGACTTGGCCATTAATCATATGACCTCCATAGACCCTTCCTAATGTCAATAAAATGGTCTAATCGTACACAAATCTCAAGGTAAAAATGTGTCCCAGTACTGAAGGGGTTAACTATAAATGTGCTTTTTTTTTCTGGCGAATGATGTAGTGCAAAGGGTATTGAAGTCCGATGAAAGAAAGTATATTCTCCATATTATTCATAGCATCAAAATGGTTCTTACAAGAGCATGTCGTAAAGGCTTTCAGACAATGAGAATATAAGAAAGAAATATAGTTAGGCTTAAGGAACCATTAGGCAAAGACGTGGCAGTTCCTATTTCCATTTATTCTCTTCATCTATAAACTTGTCTAACCTATTAACGCTCTCCAATGAAATATGTTCATCTCATTGGATTGGCTTATTCGATATGATTCCTTTAAACATTCACTGCCTCTATTCAATGACTACTGACTGATGTCCATACATTTCTCTCAGACAAAAATACTCATACATTATGTACACTTTACAATAGTTATTTTGTACTTAGTATAGGGTAACATATATAATTCCCCGGCTATCGGAAATCATACGTGAATCATACTTTACACTGAAATTGGCTGAACAATAACATTGTATTAACAACAGTGAATTAGGATATATATAACATTCCATTTCTAATTTCCCACAGTGTATGCTATTGTCCGCTTAAGGTCTTTGATAGTCACTGTTAAATGAAGGAAATGAGGCAGCCGACATTTGAAGACATGAAAGGCTGTTAAGTAGGTAATAGACAGTATTTTGTGGGATAAAGGTGAGAGTTGGGGAGTGAGGAGGGGGCTTCAAAAAGAGACTAGTATTGGTGGACAAAACGACAAGCACATGGAGTGGCTAGGGAGAAAGGGAGAGAGAGAAGAGAGCACGGCAAGTGGATAATCGGATTACCATTGGGATTAAAAGATGTAGTAGCAGTGTTACCGTGGATATGAAAACAAAAGAGGAAGAGAAAATAAAAAGCATGGTCAGAGCTACCCTTGACACGCGCCGCTCAGGTATAAACGGATGGAAAAGAAAAATCTATCAAAATAACATTCATTCTACGTGAAGGGAATGCAAACATCTACAGAAACAAAGTAAAGGATAAAAACATGAGAAAGTCAAATTCTTGGTTGAGTTATAAGATAGGTAAGCAAGTGAGCGCATTGGGTAAAATGTAATTAATAGATTAGAGGATCGACAAAACGACTAGGCAGAATAAATGAACAGATAGTGACAATGATATCGATTACGGGAAGGTGTGAGCGGTAAACCCATAGAATGATAAACAAGTGAAATTGAGAAGGAAAAAAATATAGAAGAGAAGATTCATGGTTATCATTTTTTTTTTTTGTGTGTGTGTGTGTGTGTGTGTGTGTGTGTGTGTGTGTGTGTGTGTGTGTGTGTGTGTGTGTGTGAAAAGAAAGAAAGAAAAAAGAAAGAAAGAAATATATTTATTGCTCAGACTTTTTTACAAAGTATGGAGCACAGCCCCTCAATATGTACATAATCTTATGTATCACCTAAACATTCGCAACAATGCATTAATAAACTGTGCCAGATTTATTAACAAGTTTACATTACCACTTTGCATCAGCTTGACAAATTTAAAATTATTTGGTTGCAATCTATAATATTCGGGTATGTATCTATTTCTCAATTGAAGAATTTCTTGATTTTGACAAATCAACAAAGCATGGTATTCATCCCCTATCAATTCATTATTACATTTAGTACAATAACGCACCTCTCTGTCTGTTTGATTATATCTACCAACAATGATTGGTAATTTATTATTTCCGTGCGAAGCTTTGACAAACTTATACGATTATTTTTATTAAGTTTAAGCAGGTATTCTTCAATTCCATAAATTTCTTTATATAATTTGTAAGTATTACAAATACCTTTATTTGATATGTTTTCGTACCACTTGTTTATCCATAAGTCTTTTAATTTTTGTTCAATCGCTTTTCTGAACCATTTAGGGTTACTAACTGTCTGCGCCATCCACACCCATGACATTCCACACTCTATACAAATATTTTTGATGTATTCTATCCATGGTGACAAATACAGACCGCTCGTATATAACTGTAATAAGCAATTATACATTATATAACTTAATTTAGTGTTCTTTCCCGTCACTAACCTAGACCAATAACTTATCATCTTACACTTAATAGTTATATCAAGAGGGTAAACCCCTAGTTCACCGTATACCATGTCTGTGCTGGTGTATCTATGTACATACAAAACGTGCTTCAAAAACTTCATATGTAGTAATTCTATTTCCTTATAGTACAATCACCCCATATTTCACAGCCATATGTAAGTACAGGTACAACCATCGTTTTAAACAGTTCTATTTGAATATCAACTGGCAAGTCATATTTACGTGAAGTACCAATGATGGAATACAGAGCCCTGGTTGCCTGTTCCTTAAGAGCCAACTCCCCTTTCCTGAATCTACCATTGTGGTTAAACAAGACACCCAAATATTTGTACTCGTTAACAACCTGAATAGTCTCACTCCCTAATTGAAAATTATAATTACTTGTTTGTACCTGTCCTCTACTAAATACAACAATTTTGGTTTTGTCACAGTTAACCTTTAACTTCCAATCTAGACAATAATTATGCAAAGATGTTAGCGCCTGTTTCATATTCACTTCACTATCACATAGCAATACTGTATCATCTGCGTACATTAGCACAAATAATTTCAAATAGATATTAAGAAATTCGTTATCAAAATCTAAATATTTACAATTAAGTTCAAGAAGTTTGTCCTGCAAGTCATTAATATAAAAAGCAAATAACAATGGTGACAAATTTTCTCCTGCCTTACCCCCATATTACACGAAAATGTGTCCGACAATTTTGATTCACCATCACACAAGATCTAACATTTTTATACATACTCTTAACAACATGTAACAATTTACCATTAACATTATCTCTAACCAGCTTAAACCATAATGCTTCCCTCCACACCATATCAAACGCCTTCTTATAATCTACGAACAAGCAAAATAATTTTTCTTTTTCCATTTAAACAAATCAATAATACATTTGAGCAAATACATATGATCCAGGGTTGAATATCCTTGTCTAAATCCTGCCTGTGTTTCATTGATGATGTGGTTCGCTTCAGAATACTGATTCAAACGATTGTTCAAGATGGATGTAAATAACTTTCCCATACAGCTTAACAAGGTAATTCCCGGTAGTTATTTGCGTCTCTGACGTCTCCCTTGTTTTTGTATAATGGTATTATTACTCCAATGGTCCACTCCATTGGGAAGACTCCTTCATCCAATATTTTATTAAACATCTTAACATAAAGAGGGATAATAGGTCTTGAGTACTTTTAATATATTCATTGATGATATTGTCAGAACCTGGTGATTTGTTATTTTCCAACTTATTGATGCATGTTTTTATCTCTTCAGACGTAATAGGGTTGTTCAATATGGGCACATTCCTCTCTTGGTTAATTTCATAGTCAATGGTGTCATTTCCTCGTTATCAATAGTTAATAATGCTTTAAAGTGGTCGTAAAATATCTCAAGATTAAGTTCACTCTCCTTGTTTCCTCCTTGTTCACCTTTTAATATTTGCCAGTATGATTTTGGATCTTTGCTTTTGTTTTCTCTCAGTTTTTTCACAACAATGGAATTTTCTTTATTTTTCACCCTTGTTATTTCTTTTTTGTAGTTTTTACTTTTCTCTCTCATAATACTATACGTGACAGGATTTTTTTGTTAATTGTGCTTGTTCTTAGCTTTGTGGTATTGCTTTCTGGCATTATAACACTGTTTATCATAACCGTTCATATTGGTGTTATTGCTCTTTTTAATGTATTTACTTTTACTTTTGTGGGGAAATACCTTCATAGCAGGTTCTACAAGTACTAATTGTAATTGGTGTGTTATGTCATCCACAGATAAAACGTGTGTGTGTGTGTGTGTGTGTGTGTATGTGTGTGTGTGTGTGTGTGTGTGTGTGTGTGTGTGTGTGTGTGTGTGTGTGTGTGTGTGTGTGTGTGTGTGTGTGTGTGTGTGTGTGTGTGTGTGTGTGTGTGTGTGTGTGTGTGTGTGTGTGTGTGTGTGTGTGTGTCAATGAATATGTGTGTTAGTATGTGTCGTTCTTTTAAACGTACAAAAAGTTACATCATTTATCTATTACGAAAGATATTACAAAAGATACACAGACATATAGATAAATTCATAAACTTATATTGTTCTAATTTCAATACATTCTGAGTCGTACAGGTATAAACTTATTTTTCGGTCCCTTTGTCCTCACATTTCTCGTCCACCACACCAAGCTGCTCCTTTTCCTCCCTTCCCAGGCCGCATGTCCAGCCTCCCTGTACTCTCTCCTTTGCTCTGCTTCGCCTCTCCCATTTTCTCCTGGTTTTCCCTCCTCCCCGTTGTTCCTGCCTCAACTGTTATTACTCCCTCCGCCGCCCTTCCGTCCGCTGGCCCTCCCGCAGCTCAGGGCACGCCGGAAACCCTGCTCGTGCCTCCTGCTGCTGGCCAACCTCACTGGTGACCTGATAGTCCCGCATAATAATGTTGTACGTAATCTCAGCCGCCCAAAATAGTAAGAAGAAACCCGGCTTACTCGCCAGCGATATAAACTGCACCATTATCCTCCCTTCCACATTGTTAACCGCCTCATTAAGAAAACTTAACTGCATGGAAGTAGGTTATAGTTTCCGACGCCATTATCGTATGATCGTGAATCCATATAAAGACCCGCCTGACTCCTGCCCCGCTGCCGCCCATTACTGCCGCCCTGCGCCCCGCCGCCCCTCACGCCGCCCACCCAACATTTTCCTAATCTTACTTTTCTTTCATATTTTATTTTGTTACTATTATTTTTACAGCAACGTGCACATTACTGCACTCCTTAGCGAGCTGATAAGAACCTTGCGAGGAAAATTAGCACTGTGTTCTCTCTCATAATGTGTGTGTGTGTGTGTGTGTGTGTGTGTGTGTGTGTGTTGGGGGTAGGCTGGTGTTCCATGTACGAGTGGGTGTCCGCAAACACAAACACACACACACACACACACACACACACACACACACACACACACACACACACACACACACACACACACACACACACACACACACACACACACACACACACACACACACACACACACATCCATATCGTAACCACACTAACAATTCTTACAATAAAGGCGCCGATTATCGATTTCAACAAGTTTCAAAGCTGTGTTCGAAAGTCTCGTAAAGAATTCCGTGTATTGGAATTTCTGGTGCCTGGGCCGCATGCCTGCTGACCAATACGGTTTAGCAAGTTCGTGACGTGGGGGACAACGCGTGTGCCAGGAAAACACTCTCGGTAGAGCACCCTGCCTCGCTACTGCTCAAGGGAGAGATGAGATGAGATCAATGACGTATATTTGAAATGTCATACACACCGCAAACACACAGGCAGACAAGTAGACAAA
Source organism: Portunus trituberculatus (assembly GCF_017591435.1). Classification (NCBI taxonomy): domain Eukaryota; kingdom Metazoa; phylum Arthropoda; class Malacostraca; order Decapoda; family Portunidae; genus Portunus; species Portunus trituberculatus. The sequence continues at coordinate 35,338,043 of NC_059295.1, forward strand.
GCAATGAAGAAGGATGCACGTAATTGGCCAGTGAATCACTTCCCCCCACCTTCCACACAATGAAGCTTCCCATCTTTCCAAAAAGGTACGAGGTACATGTTGAAGCATGTCCAAAACTCATGAAAAACGAGGAAACTCTTCAAAACTTTGATTCATGAGCTAAGTTCCTTATTATCGGTTTTCCAATATTGACAAGACTTCAACAGGCGCTGTGTACATCTGCTGGCGCCACGCTCCCTAGAGTTTCATGTCACTTATGAAACGACACTCATGCAATACGCCGCTTCTCGCCAGCCACCGTCGCTCCCTCCCAGACGACGATGATACTTATAGAGAGAGTGAGTTCAGACGTGTTTGCTGTGTATTGAATAAAAACTCGAAAATAACACGCAAACCTCACATGTTCTCACTCACACTCCTCACATTTTTCCTCCAAGATCTTTACCAGATACTTTAAAAATGCAAGATGTCTATGTTATTTTCTGATCATTACTTTTCATCATCATCATTATTATTATCATTATCATTGTTATTATTACTATCATTATTATTATTATTATCATTATTATTATTATCATTATTGTCATCATCATCATCATTAGTTATCATTATTTTTATTAAGTAATATCAAATTCATCATTATTTTACTACTATTAGTAATATCATTATTATTATAATTACTATCATTATTATTATCATTATTATCATTATTCTCACCGTTATTACCATACCCTGACATTATCATTATCCATATAATCATTATCGTTATTTCCAGCATTTTTCATTAGGTTCTCATTAAAACTAATATTAATTTTTTTTTCTATTTTTGGTACGACAATTATCACATATAAACACATACACACACACACACACACACACACACACACACACACACACACACACACACACACACACACACACAAACACACACACACACACGATCATACATCCACACATACACTGGTGGCTCGGGCGTGCCTCCCTAACTATACACAACAGCCTCCACAGTATACTTCCGTCACGTAATTAAATATTTCAGTTAAACTAAATTCACCAGCAACAAATTATTCTACTAAAATGGCGTATTAAATCGAAATTATTCACGCCAATAACTCAATTAGGAAAATGATAATGAGAGGAAATACATGCAAATCGAACAAATTTTATGATACGTTTGCCGAGGCTGGTCACGTGTGGACTGAGGGTGAAAAGAGAGAGAGAGAGAGAGCGAGAGACAGACAGAAAGACAGACAGACAGACAGACAGAGAAAGAGAAAGACAGAGAGAGAGAGAGAGAGAGAGAGACAGTGACTTCCATGTTTATTCCTCCCTTTTCTTTCTCCTATTTCTATTTCTAATTTTTAGGCCTCCTTCCTTCTTGTCTTTTCTTTCGGCCTTCCAAACTAAACTCACTCAATTTCTCTCTTTTTTTTCTGTGTGTCCATTTGTATGTTATTCTGTCTGTCTGTCTCTCTGTCTTTCTAAGGATAGAAAGAGCAGTGATGATTTTGAGAGCAAGTTCAGTATTAGAGACACTAGCTGATAAACTGTCCATAATACTGCGTGTGGCTGGGAGAAAGCTGTCCTGGGGGAACTGTCATCCTTACCCAGAGGCGCCAGAGGGAGCAGTTATGGGGGAGAAGGCATCACAACTGAGGCCCATATTCTGAACCGCTTTGCTCTCTCACCATCACTGCTTTCCAAAGGTTCTAGTTCAAGATAATCGTGTTTTTAAGAGTACTTTTATGATTCTGGAGATAGATTAGCGAGATTCCTAGTATATTAAAATGAGAAGCTGTATAAAAAACCTGACTAGTCATCTCTGTGGCCTTGTAAAATTGTCGTAATGAGAAGGAAAGGCATTTCTTAATAAAAGCGTGAGTGTGGTGTTTCTAATGTGACATACATGAGGTATTTTAGAGTCCTTATAATACTAAGACTGGTGTGTTCCGATAGATGGATTCATTGTTGATAAAGAAATAGAAATAAGCAGGTTTACAAATAAAGTAGATGAATGGAATAGACTCAATCAGGTCCTCAGTGTTGAATTATTAGGGTGTTTAATAAGTAAAAAAAAAAAAAGTTCATGGATGAGAATAATTGTGGAAGAAGATAGGTAAGCTTCGTACAGTGACTTTGGCCTCTTTTACTTTCCTATGTAATTATGCTCTGTTAACTTTATCTTTATCCTCAAATTAGCGAAGTTTCCTCTGCACATGATGCGCCGATGAAACTCTTCCAGCTTATGCACAGTGATGGAGTCGCAGCGTGGGACACAAGGCTAGCGCACGGCAGGATAAGAGGTACGCGTAATGTGGCAGGAAAAATATATATTGCCTGATAAATAAATAATCTCGACAAATGAAAAAAAAAAAAAATGATACGAAACAAAAACTAGTCTTGGGGATCTTGGTGATGGTGATGGTGATGGTGATGCTAGTGATGAGGATGATGATGAATTAGTGCGACATTACGGAAGATGCAGAACAAGTGGTGATGAAAATCGTTCACTAAATAATATATCACCTTTCAAACTGATGTACGTATTGTATTTTCACTGCAAAAAATGATCAAGTACTAACCAAGCAAATATATGTACGAAATAAAGACAGCTAAAACATATTTCGAGGTCATTTGTAGAAATAGAATTAAATGAAAAAAAAATGCAACATGAGAAACTTAACAAAATATCGGGCAACGCTGTTTTAGGTAAATATTAACAACAATTAACAGACTGAAAGTACATATAGACATAGCAAACAGACACACACACACACATACACACACACACTAACTGCATTGAATATAATTTGGTATCCAGCTACACGTAAACATATCATTAATAATTGTTCTTCATATTATCTTCCCAATGAAACTTCAGCTAACAAAGAGAGAGAGAGAGAGAGAGAGAGAGAGAGAGAGAGAGAGAGAGAGAGAGAGAGAGAGAGAGAGAGAGAGAGAGAGAGAGAGAGAGAGAGAGAGAGAGAGAGAGAGAGAGAGAGAGAGAGAGAGAGAGAGAGAGAGAGAGAGAGAGAGAGAGAGAGAGAGAGAGAGAGAGAGAGAGAGAGAGAGAGAGAGAGAGAGAGAGAGAGAGAGAGAGAGAGAGAGAGAGAGAGAGAGAGAGAGAGAGAGAGAGAGAGAGAGAGAGAGAGAGAGAGAGAGAGAGAGAGAGAGAGAGAGAGAGAGAGAGAGAGAGAGAGAGAGAGAGAGAGAATAGTGAACAGGAGAAAAAACTTTACATTACTCTTGAAATGGATAAGAAAACAAAACTTCAAGTAAGAGATAGAATAAAAAAAGGCATAAAAAATAAGATACACGAAAAAATAAAGTAATAAAAGAAGGAAGTACAGAAGGAAAGTTAGAAAGCAGTAATGGTTTGTTGCTGAAGTTTATCTGGAAGAATGAAAGTAAAAAAAAAAAATAAATAAAAAAAAAAACGGGCCTAAAACACCCGTTGTGCACTCTGAGCCAAAGAAGAAAAAGAAAGAAGAGAAAGAGTATCTGGGAGTGCTTGTTTGTCTTAATGTGAACGTGTGTGTGTGTGTGTGTGTGTGTGTGTGTGTGTGTGTGTGTGTGTGTGTGTGTGTGTGTGTGTGTGTGTGTGTGTGTGTGTGTGTGTGTGTGTGTGTGTGTGTGTGTGTGTGTGTGTGAACTTATATATTTGTCAGTGATATATTTGGTGATACTAGTATAATGTAACATTCCAAGTGACAGACATACAGATATACATTCATTAACACACAAAGGAACAGAATATCTAGATACATAGATGAAAGACAAGTAGATGTATGAGAGAGAGAGAGAGAGAGAGAGAGAGAGAGAGAGAGAGAGAGAGAGAGAGAGAGAGAGAGAGAGAGAGAGAGAGAGAGAGAGAGAGAGAGAGAGAGAGAGAGAGAGAGAGAGAGAGAGAGAGAGAGAGAGAGAGAGAGAGAGAGAGAGAGAGAGAGAGAGAGAGAGAGAGAGAGAGAGAGAGAGAGAGAATGTAGAATTGAGTTACTGCTTCACTAAAGTCAACTAACACAGCAACGCCCTCCTTCATCCCTGGAGTCTTATGGTGACGCCTAACAGACACCATTTCCATCCCTAGTGAGTCTGCCATGTTCTGCGTTGCTATCAATACAATCAATACATCTCTTAACTTACCAAGAAGCAGGTTTTATGTTAATTTTCATTTACTAAACAGGATATAGACTCTTATGTATATCATATTTTTCAATCTGTGGAACACCACCTCTCCTCTACTAAACCTCATCTTCTTTTCCTCACCGAAACACAGCTATCTGAGGCAACTGACAATAGCCCCTTCTCTGTTCCCTCCTACTTTCTCTATTCTCATTTTCATTCCAAAGCTGGATGTTGCGTCTATGTACGCAACGACTTAACTTGCTCTCGTGCCCACGCTCTTGAGTCTTCCGAATTTTCCACCATCTGGCTACGACTCTCAAACTAAATTCATCTGTGCTGTTTATCTCTCCCCTAACTCTTCTGACTATTGTAATTTCTTCGACTACTTAACTTCTAAAGTGGAGCACATTCTGTCCCTCTACCCTTTCGCTGAGATTTCCATTCTTGGAGATTTCAATGTTCACCACCAGCTTTGGCTTTCCTCTCCTTCACTGACCACCCTGGTGAACTAGCCTTCAACTTTGCTATCCTCCATGACCTAGAGCAACTGGTGCAACACCCTACTCGTATTCCTGACCGTCTTGGAGACACGCCCAACATTCTTGATCTCTTCCTCACCTCTAACCCTTCTGCTTATGCTGTCACCCTTTCATCTCCGTTGGGCTCCTCCGATCACAATCTCATTTCTGTATCTTGTCCTATTTTTCCAATCCTCCGCAGGATCCCCAAAGCGAAGGTGCCTCTGGCGTTTTGCCTCTGCCAGTTGGGGGACCTGAGGAGGTATTATGCTGATTTTCCTGGAATGATTATTGCTTCCGTGTCAGAGACCCATCTCTTTGTGCTGAACGCATAACAGAGGTGTTAGTATCTGGCATGGAGGCGTACATTCCTCATTCTTTTCTCAACCTAAACCTTCTAAACCTTGGTTTAACTCAGCCTGTTCTCGTGCTATACATGATAGAGAGGTTGCCCACAAAAGGTACTTGAGCCTTCCATCTCCTGAATCTCATGCACTTTATATCTCTGCCCGGAATCATGCCAAGTCTGTTCTTCAACTTGCCAAACACTCTTTCATAAATAGGAAATGTCAAAATCTTTCAAACTCAAACTCTCCTCGTGACTTCTGGCATCTAGCCAAAAACATCTCAAATAACTTCACTTCTTCATCTTTCCTCCTTTATTTCATCCTGATGGCACCACTGCCATCTCTTCTGTCTCTAAAGCTGAACTCTTTTCTCAAACCTTTGCTCACAACTCCACCTTGGACGATTCTGGGCTTGTCCTCCTCTCCTCCTCCCTCTGACTATTTCATGTCTACAATCAAAATTCTTCGTAATGATGTTTTCCATGCCCTTGCTGGCCTAAACCCTCGGAAGGCTTATGGACCTGATGGGGTCCCTCCTATTGTTCTCAAAAACTGTGCTTCTGTGCTTGCACCTTGCCTGGCCAAACTCTTCCAACTTTGTCTATCGACTTCTACCTTTCCTTCCTGCTGGAAGTTCGCCTACATTCAGCCTGTTCCTAAAAAGGGTGACCGTTCTAACCCCTCAAACTACCGTCCTATAGCTTTAATCTCTTGCTTGTCTAAAGTTTTTGAATCTATCCTGAATAGGAAGATTCTCAAACATCTGTCACTTCACAATCTTCTGTCTGATCGCCAGTATGGCTTCCGTCAAGGTCGCTCTACTGGTGATCTTCTGGCTTTCCTTACTGAGTCTTGGTCATCCTCTTTAGAGATTTCGGTGAAACTTTTGCTGTTGCGTTAGACATATCAAAAGCTTTTGATAGAGTCTGGCATAAAGCTTTGATTTCAAAACTGCCCTCCTACGGCTTCTATCCTTCTCTCTGCAACTTTATCTCAAGTTTCCTTTCCGACCGCTCTATTGCTGCTGTGGTAGACGGCTACTGTTCTTCTCCTAAACCTATTAATAGTGGTGTTCCTCAGGGTTCTGTCCTGTCACCCACTCTCTTTCTATTATTCATTAATGACCTTCTTAACCAAACTTCTTGCCCTATCCACTCCTACGCTGATGATACCACCCTACATCTTTCCACGTTCTTTCAGAGACGTCCAACCCTTCAGGAAATCAACAGATCACGCGGGGACGCCACGGAACGCCTGACTTCCGATCTTTCTAAGATTTCCGATTGGGGCAGAGAAAATCTAGTAGTTTTCAATGCCTCAAAACTCAATTCCTCCATCTATCAACTCGACACAACCTTCCAGACAACTATCCCTCTTCTTCAATGACACTCAACTGTCTCCTCTTCCACAATGAATATCCTCGGTCTGTCCTTTGCTCATAATCTTAACTGGAAACTTCACATCTCATCTCTTGCTAAAACAGCTTCTATGAAGTTAGGTGTTCTGAGGCGTCTCCGACAGTTTTTCTCGCCCTCCAACTGCTTACTCTGTATAAGGGCCTTATCCGTCCCTGTATGGAGTACTCTTCGCATGTTTGGGGGTTCCAGTCACACAGCTTTGCTTGATAGGGTGGAATCGAAAGCTCTTCGTCTCATCAACTCCCTCCTCTGACTAACTGTCTTCAGTCTCTTTCTCACCGCCGAAATGTTGCATCCCTTTCTATATTTTATCGCTATTTTCATGGTAACTGTTCTACTGATTTTGCTAACTGCATGCCTCCCTCCTCCTGCGGCCACGCTGCACAAGGCTTTCTTCTTCCTCTCATCCCTATTCTGTCCAACTCTCTAATGCAAGAGTTAACCAGTACGCTCAATCATTCATCCCTTTCACTGGTAAACTCTGGAACTCCCTCCCTGCATCTGTATTTCCGAATTCCTACAACTTGCCTTCTTTTAAGAGGGAGGTATCGAGGCATTTGCTCCCCTAATTCTGGCTGACGGTTTTGGCACTTTTTGAAGTCTTTGGAGAGCCAGCTCTCAAGTGGGCCTTTTTCTAACTTTCTTTTTTTTTGCCCTTGGCTGGCCCTCTTCCCTACGTAAAAAAAAAAAAAATATTCACCGTAAAACATTGTGCAGCGTATATTACGAAAGTGTTACTCATGCATCAGGAGAAGCAAGAAGTAGAGCACGAACACGATGGTGAGAACGAGTAAGAGAGAAAAACAAAGAACAAGGAGCGGCGGGGATCACTTTTCGCACTCTCAAGGAAACAAAAACCGACAAAGAAAAGGAGAAAGTTAAACAAATACACTAACAAACAACCGAGACCGGAGACAAACAAGAGAGAGAGAGAGAGAGAGAGAGAGAGAGAGAGAGAGAGAGAGAGAGAGAGAGAGAGAGAGAGAGAGAGAGAGAGAGAGAGAGAGAGAGAGAGAGAGAGAGAGAGAGAGAGAGAGAGAGAGAGAGAGAGAGAGAGAGTAAAAAGAAACTTGTGTGCCAGTCAGCCAGGAGGAGAGGACGTATAGAACGAGAGAGAAAGAGAAACTAAAAATGCACTTTTGCTTGTTAAAAATGCATCTTTTCCTCTGTCCGTCTGTAAATAGCATTGCCTCGGCGAGTCCGTTCATATCGTTCATTACTGCAATTTTCACTCCCGACTTTTTCCGACTCTCTTTCTCTCTCTTTTCTCCCAGTGTCTTTTGAACCTTGGATATCACCATAAAAATCAGGCAATCAGGACTCAGCCGCACATATCACCCGCATTAACCCGCCAGTAATCTACGTAGCAGTCAAACACGCACTCCACCTGCCGCATCCAAAATATATCCAATCAACTTGTTCACTCATCCGCGGATTAGCCAGTCAGTTGATTCACCCATCCGTGCACTACCCAATCATGCTCCCTTCATTCCTCCTCTTCCTCTTCCTCTTCCTCTTCCTCCTCCTCCTCCTCCTCCTCCTCCTCTTTCCCTTCTTTGCTCCGAAAACTTATTTAAACAAGTAACAGTTCTCCAATTAAATTAGGAACTTAATTAAGACCTGGAACAAAATTCGTCTGTTTCAGTGGATTTCAATCACTCTTGAAAAATGGCATTATTCCGTTGAGCGATCACGAGGGAGGGAGGGATAGACCGTGGGCGGCAGAGGGAGCGCAGGCAATGGAGGGAAGGATGGAGGGGGAAGGGAGGAATAGCATATGAATAGAAGTGACAGAGGCATAGATGGAGGAAAGGATGAGAAGGAGGGAAAGAATGAAGGAAGAAAAAAAATGGAGGAAAGAAGAAACGAGGGCTGCAGGAATGACATAATGGAAGTGATAGAGGCATGGGTGGTGGAAAGGATCAGGAGGAAGGAGGGAATGGAGGAAGGAATAGAAAGCAAGAGGGTGGTAGACTGAGAAACAAAGGTTGAAATAACGAAGACAAAGTAAATGGAAAAAAAGAAAGGGATAACAGGAACAGGAAGAGAGACTAAAGGAATAGAGATGAAAGGATAACAAAGAGAGTAACGAGGAAGAGGAAAGACAAGGCGGAAAAGCTTCAAGAGGGGAGCGGTGGGAGGGATGGAGGAGGAGAGATGAATAATGGCAAATCTAGAATAAAAAAGGAGGTTGGCAAAATTACACTCTTCAAAAATAGTCACAAGGAAAATATAAACAAAGAAGTTCCTGGAAATCTGTGAGAGAGAGAGAGAGAGAGAGAGAGAGAGAGAGAGAGAGAGAGAGAGAGAGAGAGAGAGAGAGAGAGAGAGAGAGAGAGAGAGAGAGAGAGAGAGAGAGAGAGAGAGAGAGAGAGAGAGAGAGTAATTAAAATCTCCACCACCACACTTTGATTTAATGCGCTTTTATTACCAAACAAAATCTTACAGAGCAGTTATTGTTTAGGTTAGTAAAAACAGTAATCTAATTATCAACCTTTAATACGATCATCTGCGTGTACAAAGAAAAAAAGACAAAGACTGACTGGAAATGCTATATTCTATTCCAGTTGTTTATTGTATGTACGCTTCAAACATGCATTTATGAATATGCAAGAAGGATAAATGTCATAAAAATTTCAAAAGCACGTTCATTAAAAACTCAATCATCACACTACTTGCTTTCTGTTTAAGCCTTTCATGTTTTATGCTAAATTATGCATGTATGTATGTATGTATGTATGTATATATGTAAGTGTGTGTGTGTGTGTGTGTGTGTGTGTGTGTGTGTGTGTGTGTGAGAGAGAGAGAGAGAGAGAGAGAGAGAGAGAGAGAGAGAGAGAGAGAGAGAGAGAGAGAGAGAGAGAGAGAGAGAGAGAGAGAGAGAGAGAGAGAGAGAGAGAGAGAGAGAGAGAGAGAGAGAGAGAGAGAGAGAGAGACGTGCTGCAAAAGAAAACAAAATATAAAGGAAGAACGAACTACACCGCACACACACACACACACACACACACACACACACACACACACACACAGAGCAGGCAAGGTTATGGTGATCCTTCTTCCAGTAAGGCGGGAAGCATCAACAACTTAAAATTGCTCCTACTTTCTCAACTAATCTCTTTGGCTGGCCTGGCGGAGGAGGAGCCAGACCCTGCTAACCCAATCAGCTGAGTAGTGAGAGTGCAGAGAGGCGGACGGACAGACAGGCAGGAAGACAGGTAGTAAGCTTCAAATTGACCACACACAGACTCTCTCTCTCTTTCTCTCTCCGCCCAGGAACTCACCAGGCTCTCACGAAAAGCATTGTTGGACCGCTCACACTAGCCAACACTGGCTTACCCCTCGACCATTACCTTACTTCTGTTTTCCTGTCTGTTTGTCTGTCTTCTGCTTATCTGCCTGTTGTCCTTTCTGTTTGCCTCTCTGTCTGATTTCGTGTATATTTGTGGTGGAGTTTTGTCTGTCTGTGTGTCTTATATGTTTGTTTTACTTCGATATCAACTAAGGGGTAAAAAATTTCTCTATCAATGAATGAATCCCAAGCAATGACACTCGTTAAAACTCACAGCAGGTTAATTGAATCTATGATGACTCAACACAACACACGAAACCTTACCAAAGCTGCATCCTGTAATCGCTATATATATAAAGCGTTAATATTTGCATTTAAACCCAGTAAAAGTAGACCCAAATTTATATACAAGTAGACTATATATATATATATACTCCTTACGTGGATGCTAATGGTGGTAAGTCGAGAGAATATTTATGTTTAAAAGTCTCAGTTCTGATATTCGCAGTACGAGAGTCACCTTAGCCTCTTAAGTACCATGACGCGTTTTCATATTAATTCTGGTTACTATTTAATGATTTTATACAACTTCAAAAACTTACGTGAGGATTAAACTAGTGAAAACTCTGGCCATTAATCTTGTGACCTCCATAGACCCTTCCTAATGTCAATCAAATCGTCTAATCATACCCAAAATTCAAGGTAGAACTAAGTCCCAGTACTGAAGGGGTCAATTCTCTACTGCTCACTTTTCTGATTCTTAGCGTATGAAACCCCAGATACCAAGGAGGAATAAACCATGCCATGATCGTTGAAGGAGAAGAACTACATGTGTCCCAGTGGCAATTAGAGAGGTATTACACAGACGGGTTTGTGAGGCTCTGATTCGCTCCCCTCCGCCGCTCCGGTAAGTACTAGTAGAAGTAGCATTAATTTTCTTACATCCCAGCTGTATATATTTTTTCACACTCACACACACACACACACACACACACACACACACACACACACACACACACACACACACACACACACACACACACACACACATATAACTCTGGAATCTATTCATACTTTGCTTTACTATACTTTCTTCGTTGCGTCTTTCTTTTGCCATGACGTGCGTGATGTTTTCCCATTTCTCCTTTCTTTCCATTCTCATTCGTAATTTTTTTCCTTCTTTCTTCCAGTGGCTGGCGGTCTTTTTCCTTTCTCCTCCTCCACAAGCCAGCAGGAGCCACTGAAGTTTGCGAGGTGGCCAGGGCAGCAGCCTCAGTAAAGGAAGCTGGAGTAGGCCCGGGAGACCCATTCTCCCCTCCGTCCCGACAAAACCTTGGGAGCAGAGCTTGCGGGGCCCTCAGCTACACATAACTCAGGGTGGACTAGTGCGGGAGCCTCGACCAGCGCCTCTCGCCCATCCTGAGGTTTATAGAAGCACGGAACATGTGGATTTGCTTTCGGACATGACCTTTATACATGTGCAAGAAGTGATGCCTCCTTTGACTACCGACCTTTAAATGTTTGACTTCTACATCGTTATAATAGTCATTACTTGTGATGGAGCAGTAGGGCAAAGCAGAGGCAGTAATACCATTGACACAAACTTATAATGTGAATAAAAACGTAGGTAGCAATGAAGGCTCTTGGTGGTGGCAGCCAGACATTGCTAAGTACAGATCTGCGCACGTCTCTCTCAAACACACACACACACACACACACACACACACACACACACACACACACACACACACACACACACACACACACACACACACACACACACACACACACACACACACACACACACACACACACACACACACACACACACACACACACACACACACACACACACACTGCAGGTCGATATGAAGTTAAAATAGATAATAAGGCTCTTTTATTACTTTTTGTACACCATAAACTTGCTAGAGAATATGAAGACATACTGACAATACATCTTGGGAATAAAAGATGAGTTAGCGTAGGAAGAGAACACTGGAGAAGAAATATTTAACGCCCGAGGTACTGTGTATAAATCTTTAAAACCACATAAACCACCGCCACCGCCACGTCGCCCACCATGAGAACCAGCGCCAAGCGAGGAAACCGCTCATACTAAACTGGAACGAACTATTTGTGCAAAGAACTTTGAAAGAGAAATGAGCGAAAATTAAAGAACAGAAATTCATGTCAAAATATTAAGAGGGATTTACATTACTATGGTAACAGAATGTGATTATTTCTTCCTAGCACTAAAAGGGGCAATAGAAAGAATCAGTAACTTATTACCAACACTAATGATAATCACATCTCCTTTGTGACGACAAACGAAATATCAAACATCCAACTTATAAAAAAAATTGAAGTCTAATGAAAATTACTTCCCACCATATTATATTCTCATTTAACACTTCTTTTTCCTTTGTGTTGCCCTTGGTAAGTGCCTCGCTTAAGAAAAGTAACCATTGAACCATAAAGAAAATATATATACCTAGAAAAACGTTCAAAAAGTTTATAATTGGCAGCAAAATAATAAAATAAGGGAAAAATCCTTGGAAAAAGAAAGAAAAGTTAACTTATAATACGTCTAAGGGCGTGGCGTGGCGCAGCTAATAGCAGGGGGGCTGAAAGTGGACCTCGCGGGCACAGCTTTACTAATAGGCCCAAGGTCATTGGACGCCCCTCTCACGCAGCGGCACATCCAGCCCTGCCTGATGGCTCCTCATATGAGCTGTAGGTCCTCTCGTGTTTATTATGGTTGACTTAATCGCCATTACGTGCCTGCTGTTAAACATGTACACGTGTATCGGATACCGAGGGGTGGAGTGTTTGATATGATACTTTTTCCACTCATCTCTGTCGGTTGTATATCTGGTTCAGGCCACCTAAAGATAGTTAGCTTTTTTTAAATGGAGGATTTAATAAAGTTTTGTTTGAGTAAGCTAGAATACAAAACGGGGAGGTGACAGACAGAAACAAGTGGAAAAGGTTAGAGAAAGCTTCCGTATCGCAGTGCAAGCATTAGGGCGTGCTGTGGTGATGAGGCAGTCCACAAGTGAGAAAATCTTAACGTTGCATCCATAGCACTCTCCTAAGACTAAGACGTCAAGGGGATTAATGGCACGTAAGTCAAAACGCACATTTTCTCCAGTAGTTGCAATGCCAAAAGCGTCTCGGCGCCCCACCTGCCTGCAACGCCTCCTCCGCCACGCGTTGGTATTCCGGGGACGAGCGACCTACGCCCTAAATCAGCGGCTGGGTTCGTGTTGAGCGTATTGATTAGAGACAGAAGTAAGTGGTGGTGGACTTGTTTTTCAATACCTCGAGCGTCATGGCTGAGGCGAGCGAGGCGAGGTGCGGGCGTTGGCGTGTGCTCGGGTGGCTGGAATCCAGCCATGAGCACCCTTGAAAACCCGCTCAGACAATCAATAAATGCCAATTAAGGCCCAAATCGCTTTCCTGATGCCGTTGGTTTCAGGCGAGAAAATCACGCTCTTCGTGTAACTTTCTTCTTCCCACAATCACGTTTGGTATTCAGGTTTCTCGCGCTCTTCTTTTTTTTTTTATAGCCTGAAATCACAGGAAAATACTACACACGGGTTGATAAATACCTCTTATCGCATGAAATGGGTGTGGCCAAAGAAAGATTTATGCGCTGCAATTCTAATCTCTCCCATCATTTGTCTCATTCTTTCTGTTCCATTGTCATCTGTCACATCATTTCGCCACGGACAATATCTCACTCACTGGAGACTTACTGCTGACGCCACTACACCCTACACCACTCTGCCACCACTCTCGAGGACTCCTCTGGCCTCTTCTTCCCTCAAGAACCCTTCTCACCCGCCCGAAGAACCTGCTGGAGGCGTCCTTAATAACACCCTTCACGTTCCCTGAGATCTATACGACAGCTTGGATATCACTGCGATCTGGGACGCAATAGTGTTAGACCCGACACGATACCGCCCTGAAAACTATTGTCTTGAGTATCGATGGATAGACTAAGGCTATTGAGGTTTTTGATACGTCGACATCACTGATTTGATGTATGTGTTGTGGTCATACATTACAATCACATGTGTATGGAGGTTCCCGCCCATTCGCCTGTCCCAAGGTACATACACGAGCAGCGCTGATGTACACAGCAGTAGTTAGCGTGACTACTACAGAATGAAACTTGGTTTGGGTTCGTTATATCAAAATCAATCCTTAATACGCTTATTCCAAGGTGTGTAGTGAACTGAGTCCAAGCCTCTAGCTTTTCCTAGAAGCAGTTTAGATCGGACAGAATAAACAAAAAAATATTTGGCTTGCCTAGGCCTACCTATAAGAGCACAGACATTCCAGATTCTAAGCCTGACGGAAAATCCTGGACATGTCATTAGAACTCTCCTTCCCTTCATTCCCCACTTAACTTCGATTTTGTGTCTGACCTGTCCACAAAAGTACCTACGTCCTCGCGTGTGAGGGCGGTGGGAGTGTTGCCTCTGACCATACTGACGTGGACGTAACGTGATTACTGCAGTGAACATAACACTTGTCCGTGATGTTAATTAAGATACACTTCAGTACTATGCGAGGCGTGCTGTGCCTTAAATAGTTAAACCTTTCACTGCCATAGTCTACCTTTGTTAACATTGCGAGCACTGTTAAGAAAAAACAGTTTCCATAGAAAGAAAGAAAAGAAAAGGATTGATTTTGTCTTTTCTAGGTCAGAGAAATATCTAAGAGACTTCAGCACATACCTAAGTCATAAGTAAATATAGGAAAGTGTTTGTCCAGCAGTGAAAGTGTTAGGGCATATCAATTAGTTAAGATAAAACTTTAATATTTCTTCCTAATGAGTGACACTTAATGGCTCACAGTTTTCAACAGTAAAGATGAATTGAAATAAGAACGGAACTTTTCTCTCTAAACACACACACACACACACACACACACACACACAGAAGGGGTTGCACACAGCTTGACGGTTTTCCCACAGTTCCCCCTCCATCACGTGGGTGTCCTCGGAGGGGCGGCCACCTTGCTACTCACATACACATTGCTCACCAGCGACTCTGCAGGTTTGCGTTCTCAGTACAGGACCATAAGGCTCGTGTTAAAAAAAAAAGTTTCCATAATGTTTAGAGTAGGTGGAAAACGAGTGGTGTGTGTGTGTGTGTGTGTGTGTGTGTGTGTGTGTGTGTGTGTGTGTGTGTGTGTGTGTGTGTGTGTGTGTGTGTGTGTGTGTGTGTGTGTGTGTGTGTGTGTGTGTGTGTGTGTGTGTGTGTGTGTGTGTGTGTGTGTGTGTGTGTGTGTGTGTGTGTGTGTGTGTGTGTGTGTGTGTGTGTGTGTGTGTGTGTGTGTGTGTGTGTGTGTGTGTGTGTGTGTGTGTGTGTGTGTGTGTGTGTGTGTGTGTGTGTGTGTGTGTGTGTGTGTGTGTGTGTGTGTGTGTGTGTGTGTGTGTGTGTGTGTGTGTGTGTGTGTGTGTGTGTGTGTGTGTGTGTGTGTGTGTGTGTGTGTGTAAATCAGACTGTTTGCTTAGTTGGAGATGTTGGTTTAAAAAGTGTGTGTGTGTGTGTGTGTGTGTGTGTGTGTGTGTGTGTGTGTGTGTGTGTGTGTGTGTGTGTGTGTGTGTGTGTGTGTGTGTGTGTGTGTGTGTGTGTGTGTGTGTACCCCTGAGTGCATGTGTGAGTGTGTGCGTTGTATGTTTTACTGTGCGAGGTACCTAACCTGCTCAACTCGTCGATCATAAGAAAAAAGAGAAAAATATATATTCTTTTTACGAGATGCATAAAGTGAAACCATCCTGCCCGGGTTGAGAGCTTCCAGTGAATATGAATGCTGAGTGGATCACTACGGATGTGTATTGAGCAGGTGCAGACAGGTAGGTAGTGGAGGGATGGAGAAGAGGAGGGAGAAGGGGCTGAGAGAGAGGGAAGGGGATCGGAGGGAAGAGGAACAGTGATGTAGGGCACAAATATACAACTTCACGTGCAAAAAAGAAATAGAATACAAGTTGATAAAAAGATAAGCAGTTAGATGGGCAAGTGGATGATGGTGAGGTGGTGGGTTTGTAAGTTGAGGGGCGGTAGTTGGTCGACTAGTGTATCTCAGGTGTCCATTGTAAGAGTGGGGACATACTGGCGGCAGAGAAGGAAAAGGCAGGATGACTAGTGATGCATCTATGATATGGTGGTGGTGGTGGTGGTAGTGGTGGCGGTGAAAATGTGTTGAAAGCTGTAAATATAAGTGACAGATGCCTTCAAAGTGAACCACCACTACTACCACCACCACCACCACCACCACCATGACCATCATCACCGGCTACAGCAGCTATAAATCACTACTCGCACAGTCACTGCAACGCCATACAATCACTGAACCTTCAACACCACCACCAACGCCACCACCACCACCACCACCGCTCTAACCACTTCCGTTACTAACCACGCTGCGATTAGTCTATAAGAGCCTAAGTGGCGGTGATGATGAGGACTGGTGGTGGCGGTGGCGGTGACGGAAGCGGTGTGATGATGGAGGAGGTGGTGGTGGCGACAGTGGCATTAGTGGTGGTGATGGTGGTGGTGGTGGTGAACTGTGGCGGGTGTCGTCGATATCAGCACCATGCACCGCCACACACCATCGATTCCCTGATGCATGATATACTGGCCACTCAGGCGCGCGGTTATGCCCTCCCCGCACAGGCTCAAGCTAATGTTTGCTCCGAGAGAGATGTATGAGGTGCGCCCACGACAAATTGGCAGATCCCGCTGGCTGATTAGAAGGTGCTTGGGATATGGAAGGTGTTGCGCCTTTGTGCGACATTATTATCGTAACAAGAAAAACGATAAGGAGCGAGAAAGGGGAGTGGTATGTTTATATTGTTATTAATTTTTTTTATTACCTGAGTGCCGTGTGATTAGGTTACAAGTTTTCGAGGTGTTGCACACGTATTTTCTCCTCGCAAGTCTTTATTCAAACGTCAGGTGGGACTAAGAATACACCTGGAATGGAAGTATTAACCTCTACTTCAGTCGCATCTCCGGCAGGAATTAGAGACAGGTCGCAGGTGGACGTGGTGCTCGAAGCCGTATCGACTTTATCATTAATACGGAATGTGGGTTGGTTGAATATCAAACTCCCGCCAGCCGTCCACCACCCACCCCTCGTTCTCCTCATGACGCGGAGATCGTCACCACCTACACGAAACACTCCACTACTACATCGTGGTGCACTTAACGTGGTGGACATTATGACGTTCCTGCACCATCTCCCTCTCCAGCCATCACTCACGCGGCACTCACCACCGCCGCGCCACACCGCCACAAATCACCGCGACATAACTTTAGGTAAAATGTTTTGTTGTGCGTACATAAGGCTGCCCTGCAAACACTGGGAACGCTGTTTGGCGTCGCTAAACACACACACACACACACACACACACACACACACACACACACACACACACACACAATAGTATAGATTTTTTTTTTCAGTAGAATAATATCATTTGTAGTTTAGAAAGTATTACAAAGCTAATTCAGCGCAACACAATACATAATGAATCAATATATGTGAGATATACACACCGAAGTTCGAAAACCTTTAATTAATTATGCTTTCTTTAAAATTACTGGCAATACAGCCATTAGTACCAACACTGGCTATACTGCCACTTACATTATATCAACATTATTGTTAATCCATAGAAAAATATGATAGTAAGGACAAAGGTTGAGGGTTTATACATTCACATTAAAAATTCCAGGGATTTCATGAACGTTTCATTGCAGCATCAGGAAAGAAGCGACACGATACCACCCGGTGTAATATTAATCATTCTAGTGTATCCCATGAGCAAGTCTTTGTGTGAAGCGACAGGTACTGTTGGGTAACGCGCTGCCGCCCACAGTACATGTTAGCTCATTTCTCTGTGATGGTCTTTCTAGCTGCACGCAACACATATACACTCTCTCTCTCTCTCTCTCTCTCTCTCTCTCTCTCTCGCACGCACACACACACACACACACACACACACACACACACACACACACACACACACACACACACACACACCGCGTAGTGTAGTGGTTAGCACGCTCGACTGACAATCGAGAGGGCCGGGTTCGAGTCTCGGGGCGGCGTGGCAAATGGGCAAGCCTCTTAATGTGTGGCCCCTGTTCACCTAGCAGTAAATAGGTACGGGACAAACACACACACACACACACACACACACACACACACACACACTCTCTCTCTCTCTCTCTCTTGAAATCAGAAGGGCGAAACATGCAATAAAGTGTGAGCGTGATGGTATGTTATAAAAAAAAGTTATTTATTCCTTGTTCATTTGCAGCTTTCTCTCAACTGCAATTAAATACCAGACACTTACAACGCCTTTACACATGAGGTGGGCGCTATACGCATTTTATTCAGGCAGCGCAGGAATTCACCAACTCCAAAACACTGGCGACAAAGGGAGGCAAGTGTATATAGCGGTGTTCTTCACGCGATTTTCCCTTTAAGTTACCACAATGCAAGGGACCAACACATGTCACCTAACCCAACCTAACCTAACACAATCTAACTTAACCTAGCCTAACCTAACCTAATCCAACCGAACTTAACTAATTGCATTTTTCAATCTATACTATTTTTTTTTTCGTTGTGACACTTAAGCTTGAACGCATTTTCTACAAGTCAAACGTGGCTCTCTGAGGGTTTGGGGAGGATGGAGAAATTTTTTTTCACCTTGGTTCCCATCAGAGCAGCGAAGAGAAGGTCTCACTGTCCAGAGGGAAACGCAGCCGCTGAGGGAGACTTTTGTACAACGCGGGTAATGAAAGGACGGAAAGAAACGTAAAGGGAATGAAATTAAAGTGAATGCGAAGGGAAGGGAAGGGAAGGGAGAGGAGGGAGGGAGGGAGGGAGGGAGGAAGCAAAGAAGACTACACAAGGGGACGGGGGAATAGAAAATGAAGGAAGCGAAGGGAAAACATAGGAAAAGGAAAGAGAATCAGTGGTATACTTTTTTCAAAGCTCTTATTTTATTCGTGAATCAGATACTTATTCGCCTCTTTTCATGGAAGAAGTAAAGAGGTTAACATGCAAAAAGTTCAACTGAAAGAAAAGAAAATGAATTAAAAGAAAGCGGGATAATAACACCAGCACCTTTTCTTTGCCGCATCATTAGCAATAAATAAAGACCACCATAAATGTTAAGAAAATGACAGTCTAAAGCAGGTAATGTGAAAGCAATACAATTACAAGGCGCACTCAGGAGAAATAACACCCACGCATGATATATGAACGGGTACTCATGAAGACACGTCATCAATAATGCTAGCTAGCTACATAATTGATACTAACCTGCATGATACGTCACAGAACCTCAATAGATAACAGACCTAAAGAAGATACATGTGTAACAACAACAAACCATTAACAGAGCTATGACATCAATACTTCAATAATTCTACCTTATATGAGTGACATTTAAACGCTTGCAGGTTTTGACACGCATTTTATATCTACTGCAACCACGTATGAGATCGCGTTTTCGATAATGTGATAGCTGAACCACGCTGCGAGGGAGATGCCAGCGTCAGACGGATGCTCCTACTTTGAGGCGCCTTGCTCTCTCATCATGACTATTTTCAAATGCTATAGGGATGATTAACAGGTTCTTAAGAGTCTTTCTCATGCTAGAAATGTGGAAATCTTGTTAATTTGGCACATGAACTATAAAGACATATCCTTAAGAACCGGATTAATCTCAAACAGAGTATCAACGAAGGCTTTTGAGAGTAAAAGTGCAGCGAAGAAGTGTTTTATAATATAAATCAGACTCACTTCTTATTGAAACACTTGTACAGCGTCACCCCCCTCTTCCCCCCCTTTCTCTCTCTCTCTCTCTCTCTCTCTCTCTCTCTCTCTCTCTCTCTCTCTCTCTCTCTCTCTCACACACACACACACACACACACACACACACACACACACACACACACACACACACACACACACACACACACACACACACACAGCTCTCACATGTCACCTCTCACTCGCACACCTGCAAAACCTCACTTGTTACCCACACGCCTTCCCATTGTCACCTCTCATTTACATACCTGTCAATCGTCACCTCTCACCTACACATTTGCCCCTTATCACATCTCATCAACACACCTGCTGATTATCACATCTCACCTACACACCTGTCAATTATCACCTTTCACCTACACACCTGCCCATTGTCACCTCTCATCCACATACCTGTCCGTATTCGGCCCCGACAGCTACATTCCACTTTCCCGGGGACACAGCTGGTGCGTTGAGGGAGTAATCCCACACCTGACATGAGTTAAGTACACCTGTACAAAAAGGGTAATTCTCACACACAAAAAGAGAATTCCATGGCGGGAATGTTACAAATAAACGTTTTATATGAGAAACGTTATATTTTTCGGGGAAGAATTACTGTTTGTATGGTATTCATGGTCACACTACAATGCTTAAGTTACACAGATGATTCAGCCACGCAGGATCCCTAATACTCGTCCAATCATTTATAAACGGACCATTGTCAATCGCCCTAAAATAATCAACATACATTGTCTTTCTTCACAACCACCGTACACAGTCATTGCATCCTAATGTGATATCAATTTACTTACAAAAACAGTCATTCAGTATCATGTCCCCCGGCAGCGCAGCGAACGGCATTATTCAATCGTCGTGGTGCATCATTACCCCAGCGTTGTATTGTTCTAATAAAAGATGTTATTACGATACCTGGCAGGGCTGTGAGCCGTCCACTGGCCACTACTGATGACTAAGAGACCGCAAAAAAAAAAAGACATGAAAAGTAATGACTGGGAACTACTAGAAATACAAAAGTTAAATCCAAAACCTTGATCAATACGCTTAACATCACCACCTCACCATTCTCTCCATGACGTGAAGATGTTACACGACCTGATTTAGTAAAAGTCATACTGTTATAAATATATATATATATATATATATATATATATATATATATATATATATATATATATATATATATATATATATATATATATATATATATATATATATATATATATATATATATATATATATATATATATATATATATATATATATATATATATATATATATACAAACACTACTAAAAACACTTACAGTTCTGTTACCTGCTGCACAATTTCGTGGATAAGTGAATGTTTACTAAAGATGAAACCTGAGGAAGAGGAAAGAGGAAACCTGAAAAGAGAAATGTATATGGAAGAGAAATCGAGAGAGAGAGAGAGAGAGAGAGAGAGAGAGAGAGAGAGAGAGAGAGAGAGAGAGAGAGAGAGAGAGAGAGAGAGAGAGAGAGAGAGAGAGAGAGAGAGAGAGAGAGAGAGAGAGAGAGAGAGAGAGAGAGAGAGAGAGAGAGAGAGATTGAAGGAATAGAATGAGAGGAAAGTCATAAGGTAAACACAGAATATCCCTCTTTGTTAACGGAAGAATTGAACGAGCAGAAGTGAATATCAAAATGTCACAATTAAAGTGGCACGGTCTTCATGGCTTCCTATCTCTGCTAAAACTACACTTAATCTTACTGTCAAGACTGTCACGGCTTTCCTCCATGCCACATTTCTTCCTCGCGCCTCCTGCAACAAAGGAAAACATTTAGTCAATACAAATTTATACGAACATAAAAACAGCTTTCAAATGCATCTTTTTCCTAGTTTCAGGTTACACGAATTTGAAACTCACTCCGGGATGAAAAGCGAAAGAAGATAATCATATAATGCTTTTTAGGTGAACAAGACAAGTAAGGTTATATTATGTTAAGTAACCTTTGGTCTGGTTAGGTTATATAAAATTACTTCAGGCAAGGTATAAAAGGAACAGGAGGAGGAGGAGGAGGAGGAGGAGGAGGAGGAGGAGGAGGAGGAGGAGGAGGAGGAGGAGGAGGAGGAGAATGGGGGCAGAGGAAGACGAGTAGCCACAAAAATTTTCATTGTTAACTACTGATGGTTCGTCTGGAGGCTCTGAAGCAATATGAATATCAAGAATATTAGCTAAAGTGCAATCTGCTTAGTTTAGAGTCAGATAAGATTACTTGAAGCCAGGTGAAGGAGGGGCAGCAGGAGAAATGAGAAAACGTTCATTATTAATACAATTGGTTTGTCAGAAGAATCTACAACGATATGAATAACAAATAAATAGATAACAATAAATAGATGACAACGATGCAGGTTAACTTCATCAGCACTGTGCCGCGTTTTCATATTAATTCTGGTTAGTAGTTGGTGAATTTATAAGGCTGCAGAAACTTATGAGGGAATTAAAAGAGGAAAGACTCTGGCTATTAATCTTTTGACCTCCATAGACCCTTCCTAATGCAAATAAAGTGTCCAATCATACATCTCATCATCGTAAAAATGCGTCTCGGTATTGAAGAGGTTAAGCAGATATACAATAAATAACGTCCTTCCTGCATTTCAGGAAGAGAATGAGAGGAAAGTCATAAGGTAAACACAGAATATCCCTCTTTGTTAGCGGAAGAATCGAACGAGCAGAAGTGAATATCAAAATGTCACAATTAAAGTGGCACGGTCTTCATGGCTTCCTATCTCTGCTAAAACTACATTTAACCTTACCTTCAAGACTGTCACGGCTTTCCTCCATGCCACATTTTTTCCTCGCGCCTCCTGTAACAAAGGAAACTCATTTATACGAACATAAAAAAAAAAAATCACCTTTTAAATGCATCTTTCAAGTAAGTGATGAGTAGCAACGAGAGAGAGAGAGAGAGAGAGAGAGAGAGAGAGAGAGAGAGAGAGAGAGAGAGAGAGAGAGAGAGAGAGAGAGAGAGAGAGAGAGAGAGAGAGAGAGAGAGAGAGAGAGAGAGAGAGAGAGAGAGAGAGAGAGAGAGAGAGAGAGAGAGAGAGAGAGAGAGAGAGAGAGAGAGAGAGAGAGAGAGAGAGAGAGAGAGAGAGAGAGAGAGAGAGAGAGAGAGAGAGAGAGAGAGAGAGAGAGAGAGAGAGAGAGAGAGAGAGAGAGAGAGAGAGAGATAAGGTGGAAAGCTGAATGTACCTTACACGAATTCCAATTACTGTCCTGTGATTTCATTGACTACCTCGGAGTATCGCCCTTGACAAGGAGAGAGAGAGAGAGAGAGAGAGAGAGAGAGAGAGAGAGAGAGAGAGAGAGAGAGAGAGAGAGAGAGAGAGAGAGAGAGAGAGAGAGAGAGAGAGAGAGAGAGAGAGAGAGAGAGAGAGAGAGAGAGAGAGAGAGAGAGAGAGAGAGAGAGAGAGAGAGAGAGAGAGAGAGAGAGAGAGAGAGAGAGAACGTGATGGTGGTGTGGTGTGGTATGGTATGGTATGGTATGGTATGGTATGGTGTAGTATGGTATGGTGTGGTGTGGTGTGGTGTGTGTGTGTGTGTGTGTGTGTGTGTGTGTGTGTGTGTGTGTGTGTGTGTGTGTGTGTGTGTGTGTGTGTAAGGCAATTGTACTTCAGAGTATGAAGACTGATACGAACAAATGTCACATGAAAAAAAAAAAAACACAGAAAAATAGAAACCTTACGCGAATGTTACTTTATCCCGTATAACGACAAACGCAATTTCGAATCATAAACAACACAGACTTTTACCATCTACACCACCATTTGTCCTTACACAAACGAACGAAGCTAAAGATACTCGAATAAAAGGAAGCGAGGAGGGAAAGGAAAAAAAAATCACTCAAAATGACGTTCGAAAAATAGATTAAAAAGAAAAAAAAAACCCTGCTAGGTATTGTTCATTAAATAATTTCGTCTCTGAACTCCACACGGTCACAAGACAATGGTGCCATTCTGAAAGCAATACACCAGGCCGTCTGTGGTGGCAATGTGCGGTATGTTGACATCACAATTAAAGGAAGACCCGCAAGGGAGAGCTGCCCTGTCCTCGCCTCATCACAACAGAAGCCACTCAAGATCTAAAAAACTCCTCACTCGCTTTATGGGGGACATCATATAAGTTTTCCATTCCCCTTTTTAAAATTAACTAGCGGCATATCACCAGCGGCCCTCTCTCGGCGCACCATCTGCTGGCTCTCACGAATAGCGACAGCAGGTGAACCAAACAGTTTTTCCGCGTTGTTACTCCATTTCCTAGGTTGGGAGCGTGACTTGGAGAGCGTGTGTGGCGGCAATAGTAGCCTTTTCATCACTAAACTGCCAATAACGGCGCAAATATCTCTCTTTCCTTCCTGCGAACTGGCTGGTGAATGCTCCCTTCCGGTGTTTGGGGAGCTGCTGTCATGCGTCAGGCGAGGTACGTGTAATCGCACATAGCACGCATAATGTGTCCTCTCCTCTATTTCCCGCGTGGTGCACTGCCCGCTATGTGTTTTTCGTCAGCCTTACCACTTCCCGCCTCTGCTGCAGGAACATTTACGGTACACATTTTTTTTCTTTCCTCTTTGTCTTTCACCTTGATTCAAGTCTGGTATGTCTTGATATTTTGTTTAGTTAAGGAAATATTTCACATGAAAGGAGAAACATCTTGGAAATTAGTCGTCTTGGTGGTGTTTATTGTATGTTATAGAAGACCTTAATCTTCAAACTGTTGAGTGAAGTGGTTCAATTTCACGGTGCTTTTTCACCAACTATTGAAGGTCGCAGGTGTACACACACACACACACACCCACCCACCCACCCACCCACACACACACACACACACACACACACACACACACACACACACACACACACACACACACACGGCCCGGTAGCTCAGTGGTTAGAGCGCTGGCTTCACAAGCCAGAGGACTGGGGTTCGATTCCCCGGTCGGGTGGAGATATTTGGGTGTGTCTCCTTTCACGTGTAGACCCTGTTCACCTAGCAGTGAGTAGGTACGGGATGTAAATCGAGGAGTTGTGACCTTGTTGTGCCGGTGTGTGGTGTGTGCCTGGTCTCAGGCCTATCCGAAGATCGGAAATAATGAGCTCTGAGCTCGTTCCGTAGGGTAACGTCTGGCTGTCTCGTCAGAGACTGCAGCAGATCAAACAGTGAATTACACACACACACACACACACACACACACACACACACACACACACACACACACACACACACACACACACACCACTAATTAATTAAGGTTTCTCAAGCATCACGCACGCGTACACAGCTTCTAACTCAACCTTCAAACGCAGCAGGTATGGGTAGAGGTGAGCAAACATGAACGCCCACATGTTGGGGTTCATTCCGAGATAACTCACAAAGAGGCTCGTTACTCTGGCGGGTAACCACGACCAGGCTGTTTTAGACACGGGAGTACTAGTCCGATACAAACACTACTTGTTTATTTTGACCTTTCACTTTCGACTGACCACACGCAGGCTAGTTTTAAAGAGATGAGAAATTCGATAAAGGAGGCAGAGAAAGGCAGGAACTAGATGGCAAAGTGGTTAGATGGTAATAACTGTTTGATGTGCTGGTTTAGCATTTAGTTACATAACTGGTTTACTTTCTAAGTGTCTGGATAGCTGGCTGACGAACTCAGTGGCTGATTGATTGATTGGTTGGTTACAAAATAATGTTCAAGATAATATTAGTAAGTCACTAGAAAATTTAGAAAGAAAGTTAGACAAATTCATGAATGACGATAAGTAGAAATAGGTATATATGTTTCTTGCAGCCTCCCTTACTATATTACAATTTTATATGCTACTAAAGATCCTTGTTAGCTTTTTTGTCTACATATCAATTGAAATGGACAGAACCAGCTATTGACATAGGAAATATTAAATCATAAAAGATAGTTGAATGATACGCAGTGTACTACTAAGGTATAACTTTCCGTTGCAACAGTCCGAGCGCAAGCCAGCAAAAGCAACGACTTCACAAGGACAGACCTCTTCAAAAGCGAATGTAACCTTTGACACCAGTAAGCAGCTTTCCTCCCTTCACTCTCCTGACAAGTGAGAATACCGGAAATATTCCAGGGAAGCAAGGAAGAAGAAGAAGAAGAAGAAGAAGAAGAAGAAGAAGAAGAAGAAGAAGAAGAAGAAGAAGAAGAAGAAGAAGAAGAAGAAGAAGAAGAAGAAGAAGAAGAAGAAGAAGAAGAAGAAGAAGAAGAAGAAGAAGAAGAAGAAGAAGAAGAAGAAGAAGAAGAAGAAGAAAGAAGAAGAAGAAGAAGAAGAAGAAGAAGAAGAAGAAGAAGAAGAAGAAGAAGAAGAAGAAGAAGAAGAAGAAGAAGAAGAAGAAGAAGAAGAAGAAGAAGAAGAAGAAGAAGAAGAAGAAGAAGAAGAAGAAGAAGAAGAAGAAGAAGAAGAAGAAGAAGAAGAAGAAGAAGAAGAAGAAGAAGAAGAAGAAGAAGAAGAAGAAGAAGAAGAAGAAGAAGAAGAAGAAGAAGAAGAAGAAGAAGAAGAAGAAGAAGAAGAAGAAGAAGAAGAAGAAGAAGAAGAAGAAGAAGAAGAAGAAGAAGAAGAAGAAGAAGAAGAAGAAGAAGAAGAAGAAGAAGAAGAAGAAGAAGAAGAAGAAGAAGAAGAAGAAGAAGAAGAAGAAGAAGAAGACAGAAGACTGGAAGGAAAAAAAAACTAATGAAAAAGAAGAATCAAATGAAGACCACCTCCATTACCACCACGACTACCACCACCAACACCACCCACAAAAAAACAATAGCTACCACAAAGACGAAACCATAAATCTCAGTAGGAGCAGGACGCATTACAGTACACACCTCAACCTCTCAACACCACAAGAGCACACCCCACCACATTCAGCCTACACAGTACACTACATCTCACACAAGACCATCGCGGGGATGTACGTACGTATAAGAACATCTAACGTGTGAACCACTCGACGTGCATTAAGCCACACGATATGCAGCAGGATAGAGGTAAGCGTTCCACCACCTTTGCTCAAGGAATGCATGCACGCGCTGCCTCATGCTTCCTCCGTGGCTGGGAAGCGAGTGTCTCTTGGGACTTGATTCAGTTTCCATTTATATACGTCTGTTAGCGTTGGTCAAGGGAGGAGGAGGAGGAGGAGGAGGAGGAGGAGGAGGAGGAGGAGGAGACAAGAACAATAGATGATCAGCAGTTCAAGGAAATGAGAAAACAATGAGGTACAAATGATGGACATGAAAAAAAAGGATAATAAAAAAAAAAGGATGAAGATAACCATTTTCCTTCCACTTCAACATCATTAGAGTCTGGAAATAATAATAACTGAGCTTCGTGGGTTGATAGACCTACACATCTAACCAATCACATCCTGCCTGGCAAGACGCGTAAATGACCAGGTGATGTGTGTTACCTGGCTGACAGTTTGGTTTGCTGTTTGGCTAGATGTGACAGGCTCATTAGGTATAATAACTCATTAGCAAGAAAATAAAGATAACAATACATAGATTTTGATTCGTATGAGAGGAAAGCATAACTCATAGACAGTGGGGAGGGACACATAAGGGCAAAGGTTACACTCACGACCAACAACTCAACTCAAAGCTACAAAAGAGACAGTGAAGCCGATGACGAAGGTGACAGTGACAGTGACAATGCTTATATTTCAGTGAGAGGGCCGATTGTTTATTACTGCGCACTTCTAGCTTGATTCCTGGTCTTGAAGCTCACGCACAACAAGCTGGAAGGCAAATCCAATACTAACAGGAACACTCTTCTGATATCTAAAGTTTCATGCCTGGATCTGACTTCACACCAGTAACGACACTTTT
Source organism: Portunus trituberculatus (assembly GCF_017591435.1). Classification (NCBI taxonomy): domain Eukaryota; kingdom Metazoa; phylum Arthropoda; class Malacostraca; order Decapoda; family Portunidae; genus Portunus; species Portunus trituberculatus. Next base: position 35,365,457 of record NC_059295.1, read on the forward strand.
GCCAACACGAATCCGCAGTAAATCAAGCAATGACCAGAGTGCAGGATACTGACGGCTACTTGGTATGTGTGCATCAAGCGCTTTTATGTCAGCTATCGGATCTCCACGCCGCTGAGCACTATCTTTGGCTCCATCAGTCCACCACTTGGCTCACCTCAGGTTCAACACGGCACTCTAGCCATAAAGATATGTGAGATTGTGAGTGGAACAAAAAACAACACGCATCTTTCCCTTATTATTTGCTAGTTTTCTCATTCTTATAGTACCCATGAGAGAGAGAGAGAGAGAGAGAGAGAGAGAGAGAGAGAGAGAGAGAGAGAGAGAGAGAGAGAGAGAGAGAGAGAGAGTGTTGCATAATGTATCGTAAAGCTTCACGAAAAAGACCAACACTTGGCACGTTATGTGTCTCTCTCAGGTTGAGTCGCATTTTTTAACATTTGTCCACATCAAACACCTTCGTGGTAAGTGAAGAACTTGAGCAAACAAAGAAGCATTGCTCACAACACACACACACAGTATGATTCATATGTTATACTGCACTCCTCACACAGCGCCACCTGATCTTGCTGCAGTGGTGACAGGGTGTCATTAATAACACTAATGAGAAGACTTTACAAAAGAAATGCAAGCATGACAGTTTCTGGCTCAACTCATTAGTCAAATACGTATTGCAGTATTTCAACATTCACATAATTACGCACTATAACCTTGGCATCTGCCGTGGTGTCATTCGCTAAATTTAATACATTTATAGAGACCAAATATCACTTGAATAACAAAAGATTCGCAAATAAGGTCAATGCTCCCAAAATTGTTAGACATTTTCAAGCAAAATAGATATATAAATAAAAAAAAAAACAGCATTCATTCTGAACTGGAGGCATGCTAGAAAGGTATGACGAGGCTCTGCATTACAGAGGTAGCTACGCAGATGGGCTGTTGGTTCATTACGCAGCCAGCAGCAGGAATGTATAGAGATTATCCAGATAAGCATATGTCTAAACACTTCCCGTGAAAAGTGCTTGGATAATTTCCCACGTAATACAGCTAAGTATTATTAATTTGTTGTGTGTGTGTGTGTGTGTGTGTGTGTGTGTGTGTGTGTGTGTGTGTGTGTGTGTGTGTGTGTGTGTGTGTGTGTGTGTGTGTGTGTGTGTGTGTGTGTGTGTGTGTGTGTGTGTGTTGTAATTAGCGGTGTGGATTACCATTCCAGCACTAGCAGCGAGCCATCAGACAACAATGGTCCGCCTCAGGAGTGTCGTAACGGGAGACGGTCCACGCGGAGAGGCGGTGCACGGATCCGTTGACTGCATGAAGCGTATTCAGGTGAGGTAAGGAGACACTGAGGAACCCATTCTGCCTCGATCTAGACTCTAGAGCGATGGAGGTACTCGGAGCAACGGAGGTGACGGCGAGGGTAGCAGGTTAGCTTATAGAGGCTTACAGAGGTAGTAGGAGATGGGGGTATTACGAGTAGTGGGTGGTAATTCATGTGATGTGGCAGTGACAGGTTGACGTGGAGTAACTGGTGGTGGTAGTACTCGCAGCAGTGACCATGAGTCGAGCAAGCGTGACTTCATGTTCCGGGCAGTGAGTGAGGCAATGGTTCACCAAGGAATATAGTGTTATGCGCTTTTTGCTTGTTTATGGGCGTTACTAGATGCATGGATGAATCTGTGTGTGTGTGTGTGTGTGTGTGTGTGTGTGTGTGTGTGTGTGTGTGTGTGTGTGAGAGAGAGAGAGAGAGAGAGAGAGAGAGAGAGAGAGAGAGAGAGAGAGAGAGAGAGAGAGAGAGAGAGAGAGAGAGAGAGAGAGAGAGAGAGAGAGAGAGAGAGAGAGAGAGAGAGAGAGAGAGAGAGTAACCTATAAGTAAAGTAAAAAGGAAAGATTATGAAGACTGGTAAGTTGAGAAATCATTAGCAATCTGACATTTACCTTCTCAAGAGTTTCGGACTGCACATTATTTATTCGGTAATTTTCTTCTTTGATTCAGAAATAAATTTTGCACGACGTAATGAAAGAGCAGCAGAGGAAATACTTAAAAAAAGTGAAATATATGTATACGTTTGGAGCAAACATGATAAATGGTGGACAGTGCGGAGATGAGAGCGCAAGTACCTGCAATATTCAAAGGTTAAAGAACAAGAGAGAAACCTGAAGGCGGCAAGAGGTACTCCAGACCAGTAAGTGATCGGCAGCCGCTATTTCCTGAAGCAATAATGAGCTCCGTTCACTACATTTCCCCTTACCGGAAGTTTTCGTGTTCCAGAAACACACACACACACACACACACACACACACACACACACACACACACACACACACACACACACACACACACACACACACACACAGCATGCGTGCAAGACTGCCACAAAGAATTCATGAACGCACAAAGCAAGATACTACAGGTGACATTCATTTCCTGGGACATTTGTTTTAAGTCGTCCCCTATCCTGCGTGTGGGCAAGATGGCGCCCTCGGCATCAGGAGATTGAATGTGTGAAGATAAAAGTTCAAACTTGAGCAATTAAGAGTCTCTACTTACATGTGGTGCGCTATAACGCTCCAATAATAGCTGTTGGAAGCTTTTACCAAGTTTTCTCATAATTAGACTCCTCCTTAACTTTTTCCGCTAAGTTTATCAAGCGACGCGTCACGGTAATGAAGAGAAAAAACCTCCGTGTTTCTGAGACACCGCCTTCCCTCGCCGTGACGGGAATAAAACCTTTCCCTCCCAGGATTGGGCGACCACTTCTTTCACAATTTTGCTTTTTTCGCTTTTTTTTTTTTTTCAACTTGAGATGACAGCGCATTTCAGCGTTAAAAATGTTTTCATCATTAAACAACATCTGTCTTCACCACAGATAGTTATTGTTCAACATGATTATGAATGCAATATGTAAAATATGCTTAAGAAATAACTAACTGTTTCATGTAATACGTACGATTTTCTTTTTGCTAAAACAACACAGACAAGGGAAACAAAGATGTCACACAACGCTTGTATTTATTCAATTATTCTCTCAGTCTTGCCTAGTTGTTTCCTCCTCCTCATTCCCTGCCTGGCCAACACCAGCTACCGTTCGAGGCACCAGCACGGTACTCCTACATCGTGCACCTGCTGCTCACCGGTCACCGTGCGTCCAGCCGTAACCGATGAACGCATGAAAAATGTACACATGAAACTTGAAAGAGAATGATGAAAAGAAAAAAAAAAAAAAACTGGGCACTGTAAAGGATGCAATACGCAATTGAAAAAAAAAGAGAACTTACAAAAAATAAAGAAAATAAAAATAAAAAAGACGAGTGACAAACACTTTTTTGGAGAAGTAAATGGAACACACACACACACACACACACACACACACACACACACACACACACACACACACACACACACACACACACATGTAAAAAAAAAAATGGAACTTCAGACAAAAAGCGACAACCGGAATGGGACGTGGGTGAAGAAGTGAAGGTGAATGACTCAATCACAATTACTACTACTACTGAATGAATAAAAAAAAAGTGGATAATAAAATGAAAACCTCGGACGAGCATAAGATAAAAAAAACGAAAAAAAAATATTGTGAGGTTGACAGGTCAGAAAGAGACGTAGCTGTAAATCTTCCGGTAACATTCAGTCGAAAAAGGTCGAGCAGAAAAGGATGATAGTGCTTTAAAAGTGACCTACTCTAGAGGGAAGAGGAGGAAGAGTGAGGGAATGGAAAGCAGGCAGGGAGGCAGGCAAGCAGGCAGGTACGAGAGGGTAGAGGCATGGAAACTGCATGGGAGTAGGAGTGCACGTGGGAGTAACGCTGCAGTGAGAAGAGGGATGATGACTGTTTGCTGCAGGAAAAACGGAGAGATAGATTGGGAGAGGTTTGGAAAGGAGGAGGATGAGGAAGAGGAGGAAGAGGAGGAGGAGGAGGAGGAGGAGGAGGAGGAGGAGGAGTAGGAGGAGGAGGAGGAGAACTACGAGAATTATTAAGTGGAACGTGAGAACTGAATACCGAACAGTTGAATGTGAAGGAGAGTGAAGCAAAGGGACACGAACCAGAGGAACGGTATTTAGTTGTTCTTGATATGAGTGGGAGAATGGGAGGATGGCGTGATTGATGGATGGAAAGGAGACTGAGAGACGCGCCGGTGCTGTGGGAGGGATTAAGAGGAACGAGAGAGAGAGAGAGAGAGAGAGAGAGAGAGAGAGAGAGAGAGAGAGAGAGAGAGAGAGAGAGAGAGAGAGAGAGAGAGAGAGAGAGAGAGAGAGAGAGAGAGAGAGAGAGAGAGAGAGAGAGAGAGAGAGAGAGAGAGAGAGAGAGAGAGAGAGAGAGAGAGAGAGAGAGAGAGAGAGAGAGAGAGAGAGAGAGAGAGAGAGAGAGAGAGAGAGAGAGAGAGAGAGAGAGAGAGAGAGAGAGAGAGAGAGAGAGAGAGAGAGAGAGAGAGAGAGAGAGAGAGAGAGAGAGAGAGAGAGAGAGAGAGAGAGAGAGAGAGATTTTATTTTCTGTTGGGAACGTCAACGAGCTCTGGTAAGGTGGGGTGTGAGAGTAAAAATGGCGTGGGAGTGAGAGCTATTTGAACAAGCGATGGTGAAGGATGACTCTAGTTTAGGGAGTGGCGGAAAATATGAGAGAGAGAGAGAGAGAGAGAGAGAGAGAGAGAGAGAGAGAGAGAGAGAGAGAGAGAAGAGAGAGAGAGAGAGAGAGAGAGAGAGAGAGAGAGAGAGAGAGAGAGAGAGAGAGAGAGAGAGAGAGAGAGAGAGAGAGAGAGAGAGAGAGAGAGAGAGAGAGAGAGAGAGAGAGAGAGAGAGAGAGAAAAATGACTATCCTCCTCTCTCTCTCTCTCTCAGACCAAAATATCACAGCATGTACTGCAAAGTGAAAAGAAAAAAAAAAAAACAAGTAAAATAGAAGAAACACACAGAGACCTTTAGAAATTCTCGGCGTGGGCGGGACAGCGTTGCATGTTAGCAGTTCTCCCTTCCCTCGCTAGTCTGGCCGCTACTTAATAAATAAAATTGTTGTCGAAGTTCTTTTTTCGTTCGTCCAGGGACACACGTAGGAGCAAGACAAAGTTTGGGGCGTTCAAGATAGAAAAAAAAAAAAGGGGCAGATTGCTTAGTTTGTCATCCGATTTGCTAGTCTCTCATTAGTTAGTATATTTATTGTGTTTTTCTATTTCTTACTAAGGTTCGAGTGGATGTGTGGAAGAGTTTTTCTTTTCCTCTTATTTTATTGTATTATAGGTTTGGTTAACTTCTTCACTTATGTACTGCACGCGATTACAGTGATTTTCAATTTTGAAGTCTGCGATATTTGTGGCATTATTCTAGGCAGTATTTCATGTGTTTGATTATACCAGTTTATCTGTTTACTCTCAGGTTTGTCAAGACTTTCCCTGCCGCACTTTGATCCTGCTCCAACCAGTACTTATGGCAATATACAGAGGCTAAAGTGAGTGTGGCTGTCTCACTGCATGCTTGACTGGTTGATTGGATGGTTGACTGTGGTTGTGTGGATGGCTGGTTGTGTGGCGGATTAAGTGTTTGGATGCCGGATTAATTTTAACTGACTGACTGACTGGTTGTATGGTGGACTGGGTTTATATGAATGTGTGAGGGACTATAAGAAGCACTATAGTTTAAGAGACTGTGAAATTATTAAGTATCTGACTAGCTGTGTGACTGTGACTGAGTATGGCTGACTGTTTTAGACTAGATGAATATTAGTGTGAGTTGTTGTGTGATTATCTGCATGACTGACTGCACAATTCATCGTGAGTATGCTTGTATGACCGGTTGTGTGGATGCATAACTGACTGTGGTTGGCAATGTGACTGAGTGGCAGCCAGACACTGTGGTTGGGAGTACTAGGTTATTGGTGTGGTCTTTTGCTGTCAGTTAATTTTTTTGTTCAATCACTTCAATTAATTCATCGATTGATTAATTACTGCTGTAATGGACCATTCACTGTGCTTATCGCTGGCAATAGAATGGTGGTGGTGGTGGTGGTGGTGGTGGTGGTGGTGAAACCTTTATGCAGATGAACGTTTTTAGAATTAATGAACAATAGAATTTATATTTCTTTTGTGACCTGTTTCACTTCATAACGCTTCTCAGGTCATTCACTTTTTTCTTCGTTTATTTCCTGCTCAACTTCCTTTCAATATTACAATACTTTTTCAGTCTTTTTTTTTTTTACCTTACATCAAAAATGTTTTATACGTGTTGTAGTATACCTCGCTTTATTGTGAAAAATCGTGCTCCATCACACACATAATGTCACATCCAGGGCTGACGCACTCAGCTTATAACACATTACACGATCCCTAGAGAAGCAGCAACATTTTGTTCCTGCACTGTGTTGCCTTGAATAATAAAACAGATGCATGTCTTTGTGAACAGACAGCAGATGAAGCTAATACTATCAACAATAGCATGTATATGTTACTACCAATGCTAATGTTACATACAACGTCTTATAAAAACACCCATAGCTACTAAATTAAAGAATCGAGGCTGTGAATTGGTCAGGAATTGGACGCACTATGAAAAGAAAGTACAAGTAATCACTAAAAATCATGTAATACCTATAGACTTAAGCAGGTACATTCATGGTCAATAGCTGAGTCACATATAGTCACTCCAGCCATGTTTACCAGTTTTCCTTAATTTTGACTCTTAGGATCCGCTTCCTTTACCTCGATCAGCTTAATAAGAGTAGCTAAGACTGAGAGAAACAAACTGAAAAATAACGCATGGGAGTGACTGCGGAAAGTTACTCGAATTATTATCATAATTGCATAGTAAGAGACCATCTCCTGTCCTCTACCAATGCCCGGTGCCTGTGCTTGAAGGAGAGCTGGGAGTTGTCAGTGGGGAGAGGCGATGCAGGTGGGACGGAGGAGATGAATGGGAGTTGGGGTTGGTGGAGACGAGAAAAGGCTGGTGGGAGTGGTTGCATCTGTCGGGACCACAGGTGTTTGGTGTGGTGTCTGTGTGGCAGGTGACCGCTGCTCAAGCAATATTTACTTGCGAGAGAAAAATCCAACATTCCATTTGATTTAGTAAAAACTCCAAACTTCAAAATTTCGTAACTCTACGTTATGTTATAAAGTAAACATAACTTTTCATAATTCATGATGGAAATTTGGTTACAAAAGTTAATTTTGATTTAAATAATTGTGCAAGAGAGAGAGAGAGAGAGAGAGAGAGAGAGAGAGAGAGAGAGAGAGAGAGAGAGAGAGAGAGAGAGAGAGAGAGAGAGAGAAAAGAAACTCTTGGTGGCTGGAATTGAAAGAGACAATGATTGTGAAATACAACAAGGGAGGCGGAGGCTGCGAGTGGTGGTAGGAAGGGAGGGGCAAACAATTCTTACAAAACTGCATCGCCGTCATGCTTCCCACCGCAGCCGCCATCAGGACGCGACGATGCTACCATTTCCGACACAAACACGCCACGCAGCCTCCGGGATCTATTTCAATAAGGAACAAATGGTTCGCGAATTTGCAAGCATTCGTATCCTTACCCACCGAGGGCCGAGAACAGACGGACAGCCATCTGCGAGCCATTTTGTGTCCAGGTGTTCAATAGCAGCATTGAATCAGAATCGACAAAGAACCATCGCTACCCAAGACAGTTTTTGGCACTTTTTATTCTATTCCATACATACGATTTAAATCAGCAGTGCACCGTTTGGTAATAAAATCCAGCGGTGTTTGATAGTTGACGTTGTTGTCGAAGGACTGGTGATGTATGGCTTACTGATGATATTATCCGATTTTCTAGTTCCTTTTTTCTCACTTTTTTTTTTTTATGGTATCATAGGCGCTATTTTTCCTTAGCCATTTGCCCAATATATAGCCAAATTGGGTGGTGCAAGAAAGAGCGCATTTGGGAAAGGCGTGGCGGCGCGGACCAATACACTGAACGAGGAAAAGTTTTTTGGAGACGTAATTCCACAAGTCCCGTGAGTGTCCCGTGAATGATGATGAGCCCAATTAACGGAACAGAAGCATTCGGTATATTTCTTTTCGTTTTTTTTCCCTGAAGCAGTTGCGTGTACAGGGACTCGTCTCTTCCACTTCCACGACTTGGTCAAAGAAATGGCAAGAGTGTTTGTGAATCAGAACAAATCATTCTTTCGAACCAGTTACGTTAAATTTAACACCAGTAGATAAGACATAACCTCTTAATAACCTGTTTATAGAATTAGCTGCAGAGATCAACATCATTCACTTATATACGTAAACTGGTATAAGGAGGAAATAGTGTAATACAAATGGTGAAATCCCAGAGAGTCCACTTTCCATTACTTTTTATATGTGTATTTATACGTGGTTTTGCCTGGTACAGTGGAACCATGCGTGCCTTGGGATCCGAGGGGTTTCCAAGCTCACGGGTTCGAATCCTGTCCACGTTCCGAGTGTAGGTTGGGCTTCCTCACTTGAGGCAACGGTTTCCTAGCGGGTGGGCTTTGAGATAGGAGGTACCCAAAAAGTATCCTCTTTAGCCCAGAAATTCCCGTGAAAAGCCCACATGGTATAAAAAAAGAAAAAAAAGTCCCTATATATCAAGTAAACCGATAGTCACCTTTACTTAATGCTCTCTGCCGCCTCTCTTTACACAGCAAAGAGGCACTTATCTCGATCATGATGCCACCGCAACACTTCTCTTTCATCTACTTAACTTGTGAACCGTAAAGGAAGCTCCACCTCTATCTTATCCTTTCTGGCACTATACCATATTGAAGGAAGATCCGGATTGTCTTTGATATTTCATTCTGAGTAGTCTCTCTCTCTCTCTCTCTCTCTCTCTCTCTCTCTCTCTCTCTCTCTCTCTCTCTCTGTCCTTACACTTAGAGCGGACGTGTCCAGCGTCATCCCCTTTAGTACAAAGCTGCAAAAACTACTCGTACTTTCTTTCACTATTTTTATTCCGCTTTGCTTCTCCAAAAAACACGCGCCTGGCGTTTGCTGCAAAAGGAACTTGTGAACCAAAACTCTGTTATTTTGGTCCTTTTCAGCCAAACCGCATCTGTTTGCAAGTTTTTTCCTTTTTTTCAGATTCAGTAAAATTTTGATATAAAAGGTATGATGGTCTTTTATTTTCCTTTTTGTTATACGTATACCTTGCGCAATGTGTGTGTGTGTGTGTGTGTGTGTGTGTGTGTGTGTGTGTGTGTGTGTGTGTGTGTGTGTGTGTGTGTGTGTGTGTGTGTGTGTGTGTGTGTGTGTGTGTGTGTGTGTGTGTGTGTGTGTGTGTGTGTGTGTGTTTGTATGTGTGATCTATGAAGCTCCTTTAGTTTTTCTTTTTTCTTTCTCTCTCACATTTTCATTCACTCACTCGTCTTGGAAATATGAACAAACTCAATTACCTGATATTCACTGTGCTTCGTCGACTCCTCAGTGTTATGTATATTCGACACCACTTGAACTATGCACGAAAATGCACGAAATATTGATAATAATTATGGCGACGATGACAGTAGTAATTGTAGTAGTAGTAGTAGTAGTAGTAGTAGTAGCATCAATAATAATGATACAATATTACGCTCTTTTAATATAACCCACAAAGAAATAAGAATGAAGTCAAATCCCAACAAGCAGCAAGAGGCAGGAGGGCGGTAGTAGTCTGGGTGAGGGTGGTGGAGGTGTGCAGGCATGAGGTTCAAGGTGGTGAGGGAGCCGCTAGGGGGTCATGGCGCCTGGCAGAGAGAAGAGCAGGACGTGACACGTTGCAATATTCACACAATCCTCGCACTTATTTACTTCAATCAAAGAATTATTTGACGTCTACGTATGTATTAGTATTAGTATTAGTATTAGTATTAGTAGTAGTTGTAGTAGTAGTAGTAGTAGTAGTAGTAGTAGTAGTAGTAGTAGTAGTAGTAGTAGTTGTTGTTGTTGTTGTTGTTGTTGTTGTTGTTGTTGTTGTTGTTGTTGTTGTGCAGGTTGTTGTGCAGTAGTGGTTGTTGTGGTTGTAACAGCAGCAGCAATAGCAGTGGTTGCAGTTGTAGCAGCAGCAGTGGTGCAGTGGTGGTGGCAGCAGCAGCAGCAGCAGCAGCAGGTGGCAGCAGCAGCAGCAGCAGTGGCAGTGGCAGTGGTGGTGTGGTGGTGCAGGTGGTGGTGGCAGCAGCAGCAGCAGCAGCAGCAGCAGCAGCAGCAGTGGTGGTGGTGGTGGTGGTGTGGTGGTGGTGGTGGTGGTGGTGGTGGTGGTGGTGGTGTGTGGTGGCAGCAGCAGCAGCAGCAGCAGCAGCAGCAGCAGCAGCAGCAGCAGCAGCAGCAGCAGCAGCAGCAGCAGCAGCAGCAGCAGCAGCAGCAGCAGCAGCAGTGGCAGTGGTGGTAGTGGTAGTAGTAGTAGTAGTAGTAGTAGTAGTAGTAGTAGTAGTAGTAGTAGTAGTAGTAGTAGTAGTAGTAGTAGTAGTAGTAGTAGTAGTAGTAGTAGTAGTAGTATAGTTATTCTGGCCATTACGTTGCCACTTATAGCAAAGTCTTTTCTTTCAGCAGCTTCCTTTCTTCCCATTTTCATCCACTCAGTAACCCTTGACTCTTGAACCAGTGCACAAAAAGTAAGCCTTAAAGAGAACATAGAAGTGGGTTTATGAGATCACGTGGGCTTCAATTTCTCCTTTCAAAAGGCTCTTCAGACTCTCAGCACTCGTACACTGCTCGGTTATCTTACTAGCTTCTTTCAGGCATCTCCTTGTCACGAAAAGCTGTGGCATAAAGCGAGCCACTCTAAGGTTAGCTTCGGAGATAATACATTTGTATTTTTCATTTTCATTTGACTTATGAGATATTATCGCCTACATAAGTGTTTCACAATTTTCTTTTAGGAAAATCGTAATAGAAATAAACACACACACACACACACACACACACACACACACACACACACACACACACACACACACACACACACACACACACACACACACACACACACACACACACACACACACACACACACACACACACACACACACACACACACACACACACACACACACACACACACAATTATGTGCTGCCTGATTATTTGAAAAAATTCTAAAACTCTATTTATTCTTTCATAAAGGTGAATCATTAAATGTTGCAATGTTCTTTTCGTTTCTGTTGTATTTTTAAGGGAATGAATGAAAGTGCCCATCATATTCGGTTTTCTCTGTTGATTCGCAGATTCCTGAAATACCAGCATGGTACGCATTACAGTCTTTGAGGATGACTGGTCACAGTAAACAAGCAAGGAATCATGTTTTCGCAGGGACGTGTCTGTAGCTCCAGGCATTGTTTCCACTGAAGTACAGACATCAGCCTCGAAGTTGAGTGTGTTTTGCGGCAGCCCGATCAAAGCCTTGCCGCCCACAAGAGCCAGCCCATGAGGCCAACCTCACCCGCACAACGCACTGAATACACAATACAAAACCAAATCCCAACTTTCTGTACCGGAAACAAAAACAGCGTTCCCTCTCCCTCCCTCAACACATAACAATCAAACCTCAGTGAGGAGTAGTCAGGGCGGGCTGCTGCTGGTCACTCAGGACTCCCAGGGGCGGGTCCAGCAGGAGGCGGGGAGGCAGGAAGGAAGTCTTCTCTACACATCCGATCCCACCATCCACTCGTCCACTTTCCCATCCATTTACTTGCACAAACACTCACGCACGCACGCACGCACACACACACACACACACACACACACACACACACACACACACACACACACACACACACACACACACACACCAGTTAACTGCTAATAAATTTTCTACATTGGTTTAATTCTGTGGTAATTTTGCCAAAGAAGTAACTGATACGCTTCCTCAAATTGAATGTCAAAGAGGCAAACGAGACAAGCGTAACAAGAGGCCCGGGTGCCGTGATAGGCGGGCTGGGTGACCTTATCTTGGTGGGCGTGACAAGGCAAGCAGGTGCGTGTGGGCGGTGAGAGGCATTCAGTGAGTGATGTGTTAAAGCAACACGTAACATGAATCGATAGATACATATGTTGCGATGCACCGACAGGCTGATTTTCCGTATCATCTGAATAAATAAGGAACATACGGTGGTAAATATGTAATGGCATCTGACATTTCAACAGGAGCGCGACCCTAATGCATACTAGAAAGCTATATCATGTGCATGTAGCCTGTAATACGAAGATATACATAGTGAGTGCTTCTGCTTTGTGCTTCTGCAATAAAGTATATTTTACATTCGGAACAGTTGCATTAATATCCCAAAGCCAACACAGCTCTACGAATTCTACACTTCTGGGTGAATTGAGATAAATACACAAAATAATATTGTAGCTCATCACGCTCAACACGCCGTGCACAGCGACCAAACATGATTATTATTATATTTATTAGTTCATAAGTCAGCTTCTGTTAAAATTTAAGCAATACATCAACATATACATAAGTTGCATTGAGAAAACATCAGTTTGCTTGTATTTTTCATTATAAGATTTACCTGCGATATAAATACTTTACTCTTTCACTCCATCCTGACTCTTGTGCTTCGAAGATACTCTTGCTTCGAGCAAGACCTTCAGCAAATGCAATTAAATATCTCTCTTTATCTAAGACGCAATATTCAATTAACTGCCGCCACCATATATCGTGTTCATCGCATCCAATATCATGTTTCACGGTACTGTCGCCCTCCCGGCATGGTGCTCGTAATGCAATCGATGGATGGGGCGTGTGTGGAAGGGAAGAAAATGGTATATGTAAGAGGACTGTGAGACTATATCATTAAGATGAGTTCGTTTTATATCAGACTATAAGATTCCAGTACAAGACCTCTTCTACAGTTAAGATTGGGATTGAGTCAATCTACATAACTCGCCATCCTGACTCCTCCTGCCGCGTTCATTACATCAGCGCACAGATAGCCATTACAGTGAGCCCTTGGATGCCTCCAGCAATGAGAATAGAACATCAGCAGAGCAGCACGTAATGGTCTGGTATTATACCAACACGCAAACTTGGTAATGCCACTGTTCATCAGGTTACGAATAGATATCATCTTAATGTACAAGATGTCGTGAAAATAACCTTCGTATAATATTTCGGATAAGAAATAAAGTAACACATTCATTACTTCGTTACACAATGAAGGTCGATTTATCACGTGACCACACCTACAGTGTTTTCCGCCACGTGATCATCTTACGGGAACAAATCATCACGCCATCACGATACACACACGACTTTTACATGAGGTATTATTGAACTGCAGGGGAATTACGAACTATTTTCAGTGAACATTATCTTTTATGGCCACGAGAACCTCCATTATTACTTTGTGAGTTTGGTCTGAGTGCGCTTTCGTTGGTATAGCTTCAGACATGCGTGTGTGCATGTGTATGTAGCCTACGTACGTGTGTCTCGGCAGTATATAAGACTATCAGGATTAAAGTATTCTATAATTCTGATATTATATGCATGAAAATATTGACCCATTGACCAAAGAGCTTAGGGAATACTTACTTTGATGTAATGAAAACATGAATATTTGGTATAATCCAACACAACTCTTTTATAATTTAAACAAAGATATTATTCAAACAAAAATACCAAAAGGAAATAAATTAATGCAAGTTATTAGGAAAATTATTACGTTTTTGCTTTCACTGCCTTGCCCGAAACGAAAACATCGATGGCTGTCTCTGAGCGAAGGTTTGTGCCACCACTACTGAGGTGACTTCTTATTCAGGAATATCATAACCTAAATTGAAACTAAAATTATACTCTCTGTTACTAAAATCTCTCTCTCTCTCTCTCTCTCTCTCTCTCTCTCTCTCTCTACAAGGAACGTGTGAAGGAAGTGCAATACCAGCCGATCAGTTTACCTTCTGGATTCCTCACACTTTCTCACACTCCATACTGAGACGCGTCAGTTTATAGGATGGAAATAACACCGAAACAACAAAAAAGTAGCTTCACCATGTAAAGTTCAAGGTAAATGTTCGAATCAGTAATAGCTACAAGAGAACAACACCAATATTTCCTCAGTAGTGCATCAAAGTCTATGGGAAGAACAAACACAGAAATAATGTTTAGATAAGAAGAAAAAAAGTATTTACGTCTCAGACTATAGTGAGATTAGAAAGAAGAAAGTCAGTTGAAAAGTCACGCTGAATAATGAATGGTGGCGGTGGGCGGGCCGTGAGACCAGGGCGGGGCTGGGTGGCATGTACCGAGCACTCTCACGACTTTTAGTATGTAATTAATCAAACTTTACATAATCAACTACATCCTTTTTAAATTTTAATACTGTTCCAATTTTAACTCGTAGAATTAGATTAAAGTTTTTAGAAATTCCTTAGATAAAGCAACTGTTCAAACCTGTTTAAGTACATTAGCATTCGGTGTTCCTGAACCGCCTGGTGGACTCACGGACTGCCACAGAAGAATTCATCACACAGACGAAATGCCTACAAAGTGTACCTGCGGGTCTGCCTCATGCAACACAGGCTTTTCTTTCATGACCTGACTACTTTAGCATTTCCCTGAATCCCTCAGGAATGGCAGGACACTGCTAAGGGATAAAATTGCCTCGCCGCAAGCATCTCAGCATCTCATTTAGAGTTTCCTGATTAAATTAAGTATATCTTTACTACCTGCTGAGATCCTCAACGTTTTAGCCACTGGTCAAGGTAATCTTGCAGTTAATTTTGTCGTATTTATGATTAAATGAGCTGCACAGATTTCTTTGTCGGTGGCGGAAGAAGACACCGGGAAATAAAGTTGATCTTTAATGATATAAAATAACAGACACACAGATACCCAGCATACGTTATACAACGTGGCAGCAACACTGCATCTCATGTTTTCTTTTCTCAAAGTAAAAAGTAATGCCCTCCGGCTCCTGTATCCATTTCTGATGAGTACAGTGCTATTTCTGGAGTTGCAGTTCTATCATCGTCACCAGAACTTGGAAATGCAGTGTCTGCTGAATGTACGAGTAGAGTAGATAATGATAATGCTAGCAGAACAAAGAGAGACCAGGAGGGAGAATGTTGTGTGTGCTACCACAGCTGATACAGTGCTCAAAGTTATGTGAAAGGTTGAGACATGTGTATAGCTGTGAAGACTGAAGTGGACGATAATGAGAAGCACCTGATTATGTCTATCGCTTCTTATCTATCTATCAATTTACCAACCAATTTGTCTACTTTTCAATCTGTTTATTTGAATACAAATACAGAATTGTCAATAAGTGGGTGATAAGCAAGTATATGGTAAATCAATTGCTACACAATATGACACTCAAGAAAAAAACTCAGGTATCGTGGGAGACAGACACACTACGCAGGAGTCTCCAGATAAACACATCACAGATGCAAAGGTCAAGGACAATGAGGTAAACGTCACGGCTTAAGTCGACACGTTACTTGATTCCACCGCTGCCTCCCACTGCGTCACGACACCGAGGAGAGTAGCGCACAGGGGGACGCGTTGTTCAAACAGGACTACCAAAGCAAGGTTCTTCGAGACACCCGTCCTTAATTCACCCCAGTCACCCAAATTACATGAGTGTTTATGCACCGCACACAAACACCCCCCATAGATCTCGCCTTGTTTTCTGAATACTACGTATACTGTTTCACAAATTTCCTGTACGTACTTATTCGTTTTACTCGCTAAATTATTCCTCTGCCATGCAAATACGCGTGGTGGCGGCGTTCAGTACATGCATGACCACTGGAAACATTGGCATGACATTGCCTGTTATTAACACTGACAACTGCTACATTCGAAGCACACACACACACACACACACACACACACACACACACACACACACACACACACACACACACACACACACACACACACACAAAATAAATGACACACACGGAACCGATGATGCACACAGAATAAATTATAAGTTAATAAATAAATTATCAGACGGGCAAACAGACAGACAAATGAATATAGATAGATATAAGGATAGATTGATAAACAGATAGACAGGTATATAAGTAGACAGATGCAAATGAGGAATAGATAAAAAAGAAAAAAAAAACTATATATAACAACGATCGCTTGTTCAAAAATTTATCCCCCCAAAATTAGAGCATTTTTTTCCTGGACGAATTAATACACTCAACAACACAGGTCATTAATTAACGTGGACTAGATACACCTGCTAAACACCTGGCTGTGTGACCTCTCCCTCTTTGCCCTTCTTCCCTCTCCTCGCCATCCCCAATCTCTCTCCTTCCTCTGTCCTCCCGCCCCCTCTCCCTCTCAGTCCCTCACAGCCTTACCGGGACTGCCAGACACAAAGAACATCTACCAGAAACAATTGCACTCACCACGTACATAATTCTCGTGATCAAATGCTGTTATAAAATTCAAGAGACGCTCGAGTTTCATAATGGCTGGAGCGCTTACCTTTCTAAGATGGAATATAGCAAAAGTAAATCTTCTTCCTCTTTAGTTTCTTATGGAGCTGTGTGGTGGTGAAGACAGCGCTGCGCAATTACACGATGGACGAATTACACGACACACACACGGATGCACTCGTAACCTATTCCACACCTGCACGCCAGCCACGGCCGTTCAATAACCAGTACGCTTTTCATTACCACTGCGAGGAACGACGCTGAGCAGGACACATGTGAAATGGACGACACATGTGCATATAGTGACCGTCAGAGATCTACTAACGTGCCTCACTCTCTTCCAGTATCCTCTTCCCCTTAAAAGTTCTCTGATGTGCTGAGTCTCCTTACGTGACCCGATTGTTGATGGATCGCTTAGTAAGTGACAAGATTTAAGATAGAGAGAAGACGCAAAACACGGTGAAGTTCAAGTATATGTAGTGGGGGTAAATGACTTTCTTGCCACAACTGCAGTACGGGAGGTAACATCACAAACATTACAAGCAAGCATTACAAACAAGAAACAAGTCATTAGAGGAAATCACAGAGTTTACAGGTTTCTTGTAACTTGCTACAAGCTGAAGATTGGAAAGGAACGTTATGAAACAGGGACCAGATTAAAGTTGATTACATAATGACTAATGTGTAAAGCAAATGTATGTATTTTTGGAGTAAAAGAACAACAACTTAGAAATGATAAAAGAAGGCACGGCAAATCAAATAAACAATAAAGAGGTAAAGGGGATGGTAATAATGGTGATGATGATGATGATGATGATGATGATGATGATGATGATGATGATGATGATAATGATGACGACGACGATGAAGATAATGACACTAAAAAAAATGATAATGACGTTAACGACGCTTATAATAAAGATAAGAATGACAACAACCACAACGATAACAACAACAACAACAACAACAATAATAATGACAACGATGCTAACAGAACCAAAACATCACAACAAAAATCTAGAGGACAAATCCCTCAGCCAGTGTGCCGAGAGACCAGAGGATGGCCTTGTACTAAAGCATCAGCCGCTCCATTTGACCAGGAGAGTCAGGGTAGCATTAGACTACGCACTAGCAAGCCCTTAGGCACGGAGGAGAGCAGGGGAGAACGAGGGTACGGTGAGGGCATACACACACGGAGGGATTAAGTGGGGTGAGTGTGGAGGACGAGTGCGTGAAGGAGAGCGGAGAGGTGCGTCTGAGAGGAGGAGAGGACAGATGGACAAAGGAGTGGACAGAGGAACGGACGGAAATGGAAGGGTGGAAAAAAAGAAAGAAGGAAAGAATGAATGAAGGAAAGGAGGGAAGGAGAGAGGAAAGGTGGGGTGTCTCAGGTGTGTAGCTCCCACAGTCCGTCGCGGGTCAATAGTACTTCACAGTAATTCAAGAAAACCAACACTATATGTTCATGTCAACGGCTTGAAAACATTTGACCTGTTCCCAGTAGAAAGGGAGAGCTCGGCAGCATTTGGGGGAAACAAGACAGGGAAAAGGTTTGAACCTGGAAACAGCTGGGTAAAATCAAAGGGGATGATACAATACGAACACATTAGAATCACACGGTTGGATGAATGTATATACAAAATCACAGTTACTAGGACACTCTGCTGTGATCAGGATAAATATGATACAGGTAGAAGATGACTAGAATTGATTAAATAAACAGATGAATAAAGACCCTTCTGTGCAAAGCTCACTATATATCAGTGTTTGCAATAAAGTGAAATCGATGTCTAGAACTCATAGACAAAGACAAAATGGACTACAAAGATAATGAAACGCTTATCATTGATCAGACCTGTTAACTAACAAAGAGTTTGAATGGAAGCACTCAATTTTGGAGAGAGAGAGAGAGAGAGAGAGAGAGAGAGAGAGAGAGAGAGAGAGAGAGAGAGAGAGAGAGAGAGAGAGAGAGAGAGAGAGAGAGAGAGAGAGAGAGAGAGAGAGAGAGAGAGAGAGAGAGAGAGAGAGAGAGAGAGAGAGAGAGAGAGAGAGAGAGAGAGAGAGAATGTAGTAACTAGAAACACTACGAGTACAAAGTGATCCAGTGAAGAGTGGGAACCCATCAAGTGATGGAAACTGCTGAACTGCAAAACTCCCTGAAAACACTTTGTCACCTTGAAAAAGCCACAACTTCAAAGTAATAAACTAAAGGGAACACTAGTCAACACCTGCCATAAGCGACACAGGAAAACAAAACACGGATAGATAGATGAATAACCATGAATGAAGGAAGAGACAAAAGGAGAATAGTAGAATAAAATTATCATAGTCTTTTTTTCACTATCACAATACTTACAGAGAGGCGGCGGTGCAATAGCTGGTGATGGTCAAAAGAAAAGTGAAACTCCCGCTCACCTCTACCGGTTTCCACACATCCTGGGGTGGATTACATTTGCCTACATGTTGCCCATTTGGCGTGACCTCCATTGTACGGCTTTGTGGAAAGAGAGGCTGCCTGGTATGGCAGGGCTCACGCACGTACCACTGTTAACCACCTCTCGCGCCGCCATGGACGCAGAAATACTTACTTCAGATAACCCTGGTCTGGGGAGAACGGGCGGGCGAGTGGTAGAAAATAGTAATAATCAGCCAGACGTGAACACCAGTGAATTAAGGAGAGCGGCTCCAATAACAGGTATTGATGTGGTGGCTGCTCCAGGCCCCTCACAAGATCGCCTCCCTTTCACAGACGTGGAGGGTCATATCGCCTTGATTACACCGCGTCCCCCGCCACGGCATGGTGCCCCGAAAAGATGATGCGAACCAAAATGTATCCATCTTTCATTCTACAGTAGTTTTACTGATTATCATCGTTAAAACTCTTTCATCGTAAATGTCTACATGCTGTTCTCCTTGTTTCAAATACGAAAAGAACGACCCAGAGTGCTTAACATAATCGGTCTCCCATCTTCTAACCTCCCTCGCGAGTCACCGACCATTTCTATCATCTCCAGTCTCCACTATCCTCCACTGATTCTCCGGAAAGCCACACCACCACTTTTCACCAATAGCCCTCAAGATATTCATTAACACTGTAACTAATAAACATACTCACTAATATAAACGAAAAAAATCCTTCCCTTTTTCGCTTATCGTCGTTGCAATCATTTCGTCATCAATACTCATAAAAACAACCCTGCCAAAGAGTCATCAGCTTCCAAACTGCTGGAAGGGAACGCAGCGGCTCAGTAATGCTCGGAAGTCATGTCACACTTTGTCTTGTAATCCCGCATGGAAAGGGCTTTACCTTCCCTAGTCTGGTAAGTGAAGGCCGACATGGCAGCATAAAGGTATAAGGAAGAGAGTAAAACGTTGCGTAACCTGATACTTATCGTCCCGTAAGTAAAGACTGTACCTTCCCTCCACAACACGAAAATGGACGCTTCAAAATTATTATGTTAGAAGCTATGAAGTCGATAGTATCTGACAGCAAAACATAGAAGTGTTGCTGTTGTTGTTGCTATTGTTGTTGCTAATATTGTTGTTGTTGTTGTTGTTGTTGTTGTTATTGTTGTTGTTATTACTCTTGTTTTTGTTGTTTTGGCTGTTGTTATTGCTATTGCTGTTGTTATTCCTGTTATTGTTGTTGTTGTTGTTCTTATTATACCCTATTTTTTGTTAATGATGATGATGTTGCTTATATATATACATTACTTCCTAACTACCGTCACCCCAACACGTATCACAGTAGTATCCTTCTTGACCTACTCTTCAAACGGAGAAATAGAACACGTATGATAAGGCACTCCACTTCAGAATATTCTGGTAAAATATTCAAACATAACAGGATTAGCGACATAATAAATTACGAGTTGTGAAGTAAAACACCCTGTAAAGACAAAGGCAACATGAAGTAGAATATTCTCAGAGAGAGAGAGAGAGAGAGAGAGAGAGAGAGAGAGAGAGAGAGAGAGAGAGAGAGAGAGAGAGAGAGAGAGAGAGAGAGAGAGAGAGAGAGAGAGAGAGAGAGAGAGAGATAATATATATTCAGTAGTTGCAAGCAAGAAAAGAACAAGATTAAGAAAAAGAAATGTAAAAAAAGATAACATTTACACCCTCTCTCTCTCTCTCTCTCTCTCTCTCTCTCTCTCTCTCTCTCTCTCTCTCTCTCTCTCTCTCTCTCTCTCTCTCTCTCTTTCTAACTAACTAATACCTAACACCTTACAATGTACAAGAATGAGTAAAAGAAAGAAAGTGGCTTAACGAAATACCAAGTGACAGTAATGGCAGTAATTTCACGCCACCTCCCTAATAATCATCCTTTGGTTCCCGTTTCTGATATGCACTTCAAATGAAATCCCCATCACATTAGTCCTCGCTGGCTCTTGAAATATCGACGTGACGAGTAATCTTTCTGTGTGTTTGGCACTTCTCAACACTGATAATGACACGTGAACTGGCCAAGGGGGAGCGAGAAAGAGGAAGGTAGGAATGGATAGGTAGACAGAGGAAGGGAAGAACGGAGGAAAGCAGGGAAGAAGAGGAGAAGGATGAGAGAGGGATGGTGTGGAGGGAAAAAGAGAGTGAGAAGAGAAAGAAGTGAATGAACAAGAGAGGGAATAAGGGAAGAAAGGAGTATGAGGGACGGAGGGAGTGAGTGAAGGGGGGGGTGGGAAGTAGAAAAGAGACATGTAAGAAGGACAGGATAGAGATGGAAGGAGTAGAAAGAACACACAGTAAGGAAGACAAGCATGACTGAATGAGTTTTCTTCGATCAATTCATTACAACGAGAGGAGACTGACTTACAGAGAATTCCACTGATCAGGTATGGAAGAATACATTTGATTTTACTTTCAATTATACTCCATTGCTATTTACTCTCTCTTTTCTTTTTCCTGCCTCCACTACAACTGCAAAAATAAGAGTTTAAAACAATATTAATTTTTTTTTTCATTTTTACCAATGAAAGCCCTGTAGCGTACCCTCGCATGCCCCTCTTTGTTATCAGCAGCACATCAAAAATTTCACAACGCTTACTGTGCAGCTCCAACCTGACGAAACACCAGGCGTGCCAACCCTTCCGGACCATGACAGGGTTGCACAACGGGGAAACATAACAAACGAGCACCAAACGACCCTCCGCTCCCGAAACTAAGTATTTTTTTTCCTATCGCTTCACACATTGAATGATAAGTAGACGGTATTAATGTTTTAGTATGGTACACCGTCTTTGAATATGCAGAAGGGGTTTTCGTAGACTATCATGATAATAGGGCAAAACAGGTAATTAGCGCATACATGTACAAAAAGTGCATGTGCCTTTAAGATGCAACAAAGACACTCGAACTAAAACTGACGCGAATAATGAAGTTAAAATGTCTTTCCTCTAAACAAATCTATAAATCACACTCACCGATCTCTCACAGACACGTACGTACCAGAAAAATCTCACTTCCAAGAAAAGTATCTACAGAAAATAAAAAGCTCTCCACTAAGCTCATGCAAAAATGCTTATAATATCAGCAGGTAAATAAGGACCGTGGTGTTGCTGAGAGTGGAAGTGTTAGTGGCAGTTACAAGTAGTTCTATATTAATGTTAGCTGAAGTGGTGATACTCTGCTTAACCCCCCCATCTCTCCCACCCCCATCTCTCTCTCTCTCTCTCTCTCTCACAAACACACACACACACACACACACACACACGGGAGGCTTCTACATGGCTGTGTTCAGAAACAACTTCTCGCAATTAATATGATTTTCCACCTCGAACTGCAAAACTCATTAAGTGTCCCAAAACGCAACTCACAAATGGAGTCTTGAGAGCAAAACCTGAATAATGAAAGTCTCTCGTGGCTCAACCGTCCGCGAGGTGTGACTGGTAGCGTTGATAGTGATGTTAGTAGCAGTGGTAGTAGTGGTAGTGTTTCTTTATTTCACGTTGAGAATGTATGGTGATATTTATTCTTTTAGTGGAAGTTGTGATGTATGTAGTGTGATATGGTAATGATGGTAGTAAAGGTGATAGCAGTACTGGTTCTCTATTTCCTATAAAAATGCATGGTGGTATTGTTTTTTTTTTCTTCTTTTAAGTGCATTGGTTGGTAATGTCGAGTGGGCGGTTCTAAGCACGGTCTTTGTATTGTTATTATCATGCTTCCGGTCAGTTGAAGTCATGCGATATTTAGAGCCCAAAGTGACATTATGAAAAGATTATCACACTTTCTCACGTTCTCATCTAGTCTTTAATTATGAGGAGCTTTGGTCTGGAGTACATCACTTCTCCATCAGCTATTGCCACTGGATTGGTGACGAAAATCTTAGATATATTTTTGTGAATCGATTTTCAGAGATTTAATTCAGTGATTCGTGTGTTGGGAAGCCGGCGAGAAGTGATTTAGACAAGTCTTTCATTATCTTTTGCCATGTAGGGAGGCGGTGGCGTAGTGGATAAGATGGTGAGCGTGGGATCAGGCAGATGTCCATGTGTAGATTTGAATCCCACCAGGTGCCGTCTTGAAAGTACGTCATTTGTCGAATGGTTTAAAGTTACCTACATGTCACCATGATACCCAGGTTCTAGGTGGAGGTGTAGTTGCCTTACATCAAAGATGCGCTTGGGTGGTGATATGGACCCTAATATGGGTACCACAATAAATAAAATTGCCTGCGCCTCTAATGGGTGGATGCTGGACAGCGCTTCCCATACTCTTCAAGTAGACCTATAGGTGCTATAGGCCATAACATGAAGAAAAAAAAAAATGTCGTCGCGCATCACATTTGCCTCCACAATGCATGACGTTATGTTTCTATCTACCATGTCATCTCATCATTTGACATCCTCACTTGGCATTTTTACAAGTTCCCGACTTCTCTAAGTATGTTAATTTTCTTATTTTGAATGTTCTGTGTTCAATTCTCAGTTGCTGAGAGCTGAAAGTTCATACTTTATCAAATAAAAGCTGACTTCATTTTTTTCCCCATGCTGTTCCTCTTTTCCTGTTTTTTTCTTTGAGTCTCACTGAAAACTCGCTTGCTTTGAACAACTATACTCGCCGGACAAAAAAAAAAAAAAAAAAAAATTCAGTGGAAGTTGTTTGGTTATGAAGTCACGGTCGCAGCGCGTTCAATTAACTGGACCAACAACAAATGGATATATCCCCAAGTATGAAAATAAACCAATTTTATACAATGCTAAAACAAAACATACATAGACATATTTACGTTAACGTTAATATATATACACAGATTAATAAATAAGTAAGTAAATATGCAAAGTGATAAGTAAACAAATGAACAAAATAGACAAAATTATAATATTAACTATATATTCATTACCGTTTTTGAACCAACGGTCTTAGATGAAGCATGGCATTCAGAAGAGTAGCCTTTGCGTCTGATGCTACACCATGCCTGAATGTAGAGAGAAACAAACTGACAGGAGCATAAAACAGCTGTCAATGTAAAATACCAACGTAATTCATAATGTTGAAATTAAAATAAATAAGTGGACCTGCAATATTGATGCAACAATTATTTCAAAATTCACACTGAATGTATACGGCGAGGAGGATAGGTAAGTGTAGGTAGGATGGTTTTGAACAGACTGCCATGTGTAGGTCTGATGGCGTTTTGCTGCTTTTCTTTCCTTATACTCAGTGACAATTTGCCACTCCTCTCAAGAACACCTCATGTATAAATACCGAAGCTCTAAGCCAGAGAGGGCTGACAGCTTAAGAGTTATGAAGAATTTGGTGCTGAAAATTACGATCTGCAATCAAATTTCATATTTAGAAGTGATGAACTATAAAGTATCTCACAAATGCATTTTACGAGTAAGTATTGGCAAGCACTACCACCATCGTTCCTCCTGCAACTCCAACTCATCAAACACAGCAAAAGCACATATTCTAAAATTCGCATAACTTACATCTTTCCGCAACTAGGAAAACATGCGAGCTGTCGTCAATTGTTGCCATAGTCAGAAATCGTGCGGAATGAAGTGAAAATAATGTTGAAATTGTGATAAACCTTGTAAGTGAATGAGAGAGTTTCTGTGCGTGCGTGTGTATGTGTATGGGTCAGTGAGTGAGTGAGTGACTGAATGAGTGAGAGTAAAGTTTGCTGCAGCGTCGAATTCGTGAATATGTGAAGTGATGGTTGTCTTTGTGTGTGTGTGTGTGTGTGTGTGTGTGTGTGTGTGTGTGTGTGTGTGTGTGTGTGTGTGTGTGTGTGTGTGTGTGTGTGTGTGTGTGTGTGTGTGTGTGTGAAAGTGTGACTGTGTGTCTGTGTGTGTGTAGTGAAGTCCAACAAACAGGAAAGGGGGAAGTAAAAATTTGTTCGGTCATTAGCTTCACTTCATTGACTCTTCCCCTGTCCCAATTTTCTTTCTCTGCCTGTGTGTGTCTAAGTGTCTGTCTGTCTGATCGCTTCCCTGTTTGTCTATCTTCCTGTGTAGCAGTGTACTAGTATATGTATGCATGTATTTATGCATACATATTGTATATATATATATATATATATATATATATATATATATATATATATATATATATATATATATATATATATATATATATATATATATATATATATATATATATATATATGTGTGTGTGTGTGTGTGTGTGTGTGTGTATTTACCTAGTGGTATTTATCTACCTAGTTGTAGTTTTACAGGGCCTGGCCTTTATGCTCGTCTCCATATCTACACTTATCCAATTTTATTGGATATTGTGTGTGTGTGTGTGTGTGTGTGTGTTCACTGTTTGATCTGCTGCAGTCTCTGACGAGACAGCCAGACGTTACCCTACGAAACGAGCTCAGAGCTCATTATTTCCGATCTTCGGATAGGCCTGAGACCAGGCACACACCACACACCGGGACAACAAGGTCACAACTCCTCGATTTACATCCCGTACCTACTCAATGCTAGGTGAACAGGGGCTACACGTGAAAAGAGACACACCCAAATATCTCCACCCGGCCGGGGAATCGAACCCCGGTCCTCTGGCTTGTGAAGCCAACGCTCTAATCACTGAGCTACCGGGCGAGTGTGAGTGTGTGTGTGTGTGTGCTTTGCCTGTCTGTCTGGAAGTACTGCAAAACAAGTACAAAACAACAGCAACAACAGACAAAATTTCTTAATAGCGTCATTATCACTATTAAGCATTATCAACACGGGTTACCGTCATATACCACTGTTATCACTGCCATCATTGAGGTTACATGCAACTACGCCAGATTCACAAGACAGGTAAGGCAGCACCATCCACTGTGCACGAGGAGGAAGAACCGGAAGAGAACACACGAAACAAATTGCATTATAGATGTCGAGATTGCGAGCAGGTGAAGAACATCACATAACAGTGTGCAGCAGAGTATAAGCTCCCCCTCTCTTTACACTCATCGAGGCAGGTGAGGTGCACGAGTGGTTGGGGGAGTCCATGCATCCTCGATACACCAAAGTTTTCGGGAGGAATTTATTGTTTGACACCTTCCTTACGATCATTGACGCCCGCAGTGCCAATGAAGCATCCGTTCCATCCCATTTCAGTCCCCTTCTCTTCTCCACAAATCTCTTTCACGAAGTCATCTTCCGCGGTAAAGTTATGACGGTTAGTCCTATTTACTGAAGCACAAGCAATGCCGAGTGTTCATCTCCCCCAATTGACCTGTTGAGAATAATATATACTGCTTTTAGTTTAAGTGTAAATGAACATGGTTAGCCCTAGAAAGGTATACATAAAAAAATTTTCCGATTCGGGTTAACGTGTGCCACTTGGAATCTCTGTAGGAAAAATATAGAAATAAAATATAGACATATCTTGTTTTATAATCACTTCCTCCTGTTATGTTAAAGATATTATTTTACGTCCATTTGTGTTGAGTAATTTGAATTGTCTCACTGCTGGCAATAAACAAACATTTAACCATCTTGTTCACTTCATTTGTCAAAAAAAAAATGTATTGCTTTGTTGAAATGTAAAATCATCATGGCTAATAATTTCTTGCTCCTTTTAAACGAGTATTGAGTCATTCGAATCACTCAACTGTTCACCATAAAACAATACACATTTGGTCGTTGAAGCAGCAGAAAGTGAAGCATGCGATGGGTGGCAATGACTGATGGGGACCGCTTCATACACTGGGCCTTGTTATGTACGAGGAACCCTGAAGGGGGACTGCACGACTCAACTGGGACTCTGCGGAGAAGGTTAGGCGTGTTTTCCTAGCCAAGCCATAAATCCACTTCGGGTTATAATAATATTTCATGATCACCACCACGATAATGCCACGTGAAGCCAGATATATATTTCATGCACCCCCCAAATTCATGCATATTAATACGTCATGTGCCCAGCAGTGAGTCACGTGTAAGAACCGATAAGAACTCCTGCCTGTGTGATACTACCTGGAAATTCGCCCTGCAACAAAGCGCACGTACACACACACACACACACACACACACACACACACACACACACACACACACAGATATATATCTTAAATAGATAAGATAGCCTTCACAAACACACACACACATACACACACACACACACACACACACACGCGCGCGTGCACACACACACACACACACACACACACACACACACACACACACACACACACACTGTTACGTACTTGATAGTTAGGTACTAAAATATAGGGTCATTATATTGTGTGTCAGTGTCCATTTTCGCGTTCGCTCGTTCGTTCGTTCATTCATTCATTCAAGTTGTATGCTTTGTCACTTCATTAACTGTTTCGAACCTGTTCGAAACTGCCTCGAAAGTGCCTCCTCGAAGCTGACGTAGCAGAGCCACGCTGACGTCGAGGCAATCATTCGCTGGGCTTGGTAATGGGAGGTCAACTCGTCCGAGGGACGAGAGCTCACGCTACTTGCACTCGCTTTAGTTCACACAAGGCATATTTATTTTAGTGTTAGTTTGTGTGTTTCCACCAGTGGTCAGAGGATTTTGTATATTTTCTATGTTCTGTGCTGCTATTATGCCTGTTGTGGTTCCTTGTTGTTCTATTTGTTTGTTTTGCTGGTGTCGGTCTATCCTGCTATCTATAGCACATTAGTGTTCATATTACATTATACAAACTCGCACCTTGTTTCAAGTGCTTCCTCTTGGGACCTGGGTTGTTGCGGGGTGAGTAACGTTTCCTCACGTGGGCGCTGTGGTTCACTTCGTAACATAACACACACACACACACACACACACACACACACACACACACACACACACACACAGATAAATAGATAGTTTACACACACACACACACACACACACACACACACACACACACAGATAAATAGATAGTTTACACACACACACACACACACACACACACACACACACACACACACAGATAAATAGATAGTTTACACACACACACACACATAAATAGATAGTTTACACACACACACACACACACACACACACACACACACACACACACACACACACAGATAAATAGATAGTTTACACACACACACACACACACACACACACAGATAAATAGATAGTTTACACACACACACACACACACACACACACACACACACACACACACAGATAAATAGATAGTTTACACACACACACACACACACACACACAGATAAATAGATAGTTTACACACACACACACACACACAGATAAATAGATAGTTTACACACACACACACACACACACACACACACACACACACACAATAGATAGTTTACACACACACACACACAGATAAATAGATAGTTTACACACACACACACACACACACACACACACACACACACACACACACAGATAAATAGATAGTTTACACACACACACACACACACACACACACACACACACACACACACACACACACACACACACACACACAGATAAATAGATAGTTTTCACACACACACACACACACACACACACACACACACACACACACACACACACACACACGGATAAATAGATAGTTTTCACACACACACACACACACACACACACACACACACACACACACACACACGGATAAATAGATAGTTTTACACACACACACACACACACACACACACACACACACACACGGATAAATAGATAGTTTACACACACACACACACACACACACACACACACACACACACACACGGATAAATAGATAGTTTTCACACACACACACACACACACACACACACACACACACACACACACACACACACACACACATAAATAGATAGTTTACACACACACACACACACACACACACACACACACACACACACACACACACATAAATAGATAGTTTACACACACACACACACACACACACACACACACACACACACACACACACACACACATAAATAGATAGTTTACACACACACACACACACACACACACACACACACACACACACACACACACACACACACAGATAAATAGATAGTTTTCACACACACACACACACACACACACACACACACACACACACACACACACACACACACACACACACACGGATAAATAGATAGTTTTCACACACACACACACACACACAGGATAAATAGATAGTTTACACACACACACACACACACACACACACACACACACACACACACACACACACACACAGATAAATAGATAGTTTACACACACACACACACACACACACACACACACACACACACACACACACACACACTGCAGGGTATTTCGTAAAATGCTTTCATACGAGGTTGCCGCCATTTTCTCTTCGTGAGAGGCTGTATATTAAAAGGAAAAAGGTGTGAGGGCGTCAGAGGTCCCAGCAGTGGCTCACGGGAAGCTGGAACTTACAGCTTCCTTACCTTGACGCTAATTATGCCCAGGTGTTAACCAGGGTGATGCGCGTCTTCCTCGCCCTCCATTAACAACCTTCCGGTGGCGCTCTCTCTCTCTCTCTCTCTCTCTCTCTCTCTCTCTCTCTCTCTCTCTCTCTCTCTCTCTCTCTCTCTCTCTCTCTCTCTCTCTCTCTCTCTCTCTCTCTCTCTCTCTCTCTCTCATTTCAGGAATAATGCAAAACTAAACACAAACCGTTCAAGTAAAATTATTCTGTGAACTTAGAAAATACTACAAAGAATACGGTGAATAATTTGTCAGGTGAGCATTGTAGCCTCCAAGGTGAGGTAAAACTCGTAGACTTAGTTTAGCTAGTTAAAAATTAAGGTTACTGCTGACATGGGGTGGCAGGAAGGTGGAGGGTTAAGTGGAGACAAAGGTAAGCTTACTAAAAACAAGTAAATAAGTATCTAAATGAAGTGATGTGCTGAAAAATAAGTGAATAAACAAAATTGCTTATTTAAATGAACGAATGAAGTAGATAACTATACAATAAGTAGGTAATGGAAAAAAATATAAACAAAACATGGGTATTTCTACTGTCTCCTGCCTTCATCATAGTCAACTCAAAATAGATAAATAAATGAATAAATAAACTCACAAATCATATCACCAGCAGATCAGATAACGAAAAAAAAAAAAAGGATTGTGGGAGGGGGATGCAGCATGGCAGATTATATTATATACCAACTTACGATAGATGAATGAATAAATAAAACTCACGTGTCATACACCATGCAGTAGAAAAAAAAAAAACGCAATGAGAATGGAAATGAGTAAGGGAGGGGGATGTAGCATAGCAGGTTATATACACATCATTTACCAGCCATGATTCTACAGATATATCACATGGTACATAATTGACTGATGGATTAATTCAAAGACACCGCTCACTGTATATCAAAAGAGCTAGAGCTATAAAGTAATGGCACATGAAAAGGCAAAGATAGTGAGGCTTCACCCGCACAGTGAAGTCTCATCGTGCAGAAAAGTCAAGGTGAAATAATACACTTATAAGAATTAATAGCAGAGAAACATGACGAAATAGGAAGAACTGAACTGTTTCGCGCGCATCACACACACACACACACACACACACACACACACACACACACACACACACACACACACACACACACAAAGACAACCATCACTTCACTGCTTCTCCCCCACTCGACGCTGTAGCAAACCTTGTGATCACGCCCCGGACAGAATCTCTCTCGTGAATCTGTGTCGAGATGTAACCAGGTGACAGAGTGCAGCAGGGAATCGAGTGTAGCGGGGAGTCAAGTCACCGTAAACAGCACTGAGTCCACGAGTAACGAGGTAGGATGTATTGTGATGCCAGATCCTCATTGAAGAATCTTCGGGTCATGCCAGCAGCGGAGTGAATCTACATTTAGGTTGAAGATTACTCTTAGACTCAAAGGAAGGCGGTCTTTGTATTCAATGGGAAAGATCGCATGTAGCCAGAGGAGACTACAGCAGTGCACGTGTCAGACAAATGACGCCGGTATAGGTCAAAACAATCTTATACTGAAAGGTGAAATTCTTAATGTCGTGAGTTTTAATTGGCTGTCTCTGTGATTATGACACACAGACACAGACACACACAGACACACACAGAAACACACAGACACACATACAGACACAGACAAACACACAGACACACACACACAGACACAAACACACACACACAGACACACAGACACACAGACACAGACACAGACACAGACACAGACACACAGACACAGACACACACACACACACACACACACACACACACACACACACACACACACACACACACACACACACACACACACACACACACACACACACACACACACACACACACACACACACACACACACACACACACACACACACACACACACACACACACACACACACACACACACACACACACACACACACACACACACACACACACACACACACACACACACACACACACACACACACACACACACACACACACACACACACACACACACACACACACACACACACACACACACACACACACACACACACACACACACACACACACACACACACACACACACACACACACACACACACACACACACACACACACACACACACACACACACAGACACACACACACACACAGACACACACACACACACACACACACACACACACACACACACACACACACACACACACACACACACACACACACACACACACACACACACACACACACACACACACACACACACACACACACACACACACACACACACACACACACACACACACACAGACACAGACACAGACACAGACACACACACACACACACACACACACACACACACACACACACACACACACACACACACACACACACACACACACACAGACGTATTTAAAGAGTGTAAAAGCATATACTATACCTATAAAAAGAAAGCAAGTCAGTGCAGAAGCAAATTAACGAAGCATCCACGATAACTAAGACTGAAGAACATTGAACGTTACGCAAATACCATTCCAAAGCACGCGCAGGAACATCAAGTCTGAAAGGTATAACGAAGAGTCGCTCCCTCAGTCACCTGCACAGGCTTTATATTACAGGTAGTCGGGGTTTTGTTTAATACATGTACTGGGGACTGGATGACCTTAGGAAAGCCACGCCAATCTGTTCTATCGATTAACATCCCTGTCATTGAATGTGTGTGTGTGTGTGTGTGTGTGTGTGTGTGTGTGTGTGTGTGTGTGTGTGTGTGTGTGTGTGTGTGTGTGTGTGTGTGTGTGTGTGTGTGTGTAGGCGGAGAAGAAAATTCTATACCTTATCAATACCTCAAGGAAACTTTAAACGTAACCAATATCTCAAGCCAAGCAAATAATTATGTAGTTCCTCTTATTTCATCAGTAAACTTGCAATAAAAATAACTCTTATAAAAAAAGAAAAACTGTAAAGTGTTTCTATCATCAAATAAGTGTGTGTGTGTGTGTGTGTGTGTGTGTGTGTGTGTGTGTGTGTGTGTGTGTGTGTGTGTGTGTGTGTGTGTGTGTGTGTGTGTGTGTGTGTGTGTGTGTGTGTCGGACGGAAACAGGCGACCGAGGAAGAAGATAAGGAAAACTTACAACTTTGGAAAACAAGATGAAAAATTATGTAGTTTCATCAGTTACCGCACCATAAAATTAACTAGAAAAAAGTATCGAATCCTTCAAAATGTCTAGAATGAAGCGTTGCGTAGTGCTTATTAGTGCGTTGCGTTAAAAATGAGTGAACACGATTGCCTGCTTTTTACTTCTCTATTTCTTTAGCATCACTTGTCACGACCCTCAT